>NC_136262.1:271504442-271886942 GCF_964187855.1 Myxine glutinosa | reverse complement strand
TCATAGAAAATACACACAGGGCTCACAGACATGTATTGTATTGTAGGACAATCACAATAGTAGACACCATTGTACTTTTATATTAATTACAACGACATTAGTAGACAATGGCCAATCAGTACAGTATTTGGGATTTGAACCTGGGATCACTAGCCTGGCCAACCAAAACGTGAGGGTCACCTGATGTCATATAAATGACTTCCAAAAATCCTGCAGTTGTCCACAGAAAAACAACATGGCAGAATAAAGGATATTGATGCAGCCTTCAAAACTCGCAGTGAAAATGACGTTCACGTCTTTAGTCTGGTGCACCGAGAGGCATTGGATTGCCTTGCTATGTCCCTGAAGACAAATGAGTGAGCATGGGGTGGAGGGTGGTGAAGAGATCACTTTGGTAACTTCATAGTGCACAGCCACGTAACATGCACAATGTACAAATCACAGCACACAGCCAAGTAACATGCACAATGTACAAATCATAGCGCACAGCGAAGTAACATGCACAATGTACAAATCATAGCGCACAGACACCCAACATGCAAAATGTACAAATCATAGTGCACAGCCAAGTAACATGCGCAATGTACAAATCACAGTGCACAGACACCTAAAATGCAAAATGTAGAAATCACAGCGCACAGCCAAGTAACATGCACAATGTACAAATCACAGCACACAGACACGTAACATGCAAAATGTACAAATCATAGTGCACAGCCAAGTAACATGCACAATGTACAAATCAGAGCACACAGCCAAGTAACATGCACAATGTACAAATCACAGCACACAGCCACCTAACATGCAAAATGTACAAATCACAGCGCACAGACACCTAAAATGCAAAATGTACAAATCACAGCACACAGACACCCATCATGCAAAATGTCCAAATCACAGCACACAGCCAAGAAACATGCACAATATACAAATCACAGTGCACAGCAAAGTTACATGCACAATGTACAAATCACAGCACACAGACACCTAACATGCAAAATGTACAAAACAGAGCGCACAGCCAAGTAACATGCGCAATGTACAAATCGCAGACACCTAAAATGCAAAATGTACAAATCACAGTGCACAGCCACCTAACATGCAAAATGTACAAACCATAGTGCACAGATACGTAACATGCACAACGTACAAACCACAGCGCACAGACACGTAACATGCACAACGTACAAACCACAGCGCACAGACACGTAACATGCACAATGTACAAATCATAGCGCACAGACACGTAACATGCACAATGTACAAATCATAGTGCACAGACACGTAACATGCACAATGTACAAATCATAGCACACAGACACGCAACATGCACAACATACAAACCACAGCGCACAGACACGTAACATGCACAACGTACAAACCACAGCGCACAGACACGTAACATGCACAATGTATAAATCATAGCGCACAGACACGTAACATGCAAAATGTACAAATCATAGTGCACAGACACGTAACATGCACAATGTACAAATCATAGCGCACAGACACGTAACATGCAAAATGTACAAATCATAGTGCACAGATACGTAACATGCACAATGTACAAATCACAGCACACAGACACGTAACATGCACAACATACAAACCACAGCGCACAGACACGTAACATGCACAACGTACAAACCACAGCGCACAGACACGTAGCATGCACAATGTACAAATCATAGTGCACAGACACGTAACATGCCCAATGTACAAATCATAGCACACAGACACGTAACACACACAATGTACAAATCACAGTGCACAGACACGTAACATGCACAAGCAAAATATAAAACATCACTCCCTTTTATTCATCAACAAGCCGAATCAACCAGCCAAGTTGAGGGTAACCGAAGCTTACCCTTCCTAACCAAACAATCTTCCTTGCAAGTTCAGGTGTTACACTCCCTGTTATACAAGGCTGGCACTACACCATTAGCCATGCTGAGGGTAAAGGCCCGTTCTCACTTGAACGATATTTTGTACAACTGTGGTACGACTAAAAAAATCGTACAGCCGTGCGATTTCCGTACGAATTTCCCTGTTTTTTTCCGCGCAGTCTCACTTGTACAACTGCCGTGTGACTGCCGTTAAACTCCCGTGCGACATTTCCTTCCGAAACATCCGATAACGGTTCAAGTTGCATGCGACTGCCGTACAACCTCAACGAGTCCCGCGCAAGCGCCGTGCGATTTTTGTTCAACTCGCGTGCGACCTGTGCGCATGCGGTACAACCATCGTACAACCAATCAGAGCGCCGTGCGTCCGCCGTACAAGCGCCGTTCGATCCGCACGAATCGCATAAAAGCAGGGCCTTTTGGCGTCGATCTTCATAACCGCACTCGATGTTCGACAGTCAACAAGTATTCAACACAACACAACGATGCCACCGAAGAAGACCGACGCCAAGCATCCAGCCAAGGCACCCAGGAGGAGAAGAGGCAGAGCAAGCAAGCAGTCTGAAGACGCCACCACCGCCGCTGCCACCCCCACCCCCACCGAGGAGGATGCCCACGGCCACTCGGACGGCTCGGTGAAGTCGGTGGCGCAGTCAACCCACTCCACCGACGACGTCCCTGCCACGAAGACGAAGACGAAGAAGGCCAAGCCACCCCCCCCCCCCCCCCCAAGCTCAACCTGGACACAGAGGAGGAGAAGTACTTCGCTGAGTGGCTGGCACAGAACTAGCTGCTGTACGACAGGAGCCTCCGCGAGTACAAAGACAAGGCGAAGCGGGACAAGCTGTGGGAGGACAGGGCACGCGAGATGAACGTCGACCCCACGGCACTCTACACCTGGTACCTGGGTATGCGGACACAATATGCCAAGTTGAAGGAGGGGGCTCCGTCCGGCTCCGGCGCCGAGCAACACACTGAGAGGGAGAAGTGGATCCTGAGCGCCTTCGACTTCTTGAGCAGGCATATTGTCCGCAAGCAACCAAGGACGTCCAAGCTGAAGCTGTCCAGTGCCTCGTCTCAGCAGGAGTCGAGCCAGCCAGTGAGCCAGTCAGAGCCAGAGTCAGAGTTCTCTGACCTGATGCAAGACCTCGACGAACTTCGCCTATGACGACTCCCTAGCCGAGCCACCGAGCGAGCCGAAGAAGAGGGCGAAGAAGCACGCAGCCGCCGACCCAGAGCTGGAGGCGCTGACGAAGAAGGCTCAAGAGAGCGACTTTCTGCACAAGCTGATCCAGGCGCAACTGGCGGCTGAGAAACCTGCTGCTGCCGAGCCGTCCAGTGTGCGGGAGAAGTTCGGGGCCTGGCAGGTGGACAGGTACAAACCGATTGACAACTCGCTCTGGGACGACTTAATTTTTATTTTTTATTTTTTTTGTATACAAGATCGAGGCTCGTGAAAGAGCTAGAGCTAAGACTTCGAGCAAGAGGCTTCCAACTTGGTGTCACGCTTCGTCGCAAGGTCCAAGGTGCTGCAGGCTCACATCCAGCAACCACAGCTGCAGCTACCACAGCTGTACAACTGGTCTCAACCACAGATGGGATACCAGTCGCCGCCGTCCAGCTTCCAGCAGTCGTCCGGCTTCCAGCAGTCGTCCGGCTTCCAGCAGCCCTACCAGCAGCAGCAGCAGCCCACGTACCACCAGCTGGCGTCTGTGCGCTCTCGCTCTGCCCTGCTAACGACCTGCACCTCCTTCATCTTGCCAGCCCCTATGATGTCCTCACTGGCGCCTAGCGCGATGGAGTCCACTGCTACGACCCAGGCTACGCTCAACCTATCTGCTACCTCGATGACCTTGATGTCCAACTACAACGATCTGCCCAGCACACCCATGGCTACAAGCTCGCCGGAGACCGTTAGGCGGTCTCCGGCGGACGACTATCAGCCGCATCAGCAGCAGCATGATGGTGAAGATGGTGACGATGGTGCTGAGATGGAAGACTGATCTGAAGAAATCTTCCTTGCTCAGGGGTCAAACCCCGGGCGTGCTCGAAAATCAAACGGCCCTTTTCAGGGCCATCGACAAAGTTCAATAAAAAAATTAATTTACATATATAATTGAATAAATCATTGAATGAATGAATGAATAAATAAATAAATGCATGAACGTTTGTTGTGGTAAATAAAAGTCCCCAAACACCAGTACCCCCCCCCCCCCCC
Organism: Myxine glutinosa; assembly: GCF_964187855.1. Classification (NCBI taxonomy): domain Eukaryota; kingdom Metazoa; phylum Chordata; class Myxini; order Myxiniformes; family Myxinidae; genus Myxine; species Myxine glutinosa. The sequence goes on along the minus strand of NC_136262.1, from coordinate 271,882,817 downwards.
ACCCCCAATGTACATGGACATTAAGATAGGACTACTGGCTACATGCACATGTACATGTACTTATAATTATTAAACATATTTTTATTTACCTATTTATTTACTTAGTTATAAGGGGGAAGTGGAGGAAAACATTTGACTTATTTTGGGGAAATGGGACAACTTTCATTTCGTTTGTGACTATGTAGTATACTTGAGTTATTTGGGACTATGGGTCATTGGACTTTTATTATCTTGCTATAGCATAGCATTGCAAAGTTTGAACCTTTTGGGACAGTGTGGGTGGCCCTGAAAAGGGCCGTTTGATCTTTGACCCCTGAGCAATGAAGATTTCTTCAGATCATGTCGTTCTGCCATGGCACCGCACCGACTGGGCTGTTGTAATAGTGCTTCAGGTAGAGTCGCTGCCTCTTTGCTGCCTTCATGCTCAGGTTGCCGGGCCCCATGGCCTCCAGGTCATCGAGTCGGGCATCGTCCCTCCAGGCGCCACGGACCACTTGGTGGGCCTCGTCTTCCTGGTCGACCACCACGTTCTGGAGCATCGGGTAGTGCAGCCGCATGAGGTTGTGGAGGCTGCAGCAGGCCATTACCATTGCACCCACTGTGTCGGGCTTCTGGCGGAGAGCGGTGAGCAGACACATGAACCGGTTGGCGAGGATGCCGAAGGCGTTCTCGACGATTCTTCTAGCCCTCGAAAGACGGTAGTTGAAGATGCGCTCATCATGGGCCATGTTTCTTCGCGAGAAGGGCTTCATCATCCAGGTCCTGACGGCGAACGCATCATCGTCGATGAAGAAGAACAGCGTGTCTTGGTCATCTCCGGGAAGAGGCTCTGCATCTGGGAAGCCGATCTGCTTGTCTTCGATGGCCGTCTTCAGTTCGCACTGGTTCCACAGTTGGGCATCGGACGCAGAGCCGTTGGCACCGCAGCTCACCCACACAAACTTGTAAGTCTGCGTCAACCAAGGCCATGAGCACCACGGAGTGATAGCCTTTGTAGTTGTAGTACAGTGAGCCTGCGTTGGCTGGACACCGGATGCGGATGTGCTTGCCGTCGAGAGCACCCAGGGCGTGATGGAAGTTCCATCTGCGGCCAAACATCTCAGCGATCTCCATCCAGCCTTCTGGTGTTGAGGGGGTGGAGATGACCTTGTCGGCGTACTCGACCAGGATTGCCTTGCAGACCTCGACGATGATGTTGCTCATGGTGTTGTGGGCCACTCTGAACGAGAACATCAGCGACTTGTAGCTGTCACCGGTCGCCAGATGCCTCAGGGTGATGGCCAGCCTGAGACCAGGGACGAGTGCCTTCCTACACCACGTGTCCTTCTTCTCCAGCCTCGGACCCATCCGGTCGAACAGCTCCTGGAACATGCGGGGCTCAACGCGCATGAAGTTGCGGAAGGCTGACACGTCTTCTTCCCGCAGCTCCACCATCAGTTGCTCGTATTGGCCGTGGAGGGGACTTCACAGCAGCCATGGCCTGGTCTGGTAGCGCTTGGCCCGCCTCTGCCATCTTCTTCTTCGTCTCTGTGCCAGCACCTGGGCCATCAGTAGGTTGTTGCGCACATCATCTGCTTGCAGTGCTGCAAGGAGCCCCAGCAGCCTCAGTCTTATCTGGTTGTCTTCCATCTTGATGTGGACAGCTTGAACATCAGGTAGTGAATGATTTTGCGGCCGCTGAGGCCGCCTTTTATATGTTTGTTGGTGAGATCCGCCCAGGTTGGACGGCAGTAGCACCGCGCTCGCATGGGGTCGCACCGCACTTGCATGAGATTCCTACAGCTTGTACAACAGTCTGATGGCAGTCACACCGGGCTCTCATGAGATTCGCACAGGTTGCACGGTAGTTGCACGGCAGTCTGATGGATGTCACACGGGAGTCGCACGGGGTCTGCTGGGAGTCACACGGCCTGCCGTGTGACTCTCCTCAGACTCCCATGTGACCTATCCGACTGCCGTGCGACTGCCGTGCGACCCCGATGCGACCAATGTGAACTATGCAAAACGTGCGACAGCCGTATGGAAATTTTCAACAGTTGAAAAAACTCGCACGGGCATGCGACCCGTCCGAATTACCAGTGATTACACACGACACCCCCTACAAGCTGTGCGAATAATCAACAGACTGCCGTGCGACTCCCGTATGCCCTGTGCGATTTGGTAGTCGCACGGCATTCGCGTAGAAAATCGTTCAAGTGAGAACGGGGTATAACCAAGGCCAACACTTCCTAGCCAAACAATCTTCCTTACAGGTTCAGGTGTTACACTCCCTGTCATACACCATTAGCCACCAGTTACTACACTAGCACCTTCCTATAGAACACATTAAAACTCACCTTAACGACAAGCCGAGGTTTGTTTGGGTTGCTTTGGTCCAAGAAGTTGATGTAACCAGACAGAGAGACCGTAATGAGATCCTGTCCCTGCCATAAGCAGCCCATCTGCTGGTCCATCAAGTCCTGTCCCATGGTAAACGTGGTGAGAGCTTTACCAGTAGCAATATCCCACACTTTTGCTGTCTTATCCGAAGAAACAGACAGCATATGAGAGCCGTCCGCGTTCCAGCAGATCTGCATTGGGAGAAAGATCCAAACGTCAACAAGAATCAACCATTTTTTCCATTTGAGGAAACCTTTTTGTCTATATCTATACATCCACCAAATACTGAGGTGATGTTGATTCAAACTACTAGAGATGAGGGGTGGAGAGGAAATAGGGTGGGGTTCAGACATCACATGCCCAACGGTGTAGTCGCGTGGAGGGAGAGAGGACGTTCACACATTGCACGATACACTGTCATGTGGAGGGGGGTGGGGGAGGTTCACACATTGTACGATACACTGTCATGTGGAGGGGGGTGGGGAAGGTTCACACATTGCATGATACACTGTCATGTGGTGGGGGATGGGGGGAGGTTCACACATTGCACGATACACTGTCATGTGGAGGGGGGTGGGGGAGGTTCACACATTGCATGATACACTGTCATGTGGTCGGGGGTGGGGGGAGGTTCACACATTGCACGATACACTGTCATGTGGAGGGGGGGTGGGGGGAAGTTCACACATTGCACGATACACTGTCATGTGGAGGGGGGATGTTTGCCCACCTGCCACCTGCGCACTCACATGGCGCCGTAGAAGACCGGGCGCACACGCGGAGGGGTCGAGGGCTGCATGCCCGTCTAGCACCATTGTGGGGCCGTATTTCTGTATTGTACCATTAGGGTTGTTTTACACCATAGTGCTTTACACCACCACAAAACCGATAAAAACCTGCACACCTGTTGCATTTCTCTACTTCGATGCATGTCTCAGTCGGTTGTAGGTTAAGGTTATAAAAAATCATATTCACCATAGCCGAGTTGGTTGATGCATCGTTTGGTAAAAGAGGGGTGAGGAGGGCGAGGAGGTTATTGATCACCGTCTCAATGAGTCTCCAGAGACACTTACAGCATTTATACCTCCAGCGTGAGCCTCATCATCCGCAAGGGATCCAACTTTGTTTCCAGATGTTCCATGATACAGGAGAATCTACAGCGGAAAAATAAACACACAAAGAAACCACATTCATGATCACAGGGCAGCGCTGCATTAACATGCTGTGGACCTGGAGCCAAACATATTCATGATCACAGGACAGCGCTGGATTAACATGTTGTGGACCTGGAGACAAACATATTGTTGTGAATTTTGGGGTAGGCATATATAGATTTAGGTAGATATGTATAGGTATCATGCTTCGTCTGTCGTGTTAGAGAATCTCACCTGTAATAAGTTCTGTGTTTAGGCGGTTTGGCGGGGTAAGAGTGTACCTGTGATCATACGAGGATGATCATGGTGATAAATAGTTCTAGGGGATAAGGATAAGACTCCATTGTATGTGAAACCTGTGATCTACCCTTTGTCACATATGGCAACGCACTCTTGTAGACATTAGATAGGCCCTTAGTGCACACACTAATTAAATCCCCCCCCCCCCCACCCTTTCAATGACTGACCAAAAGAACTGACCGGAAAAAACAAAAAGCAGCGACCGCGCCAAGCACTCGGCCAATGAGAGGACACCAACGCAGTGAGAAGATTCAGGAAGGTGAAGGAGCGACACACTGATTGGCCACCGACCGATGACACCTCGGCCAATCAGTGCGGAGGGCGCGAACATTCGGCCAGTCGGTGTGGAGGGCGCGAAGGAGGACACAACAAGTGACACGCTGATTGGAGGAAAAGCACCAGTGACGTCAGAAGACCACGAGTAAAACTGCTGGCTCGCCGGCATTTTGAGCTCTTCCCTTTGCCTCTTGCCTTCCCTTGACTGTCCCTTTGTGCTGGACCTGTTCTTGCCTTTGAACTTTGGTGGAGAGACCAGCGCCGACGATTCTCTTCCCCTGTGTTTGCATACGAATGACGAGCGAGGCTTGCGGTTGGAGCGCTGACGAGCGATCGCACGGGCGCACCGAGGTGTGTTCGCACCAACGCCCGAACGGTTCGCGCCAACCGGAGCCGCGTCCGGACGCGAGCTTGGGGCCTGGACGACAGAGACAGGTAAGACGCACAACATTCCACAACACGACGAGACATCTATTTTATTAATTAATTCCTGTGTTGTGTATCTTAAGTCTGGTGTGGGGACGTCCCAATTTAGAATTTAGTTTCTTCCATCGTGTTTCCTTGTTCTCGGGTCCGTAATAAATATTCCTTTTGTACATTTCACATCTGTTTTTGGTTGATTTATTAATTTATTTCAGGTTGAAGATGCTTGCAGCCATGAAGGTAAGTCGGCATAGTTCATCCCGACTTGTGTATTGGTCCGCCATAAATTGGGATAAACGCCTCCATTAAAGCTCGTTTCGGCCATCCGCGATTCCCGGTCTTAACCAAGGGGCAATCACGCGACAATATTCATGATCACAGGACAGTGCTGGATTAACATGTTGTGGACCTGGAGACAAACATATTCATGATCACAGGGCAGCGCTGGATTAACATGCTGTGGACCTGGAGCCAAACATATTCATGATCACAGGACAGCGCTGGATTAACATGTTGTGGACCTGGAGCCAAACATATTCATGATCACAAGGAAGTGCTGGATTAACATGTTGTGGACCTGGAGCCAAACATATTCATGATCACAGGACAGCGCTGGATTAACATGTTGTGGACCTGGAGCCAAACATATTCATGATCACAGGACAGTGCTGGATTAACATCTTATGGAACTGGAGCCAAACATATTCATGATCACAGGACAGCGCTGGATTAACATGTTGTGGACCTGGAGCCAAACATATTCATGATCACAGGACAGCGCTGGATTAACATGTTGTGGACCTGGAGCCAAACATATTCATGATCACAGGACAGCGCTGGATTAACATGTTGTGGACCTGGAGCCAAACATATTCATGATCACAGGACAGCGCTGGATTAACATCTTATGGACCTGGAGCCAAACACATTTTTGTGCCCCCATTTAAGGATCCATTTTAAAGAATGATTTGAAGACAAATGCTCGATCGATTGTGTATAGAACGGATGAATTAAGTGTCGTTCTCAAAGACAGTGATATTGACATCGCTGCTATAACAGAGACTTGTCAAACACTTGACATGTGAGATGAACAATTGACACTATGACTATTTAATATTCACAAACCATCGCCACACTGAGAATGGGTAGAAGGCATAACAAGACATCAGATTGGATAACACTTGACAAATTGCCAAGACTACAATTAAAGACTTTCAGTAATATCCAGAAACAGCAAAAGAGCACATCTAAGGACAAAAAGGTTATTCTGAAAGCAGATCACAGGCTTTTCGGGCATATTGGTCCTCGTAGCACATTATACCTCATATACATGATACCTCGTAGGACATGGTCCTCATAGCCAGCGACACAAAGCTAAATACGAGAGATGTTTTGCAGCACTCTCTAGGCCCTCTACCATGATCCCTGGCAAACTGTGATGGGACTCTTCACAAAACAAGTAAGGCTACCTTTGGAAGACAACTTGAGGAGAAGGTGCCACCACTGATTGCGTAGAACAGACATCATCATTAAATATAGATGCCATGCCCTCATCGAGAAGGTACATGGTGAAAACAGAACCTTTTCCGAACTGTTTCCCCAAGTTCCATCTACCGCCCTGCTATCCGGAAATACGAGCAAGTGAGTCGACATAGTTTTTGATGTTGACAAAGAAATGTCAATCAAGACAAGAGAGTGGGCAAACAGGGAACTGGAGACACTTGCCATCGTGTGATGCTAGCAAAACAAAATTGATCCAAATCCTGGTAGTGGACTCGAAACGGGCAGAACAAAGGACAAAACTTGCAGACAAAGTGATGTACGTGACTTTGACGTGTGCAAATATATGATTCAGACTAATGAAAGATGTTGTTGATGAGGAGACTGGTCTAGAATCAACACAGGAAGTAACAGACATGCTCAAACTGCTGCATGTGTGTCAAGCTGCTGCTAGCTGCAAATCCGTGATTACAGTGGCAGATGATCCGGATGTGTTGATCCTTGCCCTCGGGTTCCATCAGCCCATCGATTCTAACATGTACAGCAAGAATGGCACACACACAAGGATGAGGCTTATTGATATCTCTAAACTGACTGCAGCTTTTGGGGACTCGGCATGCCGATTTCTGGTGGGAGTACATTCTTACGCTCACTGCGATACTGTCAGTGCATTTGGCGGTCGTGGTAAAGGCAGTGGCCTGAAATTAGTACTTTCCAAAAAAAAGTTTCTCAAAGCCTTTTCTAAACTGGGGAGAGAATGATTCCTGTCGACAGAGCTTTTCAATGCGCTGCAAAATTCCCCATGCACACGATACTCATGAAGGGCATCCACAGGGAACGTGAATGAACTGCGTTATCAATCTTTCTGTGCCAAGAAAGGAAATTTTGAATGTGGACAGCTTCCACCACGTGAGGAGTGTTTGAAGTTGCATGCTGACACGGCCAACTACCGGACTTGAATATGGCAACGATGCCTACAGAGGAATCCGGATATCAAAGCCCCCAAGATGGCTATGGGTGGATAGCGAATGAGGAGAACAAGCTTGCTGAGAAAGGAATCCGGATGTCTTTAATCCCCAAGATGGCGATCTGTGGATAGCAAATGAGGAGCACGAGCTTGCTAAGAGAGGAATCCGGATGTCTTTAATCCCCAAGATGGCGATCTGTGGATAGCGAATGAGGAGAACGAGCTTGCTAAGAGAGGAATCCGGATGTCCCTAATCCCCAAGATGGCGATGGGTGGATAGCGAATGAGGAGAACGAACTTGCTAAGAGAGGAATCCGGATGTCCCCAATCCCCAAGATGGCGACGTGTGGATAGCGAATGAGGAGAACGACCTTGCTAATAGAGGAATCCGGATGTCACTAATCCCAAAGATGGCGATGGGTGGGTAGCGAATGAGGAGAACGAACTTGCTAAGAGAGGAATCCGGATGCCCCCAATCCCCAAGATGGCGATGTGTGGATAGCGAATGAGGAGAACGAGCTTGCTGAGAGAGGAATCAGGATGTCCCTAATCCCCAAGATGGTGATGTGTGGGTAGTGAATGAGGATAACGAGCGTGCTAAGAGAGGAATACGGATGTCCCTAATCCCCAAGATGGCGATGTGTGGGTAGCGAATGAGGATAACGAGCTTGCTAAGAGAGGAATCCGGATGTCCCTAATCCCCAAGATGGCGATGTGTGGGTAGCGAATGAGGATAACGAGCTTGCTAAGAGAGGAATCTGGATGTCCCTAATCCCCAAGATGGCAATGGGTGGATAGTCAATGAGTAGAACAAGCTTGCTGAGAGAGGAATCCGGATGTCCCTAATCCACAAGATGGCAATGGGTGGATAGTCAATGAGTAGAACAAGCTTGCTGATAGAGGAATCTGGATGTCCCTAATCCACAAGATGGCGATGGGTGGATGACGAATGAGGATAACAACCTTGTTATTAAATGGATGAATGGACCTCAAGCCCCAGAGGCTGTATCGGAACTCCTGTCAAGCAAATGCAAACGCGTTTGTCATCTAGCAGATTGTCCTTGTCTGCTGAATGGGTTGAAGTGCACAGAAGCTTGTCGGCTTTAGACTTGCTCAAACATGCAAAGTGAAAACTATGACTAAACACTCCTGGATAGCTCAGACGAGGAGGATTTGGGCCAGGACGAGCCCAGGTGATCACAGATCAATGTTGTCACAACTTGCTTTCTATCAACACGTGTATTTCTTCGTAATAATGAATGTGCGAACAAACTATTCAGGGCTGCCATTTTTAACACTTGCACTGGAATCCAAATGAACAAATCAAAGTGTTGTTGCAAAAAATCTTGTTACGGAAAATGTACATTGTTATGGGGCTACCATATAAAAAATGGCTGACCGAAAATTATCCCTTGATATTCAGGTAAATGTGAATAAAATGAAAGATTAACCTCACTCTATTGTCAGTTGGAAAAATTAATTGTCGGACACTGGAGTGCAGTTTCACGAATGTTTGCTCAATGTGTATGATCAGACACTGGAGTGCAGTTTCACGAATATTTGCTTAATGTGTATGATCAGACACTGGAGTGCACTGGAAAACAAAGAAGATGCAGACCTCAGCTCACCTTGCCATCACCCCCAGCAGTTGCATAATGGCTGCCCGTTGGTGAAAACCGCACACAGTTCACAAACCTATTGTGATCCTGAAAAAAAAAAAAACCTTTGTGAATAAGAACACATGTACAAGGCATGTGCACGTGTGTGTGTGTGTGCGTGTGTGTGTGTGTGTATATATATATATATATATATGTGTGTGTGTGTGTGTGTGTGTGTGTGTGTGTGTATATGCTAAGATGTGTGTGTATATTCAAGCCTCCCTCGAGGGAACATGTCTTTCACAATCCTTGCCCTTGTCCAAGCCAAGGCTCTGGTTAACATCAACATTTGCAGAGGGAAGATAAGACTTAAAGGAATGTTGTAACAACTGAGTATGCTCTTCTCCTACACTTTTCCCATGGCTCAGGACTCCTACAGGATAGGAGAAGGGTAGGGGCTGTTAGTCCACTTTCCCTCTCTTTGTGTGAAAATGCTGAACTTGCAGAATTAGCAGAGATTTCTATCTCACTTTGGATGTATATAAGAAAACGCCTTTGCCGAGTTACTTTCAGAGAGTGTCTTGCACCTTCTCTGCTCGTTTGAGTTTGATGTGTCTTGATCTCTCTCCGCAGCTGTGTAATTAGTCTTTCAATAAATGTGCTTGTTACTCTTTGAATTATAGTGTGGAACCTGGTTCGATTCCCAACAACTGGTGTCAGAAGTGGGATACAACTCGGAGCGAGGCTGGAGGAGCAGGCCCTGGTTGGAGATCTGAGCGGAGAGCCCGGTCAGCATTTGATTTGATTTTAAGGTGAGCCTTGGTGCTGATAGATATCCCAAATTGTGCTCCGCCCTTCTCCCCGGGTTTCGTCTGTTCCCCCTTGTGCCACCCGTGCTTGTATCACAAACAAATTGTAAGTACAGGCCATTTGGCCCTGGAGTAACAGGTTGTTTATTGATCTACCAAGGTTAACGTTACGGTTAGCAAGGGAGAGGGGGGAAAGTGAGGCTAGGCGGCCGCAGGGAAACGCCGGTAAACCAAGAACTTCCCAGGAAAGGACAGCCTAGAACAATAAAATGGGGAACAAGTCTGGAAAGGAGGGGGAGCCCCTCAGAAATACCCTGGCATTTTTCATGTATAAAAAGCATTATTATGCCGCTATAAGAACAAGGAAGGCATGGGCTGAGCTAACCAAGGATTTAAGTGAACCGTGGCCAGAAGAAGGGTCATTTGCGCTAGAGAAATTAGAAGCGCTGTATGGAGCTCTAGACAAGCTAGAGAAGGAGAAGAAACACTTCCCACCCGATTATTGGAAGGTGTACGGGTGGTGGAAGGAGGAAGCGATGAAAAGACAGGCAGCATCAAAACAGGCTAGCCTGGAAGGAGAAGTATTGAAGCTACAAGGACAGAGGAAGCAAGCGAATAAAGTACAGGTACAAACGATTAAGGAAATAGTTAAGCAGGCGAACCAGCGACTGATGCTGCTGGTTCAAGATTAAGACCCCGTGATAGGGGAGGTAGTTACCAGACACCTACCCTCCCAAGACCTGGGCCCTGTCCCCGGGCTTCAGGCACCACCCTCCCTGTCCCCACCACTGTTACCCCAGGGGTTAGACCCCCCAGAGAATCAGACTAGCCGCTCCCCACTCCCCAGGATTACCTTAGCCTGGGTTTGGTCACAATCCCTTCAGCGGTTTCAGAGAAGAACTTGCAAGTGTTTACGGATGGACGGATGGATGGACGACGCGCCATTGCATAAGCTCCCCTGAACTTCGTTCCAGGTGAGCTTAAAAGTAGAAGAGTATGTTTATGGGTTCTTTTGTTTTGACTTCCGTTTGGATCTGTGTCTCCTTTCTCATTTGGAATTTGTCCAATATGCCTAGAAGCTTGCGTAGATCTCCATGTTTATTATTCTTATTCAATCGTTAAAGAAAAGCAAGGCATAACCACAAGAGTGGGAATTATGCGTCAACCTGGTCACGTGATAATTCATATCTGCCGTTCGGCAATTCTGGGGTGGATACAGTGCCTTCAGAAAGTATTCACACCCCTTGACTTTTTTCACATTTTGTTGTGTTTCAGCCTGAATTTAAAATGGATTAAATTGATTTTTTTTTTTGGCACCGATCTACACAAAATACCCCCTAATGTCAAAGTGCATTTTTTTTAGATACTATTTAACAAATAATTAAAAATGAAATACAGAAATATGTAATTTGCATAAGTATTCAACCCCCTGAGTCAACACTTCGTAGAAGTGCCTTTGACAGTGATGACAGCTTCGAGTCTTCTTGGGGATGTCTGTATCAGCTTTGTACATCTGGATTTGGAGAGTTTCTCCCATTCGTCCTTGCAGATTTGCTCAATCTCTGCCAAGTTGGATGGGGAGCGTCGGTGAACAACAATCTTCAAGTCTTTCCACAGATTCTCAATGGGATTCAAGTCTGGGCGTTGGCTGGGCCACTCAAGGACTTTCACGTTCTTGTTCTGAAACCATTCCAGTTTTGCTTTGGCTATATGCTTGGGGTCATTGTCCAGTTGCAATGTAAATCTTCACCTCAGTCTCAGGTCGTTTGCACTCTGAAGCAGGTTCTCCTCAAGGATTTGCCTGTATTTGGCTCCATTAATTGTTCCCTCTGTCCTTACAAATCTCTCAGTCACTGCTGCTGAAAAGCATCCCCATAGCATGATGCGGCTACCACCATGTTTCACGGCAGGGATGGTGTTAGATGGATGATGAGCTATGCTCGGTTTCCCGGCAGCCGTAGCACTTTGCATTCAGAACAAAGAGTTCAATTTTCGTCTCATCAGACCACAGAATCTTTTGGCTTATGCTCTGAGAACGTCTGAGTACGAAGTCTGAGTACTTCACGTGCCTTTTTGCAAACTGAAGGATTGCTGTCATGTGACTTTTTCTCAAGGGTAGCTTCCACCTGGCCACTCTCCCATAAAGCCTAGATATGTGAAGTGCTGCAGAGACTGTTGTTCTTCTGGCAGATTCTCACATCTCAGCCAAGGAACTCTAGTTCTATCATAGTGGTCATTGGATTCTTGGTCACCTGCCTAACCACGGTCCTTCTTTCCCAGTTGCTCAGTTTGGTCGGATGGCCAGATCTAGGAAGAGTCTGGGTAGTTCCTTATTTTTTCCTAATAATGGAGCTCACCGTTCTTTCCTAACGATGGAGCTCACTGTGCTCTTGGGAACTTTCAACACTCTAGAAATTATTTTATACCCTTCCCCAGATCTGTGCCTCCTCACAATTCTATCTCGGAGTTCTATGGACAGTTCATTGGACTTGATGGTAGAGTTTCTGATCTGCCATGCGCTGTCAACTGTGGGAACTCATATAGAAAGGTGTGTTTCTTTCTAAATCATGTCCAATCAATTGACTTGGCCACAGATGGACTCCAATGAAGTTGTAGAGATATCTCAAGGATGATCAAAGAAAATTGGATGTACCTGAGCTCAATTTGTGTCATGTGATCAAGTGTCTAGCTAAGGGGTTGAATACTTATTGACTCAAGACATTTCAGCTTTTCATCCTTAATTAGTATGTAAAAAAAAAAAAAAAAAAAAATACGACTTTGACATTTTGGGTTATTATGTGTGGATCAGTGACAAAAAAAATCTCAATTGAATCCATTTTAATTTGGGCTGTAACAACAAAATGTGAAAAAGTCAAAGGGTGTGAATACTTTCTTAAGGCATTGTAGGCCCAGCATGAATGTGGTCCACCAAGATCCTACACATTTCAACACCTAATTAGAAGAGGTTTTCATCTCTGTGGTATGCTAGACCGTCAGTTCTGCTTTTCACACACCCTCATAAACGCAGTTACGATGGCCTTAGAAATAGAACGGAGTACTCGTGCCTGTGACGGTTCATGCAACCTTCTTCCATGGCAAAGATAAGCAATTCGTTTTATCGATAGAAAGCCGATAAGAGGGTGTCAAGCGCTGTGGGAAGTGAGATGCAGCTTGTGCAGGTTTGAGAACGTCTGCTACAAAGAACGTCCTTTCCGTTCGCAAGACTGGCTCATTGATGTACATTTTCGTTTATTTCAAAGCTTTTATATTGATTTATGTCCCAGTTATGTATTATTGTGCTGTGTACTTTATATTTACTTTAATAAAAACTTTACTACACTCTTTATGGTATTTATTTCTCCTCAATAACTTACTTACATTGTTTTACCGATTAATATGGTGTTATGGCGGCAAAAAGGGTTGGCGTCAGGAAGGGCATCCGGCCGTAAAACATTGCTTCAAAAAGGGGACCGAAAAACAACAACAACCACAGTTCCCGAAAAAGGCCAACCCCCGCTTGCGGGGAAAAATGGCCTCTAAAGGTGGTTTTTTTTTTTTTTTTTATGTACGCAGTCAACACACTATCATGACGTCACGGCACGAACATGATGTCACCGCATTGTCATATCATGTCTTGTCACCACACTGTGATTAACGCATCTTCACCAGCCCCACTTTTGTCGAATTTTTAAAGTGTTTTGAAATCAGACTTTGCCAGACTGTTGGATTGGTGGAGGAGGACCTATGAAATGACCCGCTCATTCACACGACTTAACACCTTTAAATTTTTATCTCTGGGATTATAAAAAGTAAAGTCTACACCAGCAAACCCAGGGACCGTGAAGAACTTAAACATCATTACCTCTGCCAACAAAAGTGAATGGAGGTTATGTTTTCACCCCTGTCTGTCTGTCTGTCCGTTTGTTTGTGAACAAACTATCTCAAAAAGTTGTGGACGGATTTGGACAAAACTTGGAGATGTGTGTCTGACAAGGAAGAATCGATTCAATTTTGTTGAAGATTCGGATCCGGATCCGGCTAGTCGAATTTTTAAGTGATTCTTCACCATTGAGTGATATGACCAACAAGGTGGAGGTACAGTGCATTCAGAAAGTATTCAGATCCCTTCACCTTTTTCACATTTTGTTATGTTGCAGCCTTATGCTGAAATAGTTTAAATTCATTTTTTCCCTCATCAATCTGCACTCACTACCCCATAATGACACAGAGAAAACAGGATTTTAGAAAGTTTTGCAAATTTATTAAAAAGAAAAACCTGAAATATCACATTGACATAAGTATTCATACCCTTTGTTATGACACTTGAAATTTAGCTCAGGTGCCTCCCATTTCTCTTGATCATCTTTGAGATGTTTCTACACTTTGATTGGAGTCCACCTGTGATAAATTCAATTGATTGGACATGATTTGGAAAGGCACACACCTGTCTATATAAGGTCTCACAGCTGACAATGCATATCAGAGCAAAAACCAAGCCATGAGGTCGAAGGAACTGCCTGCAGAGCTCAGAGACAGGATTGTGTCGAGGCACAGATCTGGGGAAGCCTACAAAAAATTTTCTGCTGCGTTGAAGATTCCCAAGAGCACAGTGGCCTCCATAATTCTTAAATGGAAGAAGTTTGGAACAACCAGGACTCTTCCTAGAGCTGGCCGCCCAGCCAAACTGAGCAATCGGGGGAGAAGGGCCTTGGTAAGAGAGGTTACCAAGAACCCGATGGTCACTCTGGCTGAGCTCCAGAGATCCTGTGTGGAGATGGGAGAAACTTCGAGAAGGACAACCATCACTGCAACACTCCACCGATCTGGGCTTTATGGCAGAGTGGCCAGACGGAAGCCTCTCCTCAGTGAAAGACACATGAAAGCCCACTTGGAGTTTGCAAAAAAGCACCTAAAGGACTCTCAGACTGTGAGAAACAAGATTCTGTGGTCTGATAAAACCAAGATAGAACTGTTTGGCTTCCGTCTGGCCACTCTGCTATAAAGCCCAGATCGGTGGAGTGTTGAAGTGATGGTTGTACCTCTGGAAGTTTCTCCCATCTCCACATAGGATCTCTGGAGCTCAGCCAGAGTGACCATCGGGTTCTTGGTCACCTCTCTTATCAAGGCCCTTCTCCCCCGATTGCTCAGTTTGGCCGGGCGGCCAGCTCTAGGAAGAGTCCTGGTTGTTCCAAACTTCTTCCGTTTAAGAATTATGGAGGCCACTGTGCTCTTGGGAACCTTCAACGCAGCAGAAATGTTTTTGTAGGCTTCCCTAGATCTGTGCCTCGACACAATCCTGTCTCTGAGCTCTGCAGGCAGTTCCTTCGACCTCATGGCTTGGTTTTTGCTCTGATGTGCATTGTCTGCTGTGAGACCTTATATAGACAGGTGTGTGCCTTTCCAAATCATGTCCAATCAATTGAATTTACCACAGGTGGACTCCAATCAAGGTGTAGAAACATCTCAAAGATGATCAAGAGAAATGGGAGGTACCTGAGCTAAATTTCAAGAGTCATAGCAAAGGGTCTGAATACTTATGTCAATGTGATATTTCAGTTTTTTCTTTTTAATAAATTTGCAAAACTTTCTAAAATCCTGTTTTTTCTCTTTGTCATTATGGGGAATTGAGTGCAGATTGATGAGGGAAAAAATGAATTTAAACGATTTCAGCATAAGGCTGCAACAGAACAAAATGGGGAAAAAGTGAAGGGGTCTGAATACTTTCTGAATGCACTGTATGCTCTCTACTGAGTGCCGTTCTAGTATTGTTGCTGCTGTGTCATCCATCCCTACAGCTGTGTTGCCATTTGAACGCTGGAATAGATTGATTATTGTCAATGATGGACGACATGTCGAAGTTTATTAATAATTCGACAATATCTAAACAACACCATAACAAATTTAAGAAACTAAAACCTACACGTCTAATACACGTGTTCATAACAGATTTATATCACTATCTCGAATAACAATAAAACGATTCAACGCTATTTTAGGCATATACATTGTGGGACACTGTGTATGTTGGCTTCAACCAAATGATTGTGTTTTCCGGTTTGAGTACAGGGTCCAGGAATGCAAGTCGTTCTCAAACCGGAAGTTGTCTGGACTGTACTATATATATATATATATATATATATATATATATATATATATATATATATATATATATATATATATATATATATAAACAAATATAGTGATGGGAGAGGGTCAAACGTCAATATGTCTGCATCAAGAATCAAAGGGACTGGAGGAAAGATCAAGAGTCATCGGTCCAACGGAATTTTTTTTTTTTTTTTTTAATGTTGGAGGCTCCAGGCACGGACTATGTAGCCCTCATCGAGGCCAGGCCTTAAATAGAAGAGAAGAAAAGTTTATGATAAAAAGTGTGTGATGTTTGTTTGTGAGAAAGAGAGATTGAAGCTCACCTGGGAGCGATAGTTTGAGTGAGACAGAAAGTAAAACCAGCAATCATGACATGGAGAGTGTAAGATGGTTCCGGGCACCACTTTAACGCTCCTAAGTCAGAACGGTAGTACTACCCTGGGCGGTTTCTGTCTACAACCTACTACCTAACGAACCGGTCCAACGGGATGAGTGTTTTTTTGGAGACACCATCTCCTTACTGGATGGCCGTTGGCTCCCAGAGGGAGCTCATCCACCCTTTGACAGGTGTTGTTTTTAGTCCTGCGGGGTGTCACAGTCACCCTCCCCACTGGCGAGCCAGTGAGGGTAGCCAGTTTAGTCGCCGACTGCCCGACCATGCGGCAGGTAGCACTGGGTTACATGTTAGCAGTGGCAGTCAAGAGACTGACCTGACCATTAAAATTGCACCATTTGTGAAAAGGTTTTACAGAGACAGGAGAAAAGAGAAACTCCAGTTCGGTAATAAACAAGAAAAAAATAATGAAGAGTATTTTTCATTCTCTAACATCAGGATATGGTTCAGGTTCTACAGTAGAACAGCACTCGATCACACGGTGCGTCCCACATGTGATTGTGATACTAAGGTACTTACGGAGTGAGAAAGGTTGTACTTAAAAGGTGGTCCCTCAAAGAACACGGAGGAGAAGTCATCGCCAGCAGTTACCATTCGGTATGGACGATTCTGTTTGAAGTCCACAGAGTTAATGGTTTTACTGTGGCCATTGATCTCACCCACTGAAGAACCAGAATCCCAAAGGAACACCGAACCAAAGCTGTGGAAGAAAGTTGACAGAAAAAAAAAAAATCACCAAAACCTCTCCAAAATGGGACTTTGGATGTCTTGGAAGGCAAACGTCTACATCAGACCTGTTATCGCCCATGACAGAGACAGAGAAACATTTTGGTTCACAAAGTGCTCTCTCTCAATATGATCATTCTGAGTGGCCTATATAGAGATTACATGGATCCACTGTGAGGTGTCACCTGGTACGGCCTAGTCCCACCACAGCCATCCGCTTGCTGTCTTCTGTCCAAGCGATGTCTTTTATAAAGCCAGAAAACACCTGGTACTCGTACTTCAGAATGTGCTCCTTCTGTGTCGTGTCCCAGATTCGGACTTTACCCGAGGAATCTGCATCAAGTAAACAAGCAAGCGGAGCTTCTCAGCTCAAACTCCACATGCACGTGCAAGCAACACCTTCAAAGGTAACGCAGGATGGGTGAGGATCGGTAAGGGTGTGAGGTGCACATCAAAAGGGGCAGGAGGGAACGAAACATACAAATAGTACAAGATCATTTTAACTGATATTCAACATGGAGACAGATATACAACAACAACAACAACAACAACAACAACATGCATTTTAGGCCATTTTCCCTGCTAGAGCAGATATTTCCAAAAAATCTTTACACAAAAGTAACAACTCTGATACCTCATCACACCTGTAATATTGTTACGTTTGTGGGGGTAGGGGAAATTATACCAGAGTGGAGACAGGATCGTATAGATTAGCATGGACCGTGGATGCGTAGGAAGCCCATTTCGATGTACATAACAGGGAAACTGTGAGCTTAAGTGTTTACGTGTCACCACACAGAGGGTGGTTTTGTGTTAGTTAAATAGGGCTTAGGGATAATTCCCCATATGTACTTACCACCTGTCATTTTCCCTTATGTTTTTACATTCACTCGGCCAGCCATGCGATCAGCTCCATTAACCACAACAACCGACATAATGCCGACAGACCCAGACATTACGATCGATAAATAAACCCCGTCTCCAAAAGATCGCAACAGGCAGCGAAACTCTGCCCATCAATAGAGTAATAAAAAGGCGATGCCCCGAGCTTTTGCGATTGGTCGTATGATGTCAGAGAGCGAGAAGTTTCGAAAAATAAGTGGAGGAAGCGTTGTCGTTGTCCGTCTCTGTCTCTCTCTCGCCCCCTGCTGGCCATTCGTGTGTTGGGCGTGGCAAGATGGCGGTTGTGCAGTTCGGCGAGGTGTGAGTTGCTCTGGCTGTTGAGTGTTCCGGCTGTTTTCCCTCATTGTTTCAACCTTTCCCTCGCCCCCACAATCCCCCCACCGCCCCCCTGTTTGTTCTCATATCATTACTTCGTGTTTCCTCCCCTGTGTTCGAACCTTTCCCCTGTATTATCTTTCCCTCCCTCTCCTTCCTTGAGACGAGAGAGAGACAGAGCGCATGCGGTGGGTGATGGCAAGTAAGTTCGTTGCTTTCCATTGCATCCGCATGTTCTTATCGCTTCGTGTAAAGTGACGAGAACTGTTCTTTTGAATTAATTACCTTCTCACTTTGCCGTCGCTATACTTATCACGGCCCGGGCTGGCATGACGAGCATCCATTCTCGCAGTACCACGTTCGGATCGTTGAGCAGGAAGCATGGCCTCACATGCGGCCCTCCAGCTCATGTTGGGGTCGAAGCGATTATTACCGCCGTCGGTGGAATTATCGGAGCTGAAAATGTCCTCGCAGCTTCGAGAATGAACAAAAAGGTTGTTGTCTTCGTGCTACAATAAGCTGTGGTGGCGAGTGTTGTGGAATCGGGTTTATCCGTCGAGCCCGATATTTTCATCCCAGTTTCACCGTTTGATTCGCCATCAGTAAAAGTTCTGATTTCCAACATTCCGCCATTTATGGAGGACGAAAAGGTCAAGCTTGCTCTTCGTAATTTTGGCACAGTCGTGTCCCGCATTTTAATGGTTCCCTTACGTGCCGTGACGATCGTTATAAACACGTTTCTTCCTTCAGACGTCAATTATTTATGATTTTGAAGGAAAACCGTCGTGACCTTGACGTTAAATTCACGATAAAACATGATAACTACAATTATCAAATGTATGCAACAACAGAGGTGTTAACGTGCTATGCCTGTAATCAGCATGGACACCTGCAGAGGGATTGTCCAAATAATCTCCCTGATAATTCAGCGTCCAATCAGAACACCACACCACCTGAAGGACAGGAATTTCTTCCTACGACTGAAAGACGGGACTCTTCTTCTTCACCTGAGGGACAGGAATCACTTCCTTCACAAAATGCTCACCCAGGAGGGACGAATGATGCAGATGATGGCTTCACGGTTGTAACCCGGAATAAAGCACAGAAGCGGGCAATTGATACAAAATTAGACAATCAAGTGAAACCCAAGAGGTCTCCTTCCTGTGCGCAAGCGGTAAGAACACCTGCCAAACAATCACCTGAACCCATTCCCACGGACTCACCTCTTGAGCAGCCCTGTACTCCTGTTGTGAGTACACATGAAACTGTTACTCCCACTGTGCTTGATGAACCGGAGATCGCTCGTGGAGTCGATGAGACCCTCTCCCAACCCCCACCATGCACAGACGCCACAGTTAAAATTGATGCACCGGATGTACAAATTGATTGTGATCTGGCCGTGGCTGTACCTGCAGAATCTGAACAATTTGCTACTGAAGAACCGCGGGAACTTGTGGTTGACAGCATGGGTTACGAGTCTGATGGAACATCTTCTGTTGCTTCGACCTTAAGCGACACAGGCAGCGATATTCCTCCTCACAACCTTGAGGTCGATTCCTCAGTATCTCCCGATGCCGTTCACGCCTTCTTACACAAAAGTTTTCACAAAAAGGGGGTCAAAATTAAAGATCATTTTCTAGTCCTAGAAGATTTCATTCAAGTGGCTCGACTAATGATTTCTAGACCGGATCGGTACAACGTTGCAGACCCTCAACGTCACCGGTTAAGAAAATTTCTAAGTCGTGCTCGGAGTGAACTCAAAGACCATGGCTGATGTCCTGCCGGTGCCTCATCACAATGAAACTACGCATTGCCAGCCTTAATATCAACGGTGGTCGCACGTCTCTTCGTAAAGTGCAAGTTAAACAACTAATCGAGTGCAACAAGGTTGACATCTTGTTGTTGCAGGAAACTCATTTTACTGAAGGTTCTTCAGCTGAGTGGGAGTTGTTTCTTAAAGGGCATTGGTTCTTTAGCAATCTATCAAGCCCAATTGCTGGGATAGCCATCTTCTTTCGGCAAACTCTTCCTTTGACTTTGGTTTCCTTTAAAGAAATTGTGAAGGGATATTTAGCTTCGCTGACTTTCTCTGTTGGTTAGCAGCCTTTCACAATAATCAATGTGTACGCACCAAGTACAAATGCTGAAAGATCTTCCTTTTTTGACTGTCTTGACTCGTATCTTGCTGGTGTTCCCCCTGACCACTTTCTATGTCTTGGAGGAGATTTCAATTGCACACTTAACCCCTCCCTTGATAGGAATGGGGCTGAGCCACATGCATCTAGTACAAGACCTCTCGCTCGCTCAATCGCAAGATTCAAGCTGACAGACATTTGGAGATTGCAGCACCCGATGCAGCAACAATTTACTTGGTGTCGCTGCTCTAACAACTTAGTGTCGCTAGCTCGACTGGATAAATTGTACGTTTCTGACCATTTCCTCAACCTCGTCTTAAACACCTCTATTCTCCCATCTGGGTTTTCCGATCACCACATCATCACTATGCGTTTTCAGTTGCCACTCATTAAGGTGGTGAGCCCTTATTGGAAGTTCAACACAACACTTCTTCAAAACGAATTCTTTGTTGCATCCTTTAGGGCCTTTTGGGCACATTACATCACGATGGATAAAGAGTTCTCGTGTTTACGTCAGTGGTGGGACAACGCTAATGCTCAAATTAGAGTTTTTTGTCAAAAAATTTCACGATACAGTACTCAGGATCACGATGTAAATATAGATCTGGTGAAGACACAAATTCTTCACTTGCAAAACAGTGTCCTCCTCTAGTAATAATGGGCAGCAGCAGACGTTGTATGAAAAGAAAGCCCTGTTAAATGAATTACTGGCCAAACGTGCAAAGGGTGCATTCCTTCGGATGAGAATGACTCATTTGCAACAACTAAATAACCCGAGCAGACTTTTCTTCAAGCTGGAAACTGCCTCAAAAAAACAAAAACAAATATTGTCCTTGCGTTTTGCTGGCGGAAGGATTTTGACTGATCCAAGTGACATTAAACTCACTATTAAGACTTTCTTTTCTCACCCTCTACTCCTCCAAGCACACTTTCCCAAACCATATACATTCAATTACCGCATCCTTGCCTACACTTACTGAGTCCCAGAATTCGACTGCTGAAGGCGAAATAACATTGGACGAACTCACCAGTGTTTTAAAGACCTTGCCCACCAGCAGGGCACCTGGCTTAGACGGGTTGCCAGTGGAATTCTACAGAACCTTCTGGGATTTGCTGGGACCATGTCTACTAATTGTCTTCATAGAAAGCATACAAATTGGTGAACTTCCCTTGAGCTGCAGACGTGCCATCATTTCATCAATCCCTAAAAAGGGTGAGAACTGGCGCCCGATCTCTCTACTCTGTACTGATTACAAAATCCGGTCTAAGTTACTCGCTAATTGCATAAAAACCTAAATCAAGCACGTTGTATCCCCCGACCAGTCTTATTGTATTCCCGGCAGACCGATATTTGACAATATTTTTTCTGTTCGTGATTTGATTTCGATTTGTCATTGTCAGAATGTTAACACCGGGCTGATCTTTTCAGATCAGGAAAAGGCCTTTGATAGTGTTGACCATTCGTATTTACTTGAAGTTTTGAAGGGGTTTGGGTTTGGTTCCTTCTTTATTTCTTGTATCAAGCTGCTGTATCACAACAACTTTAGCTTGATGAACATCAACAACAGTCTATGTTCACCTTTTCCTATTCAGCGAGGTATTAGACAAGGCTGCCCCCTTTCCGGGTACCTGTATTCACTTTCCATTGAACCCTTGTTGATTCACTTACGCCACAAACTTTCTGGGTTCTTGGTGACACCTCTTGCTAATCCTGTTAAGGTGCTTGCGTATGCTGACGATTTGTGTGTGATTGTTAACACTCAGTCTGACATTGTTGCCCTCACAAGTGCTCTATGTGAATTCAATTTGGCATCTTCTGCTACTGTCAATTGGAGTAAGAGTAAAGCCTTGTGTCTTGGTCCTTCTGGGTTATTTATCCCACCTTCCCTGCCTAATGATTTGCAGTGGAGGTATGATGGTGTTAAACATCTCGGTGTGTTTCTTGGGAATGAGACCTTCTCCTTAAAGAACTGAGATCAGATGGTTGATCAAATCTCCCATATCCTTAATTGTTGGAAAATATTGTCCAGCCTCCTGTCTTATAGAGGTTGAGTGCTGATAATTAATAACTTGGCTGCTTCCAAACTCTGGCATCGGATGGCTGTCTTACAACCGCCAAATCGCTAGTCATTAACTTGCAGCGTATCCTTGTTAATTTTTTCTGGAACGGCATGCACCGGCTTCGAGCTGATCTTCTAAGTGTCCCTTTAGATAAAGGAGGTCAAGGACTTGTGGACATTACCAGTAAAATAATGGCTTTTCTACTACTTCAAACTTCGCAATATCTGCTATTTTTAAAACAAGAAATCGGTTCGATGTTCTTGCTCTGGAGGATGATAATGTTCCTGCTTGTGGAGTTGGTGAACTCGAGCGGGAAGTTGGTGTGGTGCAACAGGAAACGCACGTGACCACTCCCGTGGTCACAGGCACCGTGTATGTGAACGTCGAGTCTACTCTTGTCCCTCTTCCTGCTGGGGTTGGGGTGTGTGACGTTCCTGAGTTGCAGACAACCTCGAGCCCAGGTGAATCAGAATGTAAGGCATCAGCTGATGACGTGCCGGGTTTTCCCCCAG
The DNA here is from genome assembly GCF_964187855.1 of Myxine glutinosa. Classification (NCBI taxonomy): domain Eukaryota; kingdom Metazoa; phylum Chordata; class Myxini; order Myxiniformes; family Myxinidae; genus Myxine; species Myxine glutinosa. The sequence continues at coordinate 271,860,257 of NC_136262.1, read as the reverse complement.
CAGAATGTGAAACTCCTCCCGATAGTATATCTCCTCTTCCTCTTCCTCCTCCCACTCCTTCTCCCATTCCCCTTCCTCCTCCCAACCCCCTTCCTCCTCCCAACCCCCTTCCTCCTCCCAACCCCCTTCCTCCTCCCAACCCCCTTCCTCCTCCCAACCCCCTTCCTCCTCCCACTCCCCTTCCTCCTCCCACTCCCCTTCCTCCTCCCATTCCCCTTCCTCCTCCTCCCCCACATACTCCTCTTCCTTCTGCTTTGGATGCAGAATGTGACATTTCCCTCATGAAACCACCAGCTCCATCTCAGGAGCATGAAATTGATGTCATGGACATGGACCGACACTCGGAATGTGATTCGGACGGGACCTCGTCGCTCGCCTCTGCGGGGAGTGTCGAAGCATGGAATGATCCGGGTTTTCCCCAAGATTTGGAGGGTGAGACCAGTGTTCCACCCTCCGAGATCATAAAATTTCTCCATGACACTTTTCGGAAGAAACGGGTAAAAATTAAAGATTTTTTCCCTGACCTGATCGGCTTTGTGGTCTCTGCGAAGCGATTGCTTGTTAAAGCCAGACAGCTTGGCGTGACCGAATCGCAGGTCTATCGTCTCCGGAAATGTATCCTGAAAGCGAAGAAGGAGCTGCAGATGTAGCCCAGCCAAGCTGTTTGACACGTTTATATACACCCTTACATCATGGCTTTCTCTTTCACAAGTTTGAATATTAATGGGGGACGTTCTTCCCTACGTAAAACTGAAGTTAAGCAGTTTGTTAAGGAAAATCGCATCGATATTCTACTTCTACAAGAGACAAGATGTAATTCCTCTTGTATGAGTGAATGGCAAAGGATAATCAAGGGAAAATGGTTTTTTAGTCGTCTGGAACACCCAAGGGCTGGGTTAGCTGTTTATTTACAATCTTCCTTCTGTAGCTCTTGTGAAGTTTTTAATGACATAATCAAAGGGTATTTAATTTCAGTCACTTTTACACACAATGGTTTTAAACACACCGTACTGAACATTTATTCACCTAGTGATAGCACAGAAAGACTTGCCTTTTATACTAAGTTGGAAACATGTCTCATGCACATTGATTTTAATGGACTTGTCTGTTTGGGTGGAGATTTTAACTGTACCGTGGACCCTGCCCTTGATCGTAATGGAGAGGAGCCTCACCCAGCAAGCACAGTGCCTCTGTTAAGATCCTTGGCCAAGTTTTCCCTTGTTGACGTGTGGAGAATCCGCAATCTTTCTGTCCGCCAATACACGTGGTGTCGGTGCTTAAAGAGTCGTCTCTCACTTGCAAGATTGGACCGTTTTTATATTAACAGTATTTTTTTGAATATCGTGAGTGGTGTGGACATTGTCCTGAGTGGCTTCTCAGATCATCATATGGTCACGCTTCGTGTTCACCTACCAGTTCGGAATCGTGGTGCTGCCTACTGGACCCTTAATGTGAGCCTTTTGGAAGAAAAAATGTTTGTTGATGCATTTCACGTATTCTGGAGGACCCTGCTCCAACGTAAACCATCCTTCCCCCGCCTTGGGCAGTGGTGGGACAATGCCAAAGTACAGATGCGATTGTTTTGCCAACAATATGGAGCTTATCGTACTCAACACAACTCTGCCCTTCAATCCTTGATTGCCAAGGAAATATTATCCTTGCAGTCCAACCTCTCGGCCTCTAGTACTGAGGGAACGAACTTTCTGCTGGCAAAGAAAAAAGCTCTTCTTGATGATCTTTGTGCAAAGCAAGCTAGAGGAGCGCTGATTCGTCTCCGAATGGAGAATTTGTGTCATTTGGATACCTCCTCCAAGTTCTTTTTTGGACTGGAAGTTCGAACAAAGAGAAGTCAGCAGATAACTTCAGTAAGGACGAAGGAAGGAAGGATAACGCACGATCAAAAAGACATCAGATATTCTCTCAAGAACTACTTCTCTGACCTGTATCGTGCTAAGGGCATCGATAACGAGATCATAGGATCCTTGACTTCCTCCTTACCCACCTTGTCGGAATCTGCGTGCCTGCAACTGAACAAGGAGGTAACCTTGGAAGAACTCCATGCTGCTCTACAAACCTTACCTTCTGGTAAGGCCTCTGGCTTGGATGGGATACCTGCAGAATTTTACAAAGCTTTCTGGGACCTCCTGGGACCAGAGTTGCTCGAAGTTTTGGTTGACAGCCTACAATTAGGCTTACTGCCGCTAAGCTGTCATAGGGCGGTACTCGCCCTGGTCCCAAAGAAGGGAAACCTCCAGCAACCGCAAAATTGGCATCCCATCTCACTGCTTTGTACGGATTACAAAGTTTTCTCCAAGGCTCTTACCAACCGGCTCAGACCCGTGATTGGCGAAATCATACACCCCGATCAATGCTACTGTGTTCCGAAAAGGACAATACATGGCAGTATTTCTATTGTGCGTGATTTAATTGATATCTGTGATCTTAAACAAAGAAATGTTGGTCTGGTTTTTTTTAGACCAGGAAAAGGCCTTTTATATACCATTGATCACTTTTATCGTTTTTCGGTTTTACGTGGGTTTGGGTTTCCAGAAAATTTTATCTCTCACGTACAGTTACTGTATAATAATATTTTTAGTCTACTCAAGGTTAACAACATTTTATGTCCACCTTTCCCGGCTAGTAGAGGCATTCGTCAAGGATGTCCTTTGTCCGGCCTCCTGTACTCCCTCGCACTTGAACCTTTGCTTGTTCGCTTGCGTGCACGTCTTCTCGGTTTCCTTCCGCAACCAATGGCGCACCCAGTTAAGGTGATTGCTTATGTGGATGATCCTTGCGTAATCGTTCACTCGGATGAAGATGTCCCTGCCTTGGTTCAATGTGTCCATGAATTTAGTTTGGCAAGCTCTGCAAAGGTCAATTGGAAGAAGAGCAGTGCTCTTTACCTTGGTCCACGAAATGGAGCCATTCCTCCAACCCTGCCCGAGCAACGTGAATGGACATGGGATGGAATCCTTGATCTCGGTGTTTTTCTCGGTTCTGAAAACTTCATTTTAAAAAACTGGGAATCTCTTATAATCAAAACTGAGAGACGGTTGCTGAAATGGAAGGGTTTACTTTGTCAACTTTCTTATCGGGGCCAAACCCTTGTTATAAATAACCTCGCGGCATCAATGCTTTGGCATGTTTTAATGGCACTGCAGCCCCCAGATTTTATTCTCAAAAAGCTACAAGCTACTTTTATTGACTTTTTGGGGGGAGGTAAGCACTGGCTTCGACCTGGTGTGCTAAGCCTGCCTGCTGCTCAAGGAGGACATGGACTGATTGCTATTTCTAGCAAAGTGATGGCTTTTCGCCTCCTTTCACTTCGTAGGCTGCTGCACACAGACGTCTCGTGGAAAGCGTCGGCTCACTGCCTGCTTCAGCAAGCAGGGAAACTCAACTACGACCAAGAACTGTTCCTTATCGACACCAAGAACATTGATGTAACACCAGTCCCCCTATTTTACAGGAGTATGCTGGAGGCATGGCAAGCAGTTACTGTTCGCCATGACAACAGGAACTATTCCCTTGAGCTGTTTTTAAACGAGCCCATCTTTTTAAACCCCATTTTTGAAGGGGTCTGCAGTGACCGTGCTTTTATGCAAAAGTTTATTGGCGTCGAATGCATCAAGGTTAAACATCTTAGAACCCCTTTTCCTTACAAGTGGAAGCCAGCTGCTGACGTTGCTGTAGCCACTGGAGTTCGATCCATTTGAGTCATAGGAAGGATCTTTTCTGTGATCCTGCATTTTTTCAAGGGAGCCAGGCTAAAATGGGCCCCACAGGCAGAGGCTAGCCCTTCTTTATCCGAATTTCTCTTTCCTAGACTTCTACATCATTTTCAGGGCTTCTCCCCTTTTCATTTGATGGAGAAATCTTGTGTTTATGCTTTGTGTGTTTTAACCCTTGTTCACGATAGACCCGCAGAACCGCAAGCGCACTGGGGGAGAATGTTCCGGACTACTCCTTCCACTACCATCAATTGGCTTACTATGTACAAGGCCCCCCCATCGCTAAGCGCTCCGGAGACTTACAGTGGTGGCTGGCGCACTACATTTTACCATCAAATGTTTTATCACATCGCATATGTTCCGGTAACATGGAATTGTGTCCGTTTTGCGGTGCGACGGAAACCTTTTCTCACATTTTTATTGATTGCCTTAGGTTGGCACCCCTTTTTACAGTTTTATCGCATGTGGTCCGGGGGCTTGGCCTAATTTTTACACATTGTGGTTTTATCTTCGGTTTCACTACTTCCCGCCTGTGTAAAGATGAGTGCCTTTTAGCCAACTATTTATCTTCTGAAGCAAAAGTTGCCATATACTTGTCAAGGAAACACAAGATGCAAAATGCCTGTAATTCTGTTAATGATGTTGTTCACCTTTTTAAAGCCTTCGTCACATCGCGTGTAAATCTTGAGTTTCAATCGAATGATTGCACACTGTTTTCACAACGGTGGTGTGTCAAGGCATCCTTATGTCAACTGGCTGATGGTTTTCTTACATTGAATTTATGATTTACCTTGTTTCCCATTTTTAACTTGTACAGCCATTGCCTTGAATTGTGTTTTTTTGGTTTTTCATTGTGAACAATGTTTTCCTGGCAACAAAGAGGAACAAAATGTCAAATGTCTGTCTCTCTGTCTCTCTCTCTGTGAACCTTTGCAACGTCGGAGGACAGGGTGTTGGTTGACGGTGGTGCTCTGAGACGGAGGAGGGCACGAGCTAAACAAAGAAGGATCCTGTCAGCTTACGTCATGCCGGCGGCTGGCTACTGGTGCGATTCCACGCCATCTTGTGCGCTTCCCGCATGGCGACTCGGGTTCGACAACCAGCAAGCTCTGACCAGCCATTTGGGATGCAAAGCTAAGTGCCGGCCGGCTTAAACCGAAACAATTTCTTTTCTTTATCAATCCCCTTGTGTGTTTTTTGTGTCAGCGTGGAGGGTCCCTCAAAGTAGCAAATAGTTATTTTACCTCAACATTCTGCTTATCGTATTGCATTTATTTGCATTAAACTATTATTTGTTGCTTTTCATTTACTGGCAACGGTACCCGCCCTATGGGCGGGGCTTCAATTGGGAAGCCCAAATGAAAAGGCATAATATCAGAAATTGAAGGCTTTTATTTATTTTAAACGATTCATATAAACATCCGTTGAATCATATCACACGCAAATCATTCAAATCTAAACAGTACATGGTGCCCATTTTGAAAAAAAGATTGAATTCTGCAAAACAGAAGCGGCCGCTACACCTGTTTCTCAGTCGCTTTTGCACACGCTGCCAAAGGAATAGTTTGTCAGGAGTCGATCTACTCTCTCCTGGTATGTATAATTTCAAAAAAAGCCACATCACTGTTCATATCACAACACAACATGCATTTTAAGGCCATTTTCCCTGCGAGAGCGGGGGTTAGCCTTGCGGTCCCCATGACAATCTTCTCCATTTTGCCCTATTTTCTGCATCTCTCCTTGTTAACCCCCTTGCCTGCATTTCTTCTTCGACCATCTTTAGCCAAGTCTTTCTCAGTCTTCCCCGTCCTCTACTTCCTTCTACATTCATTTCCATCACTCTTCTCAACCAGTCACTTTCATCCTTCCTCAACACATGACCAAACCATCTCAACCTGTTCCTCTTCACAGCATCAATCACAGGCTCTATTCCCATCATCTTTCGCAATTCATCATTTGTCTTCCTCTCTCGCAACGATACTCCGCACATCCACCGAACCATTCGCATTTCCACCCTTTCCAGCCTTCGTTGCTGCTCTACGTTCATTACCCATGTCTCGCTCCCATAAATCATAACACTTCTCACACATGCAGCACACACCTTTCCCTTCAGCTTCAACGACACTCCCCTCCTCGTCAGCACGCCACTCAGTTCCCGAAACTTCTTCCATGCACATCTCACTCGAGCAACCGTTGTCGAGTCTGATCCACCTTCTCCATTCAGCATGGAGTTGCGTTTGTTGCGTTGATTCAGCGTTGACTCTAAAACGTGAGTATTCTTAATCTTTCCTTCTGTGTCATGAAACCATCCAACCAAAACGCATCCGTGCTGCAGGCGCCTTTCCTTCCCTTGAAGCAACCATAACGCACTACATGAGGCCTTGATCAAATTTCCCAATCACTCGGAATACTCTGACTTGCAAATGTCTTTATTCATTTCGTAGTTAAATTTGCCGACTAAACAGGAATGCTCGCAGTGATAAAAATTTGTCGAAAGAAAAATAGGACCACGGGTCCTTAAGCTCACCTGGATCAGGAACAACAGTCAATGACATAAAAATTTGCTGCTAATGCAACACCCCCTAAAGATTACAGCAGAAATTTCTGGCCTTTTAGGCCTGATTTCAATCCGTTAATGAGCGCAGATTTTGATGCGGTCAATAAGCCTTCGTTAGGCATCAGATATGAAGATTGTGGCCAAGTTTCATCAAAATCGTTTGGTTCACACAATAATGAATGAAGTGCTTACAGACACACTCACTCACTGGTGAGCGTATGCTATCAGGCTGTGTAGTCAGACTACAGTCGAGGTGAGCTAATAATAGACATGACAAATCACACTAAACCCAGATTCCAATATTTATGACCTCCAAAACTCAATGGTTAAGGACTTTCAAAGTCACCACTGCAGCCTGTGGACAAGGAAAAGAAATACAGAGGTCCTCAAGCTCATGATGCAACAAGAGGGAAACATCCACTCGCTCGTGAAAAGAGTGCAGCACCCCTGCCCATTGTAGATGGCCTGAAAGTCGCTTTAGCCCTCCCAGTAAAGCATTCATTGTTAAACTCTTAATATGCAGATTTTGTTGGACAGTACATACAATAATTAATCAGTCATTGTGTCTGTATGTGATCCTTCATTCTCCATAACCTGTACAAATACGCTCACCTCCGGAGGCGATGTAGAATCCGCTGGGAGAATACTTGGCCACGATGGCAGGATGGGCATGCTCGCTGTAGATGTCTGCAATTGCAGGATTCTAGACAATACAAACATCAAAACAAATTCATAATGTCAACTTTGTCTATTTCATATAAAAATGTCACCATATGGTGTCAATTATTTAAAATTTAACTTGAGAATTATTATTATTATTTATCCACAACAAATGAAAAATTGAACTGTCAAAACAAAGCGCACAATTTTAGAATACAAAATTGTACAATACAAGACTTTCAAAATGGCGTAATCCATCCCAGAATGCTCGGCGCACACAGAAAACCATAGCAATGACGTTCATAGGGGTGGCCGAACGTACATCGAGCATGCCAAATAAGGATTTTTTTTTAATTTTTTTTTATTATTATACTGAATCGAGGCTCGTGAAAGAGCTGACAACCGCGAGGGAAAGACAGTACAGGGGGACCGCGAGGGAAAGACAGCACAGGGGGACCGCGAGGGAAAGACAGCACAGAGGGACCGCGAGGGAAAGACAGCACAGAGGGACCACGAGGGAAAGACAGCACAGAGGGACCGCGAGGGAAAGACAGCACAGAGGGACCGCGAGGGAAAGACAGCACAGAGGGACCGCGAGGGAAAGACAGCACAGAGGGACCGCGAGGGAAAGACAGCACAGGGGGACCGCGAGGGAAAGACAGCACAGGGGGACCGCGAGGGAAAGACAGCACAGGGGGACCGCGAGGGAAAGACAGCACAGTGGGACCGCGAGGGAAAGACAGCACAGAGGGACCGTGAGGGAAAGACAGCACAGGGGGACCACGAGGGAAAGACAGCACAGGGGTACCACGAGGGAAAGACAGCACAGGGGGACCACGAGGGAAAGACAGCACAGAGGGACCGCGAGGGAAAGACAGCACAGGGGGACCGCGAGGGAAAGACAGCACAGGGGGACCACGAGGGAAAGACAGCACAGAGGGACCGCGAGGGAAAGACAGTACAGAGGGACCACGAGGGAAAGACAGCAAATAGGGACCGCGAGGGAAAGACAGCACAGAGGGACCGCGAGGGAAAGACAGCACAGAGGGACCGCGAGGGAAAGACAGCACAGGGGGACCGCGAGGGAAATTATAACATAAAAAGGCTAACATGGTTCTAAAAGAAGCCAAAAATACTTGGAAAGGTGCCTGGGAGTAAGAGGTGTGCCTCTGCACAAAGAAGATTGGGAGAACTTTCTGATTAACTCTTTAAAAAGTTGGTTTCTTGCAGCCTGTACCGCAAAAACTCATGATGTGGGCCCGTGAAAGGATTGCAAATGGGCCGTGGGCCGGTGCATTCTAACTGACCTCCCCGATGACCCCTTCCAGTGAGTAGACTTTAAACGTTGAGGGATTATCTCGTGTGAACACAGCTGGGTTCATGATTTATTTAATGGATGTCTGCATTTAGAAAGCCGATGCCGTCACTACCAACATTCATTCAGACTTCCCAGAGAGAGAACTAAACTCTACACCAATGGGTTGTCATATCTGGGCCTTGTCAATGTCATATCTGGAGTTTACCTTTGACCTTTTGACCTTAAAAATAGTTGGTTTCACAATTTAGTGACAATATGCAAATGTTGTTCAACTTTAAAGTGAATTGGATGAAAAACGACAATTTTAGAAAATAGACCTCAACATGATCTTTCACCTTTGACCTCAAAATCAATAGGCTTCTTCCTTATAACCAACACTTTTCTCTCCCGCCTCTGGAACAAACTCACACACTCTCTTCAATCCCACTCCTCCCTCCAGGTCTTTAAACAGCTGTTCACCACCATCTCTTATCTTCCACCATCCAAAACCTTGATCTTTTCTATCCCCGTTAATTCACCCCAGATCCACTTTTTTGAAGTACCAACGTCTTTCCTGGAAGTCCTAGCAGTGTCCATGTGTTTTATACCTCTCCCACCCGCCCTCCCCCTTCCGATGCCCCCCTCCCCTAAGCCCTCCCCCTTCCACAGATCTCCCGATGTCCCTGTTCTCTCCTGTTGTACTTGTGTGCTTCGCTCTCTCTCCCCATATTGTCTCCCGCTCCCTTTATTATATGTTTTATGTGTCCGTTTATGTTTTTTTTTGTCATTAATGTTAGCCCTTACACGAGCCTCGATCTTGTATACAAAAATAAAATAAAATAAAATAACCACCGTTTGTTGAAGTTCTGTGAAGATCGGATTATATTGTGACCTGTCGGTGATTGACAGACAAAAAGACAAAATGAAAAATCACTCATAGAGTGACACTTGGCAAAACATAACAAAGAGGCATGGCACTCAGTGGAGCATTCTTTTGACCTCAAAAATAATTTGTGGTAGAATTCAGTGACCTGATATGCAAATAGTCTTCAGAGTTTAAGTTAATCGGATGAAAATAGTTGGTGGTTGGTTTCAGTAAGCTGATATTAAAATCCTTTTGAAATTTCAAACCAATTGGATGAAAATTGAGGATTTTAGGAATTTGAAAAAAGTGGTTGACCTTTGGCCTATGTTGAACTTATGACCGATGTTGATCTTAAAAATAGTTGGTGGTTGAATTCAGTTCGCTGACATGAAAATCCTATTCAAATTTCAAGTCAATCGGATGAAAATTGAGGATTTTAGAAATTTGAAAAAAGTGGTTGACCTTTGGCCTATGTTGACCTTGTGAGCTATGTTGACCTCGAAAATAATTGTTGGTTGAATTCAGTTCACAGATATGTAAATCCTATTCAAATTTCAAATGAATGGGATGAAAATTGAGGATTTTGGAAATTTGAAATTGTTGTTGACCTTTCACCGATGTTGACCATCTGGCCGATACTGATCTCAAAAGCATTTGGTGGTTAAATTCATTTAGCTGCTATGAAAGTCCAAATCAAATTTCAAGTCAATTGGATGAAAATTGAGGATTTTAGAAATTTTGAAAAAAAAGTGGTTGACCTCTGGCCTATGTTGACCTTTTGACCTATGCTGATCTCAATAATAGTTGGTGGTTGAATTCAATGTGCCCATATGTAAATCCTATTCAAATTTCAAGTCAATCGGATGAAAATTGAGGATTTTAAAAATTTGAAAAAAAGTGGTGACCTTTGGCCTACGCTGATCTCAAAAATAGTTGGTGGTTGAATTCATTTAGCCGATATGTAAATCCCATTCAAATTTCAAGTGAATGGGATGACAATTGAGGATTTTAGAAATTCAAAAAATGTGGTTGACCTTTGACCTATGTTCACCTTTTGGCCTACGCTGATCTCAAAAATAGTTGGTTGAATTCAGTGAGCCGATATGTAAATCCTATTCAAATTTTAAGTCAATCGGATGAAAATTCAGGATTTTAGAAATTCGGAAAAAGTGGTTGACCCTTGGTCTATGTTGACCTTTTGGCCGAAGCTGATCTCAAAAATAGTGGGTGGTTGAATTCAGTTTGCCAATGTGTCTATCCTATTCAAATTTCAAGTCAATCGGATGAAAATTGAGGACTTTAGAAATATTATTTTAAAAAGTGGTTGCCCTTTGGCCTATGTTGACTTTTTGACCTTTTAACCTAAAAAAATAAATAGGATTTTGTCAGACCACAAACTCTACTATTTGGTTAAGTTTCGTGTAGATCGGTTTAAAATTATGACCTGCAGGCAAATATAAGTGAGCGGACAGAAAAACACACAAACAAACACACAAACACACAAACAAACCAGAGTGATCAACATACTTGCAAAAGGAAAAAAAAATTGCCAAGTAAAAACACACAAGACCAACCAATATACAGTCACGTGAAAAAGTAAGTACACCCCATGTAAAGTTTTGACTTTTTCAACATATTTCAACATACAGCTATTTGATCTTCATTTCAACAATATTGACAGATAAAGGTGATATAATATAACAAATATCATGAAACATTTACATTTTGTAGTCCATTGTGTAATTTAAATAAACATAAATGCAAATTTCGCATGTGGAAAACGTAAGTACACCCTTGGCTCTAATAGGTGGTATTGCCCCCTTTGGCAGAAACAACCTCAAGTAGGCGTTTCTTATAACTGTCTACCAGTCTCTGACATCGACTGGGAGAAAATTTTGCCCACTCCTCCATGCAGAATTATTTCAGCTGTGCGATGTTTGAGGGGTTTATTGCATGCACAGCTCGTTTCAAATCCCCCCACAACATCTCGATGGGATTTAGATCCGGGCTTTGACTTGGCCATTCCAGAACCCTCCATTTTTTCTTTTCAGCCATTCCTTGGTGGATTTACTGGTAAGTTTAGGGTCATTGTCATGTTGCAAGGTCCGACTTCGGTTGAGCTTCAACTTTCCCACAGATGGCCTCACATTATCCTCAAGCACCCTCTGGTACAATGAAGAATTCATAGTGGATTCTATGATGGTGAGCTGACCAGGCCCTGATGCAGCAAAGCTGCCCCAAACCATAACATTTCCACCACCATGCTTTCCAGTTGGCATCGGGTTCTTGTCGTCAAATGCTGTCTTTGGTTTTCGCCAAACATGTCTTCTGGTACTGTGGCCAAATAGCTCTACCTTTGACTCATCTGTCCAGAGCACATTGTTCCAGAAGTGCTGGTCTTTGCCTAGGTCTTTGCCAAATCTCACACTCTTACTATGTCTCTCCGAAAAGATCGACTGGACAACCCTCCCATCTACTTTCTCAACAATCCTCTCCAAGAAGTTCTGTCGCTCAAGCTTTTGGGTCTCACCATCTGCCATGATCTTTCTTGGGAAAACCACATTTCCAAGCTGGCCTCCAAAGCCAGTCGCCGACTGGGCATCCTCCGTCGTGCGAAGTCCTTCCTAGGCACACCTGAGCTCCTCACCACATACAAGGCTTTCATCCGCAGCTCAATGGAATACTGTTCTCCCCTATGGGCTGGTGCTCCTGCCTCACACCTGGCTCGGCTTCACGCTGTTGAATCCAAAGCTTTCAGAATCATTGGAATCTCCCGCGATGAAGCTATCTCTGAGGGCCTTTCACTCACTCACCGCAGGCAGGTAGGTGGTCTTTCTGTCTTCTACCGACTCCTCTCCGGCCTTGCTCCCCCAGCTCTGTGCTCTGTCCCCCAAATATTCCTACAGGTCGCACAAGATCTGCCAGCCACCCTCTGATGGTTAAACTGCCGAAATCTCGGCTCTCTGCTCACCTTCACTCTTTCATTCCTCTTTTCTCCCGCCTCTGGAACAAACTCCCACACTCACTTCAATCACACTCCTCCCTCCAGGTCTTCAAAACAGCTGTTCACCACCATCTCTTATCTTCCCCCATCCAAAACCTTGATCTTTTCTACCCCCACTAATTCACCCCAGATCCACCTTGTTTGAAATTCCAACTTCTTTCCTGGAAGTCTTGGCAGTGTCCATATGTTTTATACCTCTCCCACCCCCCCCCCCCCCTTCCCATGCCTCCCCCCCAAAGCCCTCTCCCTCCCACAGTTCTCTCGATGTCTCCATGTCTCTCGGTCCCTGCTCTCAAATGTTGTGTTTGTGTCCTTCCCCCTCTCTCCCCATCTTGTCTACCGCTCCCGATGTTATTTGTTTTGTGTGTCTGTCTTTCTGTGTGATTAATGTTCGCTCTTTCACGAGCCTCGATCTTGTATACAAAAAAAAAAAGAAAAAAAAAAAGGTGTTCATTGGCAAACTTTAGTCTTGCCCTGATGTTCTTTCTGGACAGCAAAGGTTTCCCCCTGGCACACCTCCCATACAACAACAACAACAACGGCATTTTAAGGCCATTTTCCCTGCAAGAGCAGGGGTTAGCCTTGCGGTCCCCATGACAATCTTCTCCATTTTGCCCTATTTTCTGCATCTCTCCTTGTTAACCCCCTTGCCCGCATTTCTTCTTCCACCATCTTTAGCCAAGTCTTTCTCGGTCTTCCCCATCCTCTACTTCCTTCTACATTCATTTCCATCACTCTTCTCAACCAGTCACTTTCATCCTTCCTCAACACATGACCAAACAATCTCAAACTGTTTCTCTTCACAGCATCCATCACAGGCTCGATTCCCATCATCTTTCGCAATTCATCATTTGTCTTCCTCTCTCTCAACGATACTCCACACATCCACTGACCATTCGCATTTCCACCCTTTCCAGCCTTCGTTGCTGCTCTATGTTCATTACCCATGTCTCGCTCCCATAAATCATAACACTTCTCACACATGCAGCATACACCTTTCCCTTCAGCTTCAACGACACTCCCCTCCTCGTCAGCACGCCACTCAGTTCCCGAAACTTCTTCCATGCTCATCTCACTCCAGCAACCATTGCCGAGTATGATCCACCTTCTTCATTCAGCATGTCTCCTAGGTAACAAAATGTTTTCACACCTTCCAGCTTCACGCCGTCTCCAAGATCCAACTCAACATTTCCTCCATTTGCAGCTACCTCTGTGCACACCTTTCACTTGAATGTAGCTGCCACACTGGTTAATGACCCTCTCAAACTACTACATTTTTGATGAACCCACTCAGTGCACATTGTACGTTGAATGGAATTCACTCCGACACCCTTCCTGCACACAGCACACGGCCACTTCCCAGTTCTTTCCACCTCACCACATGCTTTACCACTTGCCATCACCTTTGTTTTTCCGATATTCACCTTCAAACCTTTTATCTCCATACATTCCTTCCACTTGTTCATCTTCTCCTTCAGTCCATCCATACTTTCTGCAATAAACACCAGATCATCTGCATACATCAACTCCCATGGTAAACCCTCCTTTACGTTCCCAGCCAGCACATCCACCACAGCTACAAATAGTAGTGGACTTAGTACCGACCCATGATGCACTCCCACCTTCACCTCAAACTCACCACTGTTCCCGTCCTTCGTCCTTACAGCTGTGCACGCTCTTTTGTACATTGCCATCACTACTCTGATCAACCATTCCTCCACTCCTATCTTCCTTAATGCCCATGTCAATACTTCGTGGAACCCTATCGAATGCTTTCTCCAGATCAACAAACCCAAGAAACAACTTCTTCCTCTTCCATGTAGATGGAGATCAAACCACCCCTGTCGATCAAATTTGTGCAGCCTCTTTCTAATGGTAGACTCGTGCACTTTGACATCAGCAGCGGCAAGAGCTACCTGTTGGTCCCATGATGAAATTCTGGGGTTCTTAGAGACTTCTTTCAGCGTCTTGCGGTCTGCTCTCGGGCTGAACTTGCTGGGGCGGCCTGGCCTGAACAAGTTGGCAGTTGTTAGGAATCTTCTCCACTTGTAGATGATCTTCGGGACAGTTGAACGATTCATTTCAAATTGTTTGGAGATCTTTTTAAATCCCTTCCCAGACTCATAGGCACCTATAACCGGTATCTATAACATCTATAACATCCACCTATAACATCGTAGGCATCTATAACAGCTGTGCTGCCGGTCCGGTCTGGAGAGGACGCTGGCGTTGCTTGTTCGCCGCTTCTCCGACTGGGCCGTTGTGCATGGTTTGCTTTTCTGGTGGTCGTGGCGGATTTTTGGCCGTTGCGTCTGCCCTCTGCTCGGTCCCCATCATGCCTCTCTGCATCACGCCTCTCTGCTCCTGGCTTCGCCTGCCCGGCTCCTCCACTGTTTCCTCAGGCCCGCTCCCGTTGTTTGTGGCCGTTGTTTGCGGCGGTGGCTGTTTGCCGCTGTGGTCTTGATTAGCGGCTGCAGTCGTTTGCCGCTGCGTTTGCCGCTTTGCCTCCTCGACCTTGACCTCATACTCGTCCCTTCGCTCCTGCCTGGCATGGCTCTGAGGTACTCCGCCGCAAGGCTTCTTCTGCTCAATACTCACTCCACCCCATCATGCCTCTCTGCAATCAAATCCCACGGACTCCTGCGACGACCCAGATATATTCATAGAGGCTCCGGTCGTAAGTTTGTTTACTTACATACAGGTCACTCCATTCCCATACTCTGGTCGGCTCAGCGCACTCCCGCTCATTGTCCCAGCGCACCTGGTCACAGCAACGCACACGATCGCACCTCCTGTCTGCAAACCCTGGCTAAATCACCTGAGTTCATCCCCACCGTACAAAACAACATCAAGCTCCCCATGTTCAATACCCGGTCCCTCAACAACAAAGGCCTCATCCTGAACGACTACATTCTGGATAATAAACTGGACTTTCTCTGTCTCACTGAAACCTGGCAACAACCTCTGGACTACTTCTCACTCAACCTCACTACACCCAATGGATATTCTTACATCAATAAACCACGCTCGGAGGGCCGAGGTAGTGGAATTGCCGTAATTCACCGACAAGACATCAAGATCAGCCTCATCTCCATCTCATCTGCTCCATCATTTGAACACCTGGCTTTTAAACTCTCTGGTCACACACAGTCAGTCATGGCTGTCGTCTACCGCCCTCCCAAACCACACCCATCATTCCTGTCTGACTTCTCCTACTTTCTGACCCAGCTCTGTTCCCTCTCCCCCTCAATCCTCCTCCTCGGCGATTTCAATATCCACATGGACTCCACTGACTCCACAATAACCACTGGCTTCACCGATTTACTCACCTGCTTTAACCTCACTCAACATGTCAACTTTCCTACCCATAACCGTGGTCACATTCTGGACCTTGTCTGCTCTACTGGATTAATTTTGCACCATCTCTCTGGCTCCGACCTCACCCTCTCTGACCACTTAGCCATCACGATGACCATCAACATCCCCACCCCAGCACCAAGGCATTATCGCACTATCAACTTCCGTAAGCTAAACGCTCTTTCACCTACCTCATTCTCATACACCCTCTCTGAAAAAATGTCCACTTCTCCCTTCGTTGACCTCCACACCCCTTCTGACCTCACTGACTACTACAACCACACTCTCTCCTCCTGCCTTGACCAGCTTGCGCCTATAAAAACCAAAACAGTTTCTTTCACCCATTCTGCTCCCTCGTTTACCCCTGAACTCCGCCTGATGAAAACTCGTGCTCGCCAACTTGAAAGACTCCGCAATAAAACAGGTCTCACAATTCACTCCCAAGCCTACAAGGACCACCTACAACACTACAAAGATGCCCTCTCCCACGCCCGCTCCGCCTACTACTCTCAAATTATCCACTCTGGCTCCGGAAACCCAAAAACACTCTTCTCTACAATAAACAAACTCCTCAGCCCCCTGAACACCACCACCCAGTCATTCACAGTAGACAACTGCATCTCCTTCCTTTCATTCGTCCAATGCAAAATTGACAACATCTACAACAGCTTAACCACCACCGCACCCGCTCCCCCTCCCCCTCAAACCACCTGCCCCCCTTATCCTGCCAACCCCTGTCTCAATTCTCCCCAGTCTCCCCTACTGACCTCTCTGAACTCCTCATAGGAATGAAAACTGCCACCTGCACTCTTGACCCCATCCCCTCCAGCTTTGTCAAGGCCTCCCTTCCTGCTCTCTCTCCACTTATCACTGCAACAATAAACTCCTCACTGTCTACAGGCATCGTCCCACCATCCCTCAAAATTGCTGCTGTTACCCCCATTCTGAAAAAACCTGGACTCAACCCTGACACCCTAAATAACTTCAGACCCATCTCCAACCTACCCTTTCTGTCAAAAGTTTTGGAACGCGCTGTAGCCACTCAACTCAAACATCACCTCTCTGCCAATAACCTGCATGAAACATTCCAATCCGGATTCCACTCCAAACACAGTACTGAAACTGCTCTCCTCAAAATCATCAAAGACCTTCTCCTCTCCTCTGACGCTGGCAACCTCAACATTCTCATCCTCCTCGACCTCAGCGCCGCCTTTGACACCATCGATCACACCATCCTCCTCACCCGACTTGAAACCACCTTTAACATTGCCGGCACTGCCCTCTCTTGGATCAAATCATACCTCTCTGACATACGCCAGTTCATCTCCATCAATGGCTGCAAATCCCCCACTGCTCCCCTCCCCCAAGGTGTCCCCCAAGGTTCAGTTATTGGCCCCCTCCTCTTCATCCTGTACCTGTCCCCCCTTGGTCACTTAATCCGCCGTCATGGTCTCAAATTCCACTGCTTCGCCGATGACATCCAGCTTTTCATCTCCACCAAGTTCATCTCCACCGCCACCCACTCTATCCTGACAAACTCCATCACTGAAATAAAATCCTGGCTTCAAATCAACTTCCTCAAACTTAACTATGATAAATCTGAAATAATCATCATTGGCCCAAAAACGCTCACCAAATCCACCCATAACTTTGCCCTCAACATCGACGGTTTCCCAGTATCCACCTCCCCTCACATCCGGAATCTTGGCATCATCTTTGACCAAACCCTCTCCTTCGACAAATACACTAAACACATCACAAAGACAGCCTTCTTTCACCTGAAAAACATCGCCCGTCTCCGTCCATCCCTCTCCTCCACGGCTGCAGAAACCCTCATCCACGCCTTCATCACCTCCCGTCTGGACTACTGCAACAGCCTCCTCTATGGTTCACCCTCAATAATCACCAATAAACTCCAATACATTCAGAACTCCGCTGCCCGTCTACTCACCCATTCCCGGACCCGTGACCACATCACCCCCGTCCTTTACAAGCTTCGCTGGCTCCCCACCCCCCCAGAGAATCCAGTACAAAATCCTCCTCCTGACCTACAAAGCCCTCCATAACCTGGCCCCATCCTACCTGGCTGACCTCCTCTCCAGACACATTCCCACCCGCAACCTCCGCTCTGCTGGTACCAACCTCGCCCCCCGCCCCCCCCCGCCCCCCCGCCCCCCCCATCCGGACCAAATTCAGATCCTGGGGGGACAGGGCCTTCTCCATCGCTGCTCCCACCCTCTGGAACTCACTACCTCACACCATCAGAGACTCCTCCTCACTCACCACATTCAAAACATCACTCAAGACCCACCTGTTCAACACTGCATTCAACATTTAACCCACAGCATTTAACCCCTGACTATCTCTTCTCCTTCTCCTTCCTTTTGCTTTGATTATTTACTTATTGATTTTTGTCTTTTTGCACTTGTTTTTTGTACTCTGTCAAAGCGTCTTTGGGCTTCTTGAAAAGCGCTATATAAAATAAATGTATTATTATTATTATAACCTTCTTTCTGAAGGCCTCAGGGAGCTCTTTTGATCTCGGCATGGTGACGCCGCACACTTCAACAACAAGGAGCAATCCAAACTAAATGTCTGAGGTTTAAATAAGACAGGTTCCTCCAAGATCATCTCTGACGATGTTCTAATCATTTGCACCTAAGCTGGTGCACCTGATTCTAATTTTAGGTATTTGAAGTAGTGATAAATGTAGGAGTGTACTTACTTTTTCCACATACGAAATTTGCATTTATGTTTTGTTAAATTATACAATGGATGACAAAATGTAAATGTTTCATGATATTTGTTATATTATATCACTTTTATCTATCAATATTGTTGAAATGAAGATCAACAAGCGTTACGGCTAGGTCCCCCGTCGTTGAAGTGATGCGAGTTGACAAAGTGGAAGACGCAAGGCGGCCATCTTGGATTTTTACCTGGCGCCCCAATTTTCAATGGCGTTCTCCCTTATGCATAGATACACCCACACACCAGATTCGAAGTTAGTAGTTCGTTTATTTTTCAAGATATTTCACTCACAAGGTTCAGACATATATATATATATATATGTTGGCGGCCATCTTGGATTTTGACGTGGCGACCCAATTTTCAATAGCGTTCTTCCTTATGCCTGGATACACCCACACACTAAATTAAAAGTTGGTACTTCGCTTATTTTTCCAAGATATTCCACTCACAAGGTTCAGACATACATGGCGGCGGCCATCTTGGATTTTGACGTGGCGACCCAATTTTCAATAGCGTTCTTCCTTATGCGTAGATACACCCACACACCAGATTTGAAGTTAGTAGTTCGTTTATTTTTCAACAAATTTCGCTCACAAGGTTCAGACATATATATGGTGGCAGCCATCTTGGATTTTGACGAGGTGACCCAATTTTCAATAGCGTTCTTCCTTATGCATTGATACACCCACACACCAGATTAGACGTTAGTAGTTCATTTATTTTTCACAATGTTTCGCTCACAAAGTTCAGAAATATATATGGTGGTGGCCATCTTGGATTTTGACGTGGCGACCCAATTTTCAATAGCCTTCTTCCTTATGCCTAGGTACACCCACACACCAAATTAGAAGTTGGTACTTCGCTTATTTTCCATGATATTCCGCTCACAAGGTTCAGACATACATGGTGGCGGCCATCTTGGATTTTGACGTGGGTTGCACCCACACACCAAATTCGAATTCGGTCCTTCGCTTACGCACGCATGCACGCACGTTCGCACACACGGACGGGAAAACCAGAGTCCCCCTTTCGCTCCATGGTGCGACGGGGGACAAATAGCTGTATATTGAAATATGTTGAAAAAGTCAAAACTTTACATGGGGTGTGCTTACTTTTTCACGTGACTGTATCTCCCACAACTCCCGTTGGCCCTCCCGCTTTTCTACTCTTCATTACTTTTATCGCTTCCTCAACTCCCTTCTCAGTTATCTTTTCTGCCGGTACTAAAACTGGGTTACTCTCTATGTTGCCATCCCCATTCATTCTCTGTATTCAACAGCATTTCCACATATATATTCCATCTTCTTTTATTTCCATCTGGGTCCACAACGATTTGTCCCACTTCAACCTTCAAGCAACTCACCCCCATCACATCACACCTCTCTTTCGCTATCTGCTCTGCAATCCTTAATACTGCTCTCTGACCCTCTTCCAAATCCAAGCGTTCTCCGAACATTTTCCTACATGCCTCCTGTGCCTTTGCTACCTCTTTCTTCGCAGCCTTCTTGGCTGCTGTTATGTTTGGAATTCACATGTTTATAATTGATATGTTTGGAATATGGGAGTGACGTGATCGGAAACGGAAATGACGTTTGGAGTAGAAAGTGTGGGAGGAGCTGAGAGAGGCACGCGGTTTGGCATGAGGCCTGAAGCCGAAGGCTGGTTGATTGGTGATTAAACCGTTGACGTTCGCAAGCAGTAAGTTTCGTGTGATTACTGGATACAACAAATGGCGACGAGGATGGCTGATATTTTGTTACCTCCACCGGCACCATTCCTGCTGGTCCCAGGCGAGCCCACAGTACAATGGCGGCGGTGGTATCAGTCTTTTGAAACGTACTTACTTGTGCTGGATTTACAAGCCACGGCAGGCCCACGTAAGTGAGCCATTCTTATTCACAGCTTGGGTACGGAAGGCCAGCGGATTTTCTCCACTTTCGAACTGGCGAACGACACTTTCCAAGCAGCGTTGGATGCACTTTCTGCACATTTCAATTCTCGGCGGAGTCTTCTTCTCAATCGCTTTCAGTTTCGTCAGCGGTCTCCGCGGCCGGGTGAGTCCATGATCCAATTTGTGTCTGCACTGAGAGAGCTAATACAACACTGCAAATTCGGAGCACTGCAGGATGAGTTAATAAGGGATCAGCTCATTGAAAAAACATCTTGTGTTCCGCTGTGGGAGCGCCTGCTGTTAGAATCTGATGATTTATCATTGGGGAAAGCGGTGGATATCGCGAAGCAAATGGAAGTGGCATTAGCAGCGTCATGTACATTGGCAGACACCTCCACAGCGCCATCTTTGGATACTACAGCACAAGTGCCTGTACAAAAAGTTCAAAGTACCTCCCGGCGTTGCACTAACTGTGGATCACTCGGACATGCAGCCCGGTCCCCGGAGTGCCCTGCAAATGGCCAGCGCTGTAGGAATTGCAAAAAAATGCACCACTTTGCCCGGTGCTGCCGTTCATCGCCCATCCTATCAGCTACCACATCTGGCACAGCAACTTCATCACCAGTCGCAATCAACGCGGTGTCCCAGCCAGTCACTGCATTCACAACTTGTGGATGCTACGTGAATGATATTTTGATTCTGCTTCTGGTTGATACAGGTGCCAAGGTCTCGATTCTCAATAAGGCAACTTATGACAATTTGTTTTTGCACATTCCTCTGAAACAGACTGCAGTGGCTCTGTCGGGTTATGGCAACACCAACATTACCGTGCTGGGTACTGGGTGCTGGGTACCACTTAGCCATCACTATGACCATCAACATCCCCGCCCCAACACCAAGGCATTATCGCACTATCAACTTCCGTAAGCTAAACGCTTTCACCTACCTCATTCTCAGCCATCCACTCTGAAAAAATGTCCACTTCTCCCTTCGTTGACCTCCACAACCCTTCTGATCTCACTGACTACTACAACCACACCCTCTCCTCCTGCCTTGACCAAATTGCGCCTATAAAAACCAAAACAGTTTCTTTCACCCATTCTGCTCCCTGGTTTACCCCTGAACTCCGCCTGATGAAAACTCGTGCTCGCCAACTTGAAAGACTCCGCAATAAAACAGGTCTCACAATTCACTCCCAAGCCTACAAGGACCACCTACAACACTACAAAGATGCCCTCTCCCACGCCCGCTCCGCCTACTACTCTCAAATTATCCACTCTGGCTCCAGAAACCCAAAAGCAATCTTCTCTACAATAAACAAACTCCTCAGCCCCCTGAACACCACCACCCAGTCATTCACAGTAGACAACTGCATCTCCTTCCTTTCATTCTTCCAACGCAAAGTTGAAAACATCTACAACAGCTTGACCACCACCGCACCCGCTCGCCCTCAAACCACCTGCCCCCCCTTATCCTGCCATCCCCTGTCTCAATTCTCCCAAATCTCCCCTACTGACCTCTCTGAACTCCTCATAGGAATGAAAACTGCCACCTGCACTCTTGACCCCATCCCCTCCAGCTTTGTCAAGGCCTCCCTTCCTGCTCTCTCTCCACTTATCATTGCAACAATAAACTCCTCCCTGTCTACAGGCATCGTCCCACCATCCCTCAAAATTGCTGCTGTTACCCCCATTCTGAAAAAACCTGGACTAAACCCTGACACCCTAAACAACTTCAGACCCATCTCCAACCTACCCTTTCTGTCGAAAGTTTTGGAACGCGCTGTAGCCGCTCAACTCAAACATCACCTCTCTGCCAATAACCTGTATGAAACATTCCAATCCGGATTCCGCTCCAACTACAGTACTGAAACTGCTCTCCTCAAAATCACCAACGACCTTCTCCTCTCCTCTGACGCTAGCAACCTCAACATTCTCATCCTCCTCGACCTCAGCGCCGCCTTTGACACCATCGATCACACCATCCTCCTCACCCGACTTGAAACCACCTTTAACGTTACTGGCACTGCCCTCTCTTGGATTAAATCATACCTCTGACAGACGCCAGTTCATCTCCATCAATAACTGCAAATCCCCCACTGCTCCCCTCCCCCAAGGTGTCCCCCAAGGTTCAGTTATTGGCCCCCTCCTCTTCATCCTTTACCTGTCCCCCCTCGGTCACTTAATCCACCGTCATGGTCTCCAATTCCACTGCTTCGCCGATGACGTCCAGCTTTTCATCTCCACCAAGTCCATCTCCACCGCCACCCACTCTATCCTGACAAACTGCATCACTGAAATAAAATCCTGGCTTCAAATCAACTTCCTCAAACTTAACTATGATAAATCTGAAATAATCATCATTGGCCAAAAAACGCTCATAAAAACCACCAATAACTTTGCCCTCAACATCGACAGTATCCCAGTATCGACCTCCCCTCACATCCGGAATCTTGGCATCATCTTTGACCAAACCCTCTCCTTCGACAAATACACTAAACAGATCACAAAGACAGCCTTCTTTCACCTGAAAAACATCGCCCGTCTCCGTCCATCCCTCTCCTCCGTGGCTGCAGAAACCCTCATCCACGCCTTCATCACCTCCCGTCTGGACTACTGCAATAGCCTCCTCTATGGTTCACCCTCAACAATCACCAATAAACTCCAATACATTCAGAACTCCGCTGCCCGTCTACTCACCCATTCCCGGACCCGTGACCACATCACCCCCGTCCTTTACAAGCTTCACTGGCTCCCCATCTCCCAGAGAATCCAGTACAAAATCCTCCTCCTGACCTACAAAGCCCTCCATAACCTGGCCCCATCCTACCTGGCTGACCTCCTCTCCAGACACACTCCCAACTGCAACCTCCGCTCTGCTGGTACCAACCCCCACCCCCCCCCCCCCCCCCCCCCCATCCGGACCAAATTCAGATCCTGGAGGGACAGGGCCTTCTCCTTCGCTGCTCCCACCCTCTGGAACTCACTACCTCACACCATCAGAGACTCCTCCTCACTCACCACATTCAAAACATCACTCAAGACCCACCTGTTCAACACTGCATTCAACATTTAACCCACAGCATTTAACCCCTGACTATCTCTTCTCCTTCTCCCTCCTTTTTGCTTTGAATATTTCCCTATTGATTCTTGTTTTTTTGCAATTGTTTTTATGTTTTGCTCTGCATTATGTTTTGCACTCTGTCAAAGCGTCTTTGGGCTCCCTGAAAAGCGCTATATAAAATAAATGCATTATTATTATTATTATTATTACTGTCAGCCTACCAGTGCGGTACAAAAACCACACTGCTGCTCCTTCAGTTTTCTACATCACCACAATGGGTGCCAATCTGATGGGGCTGGACTTATTCCACAGTCTTCACTTTCGGCTGGCTGATTCCTGTGGCACAGATGTCCTACAGGTCACGACCACCTGGCACCACATGTTTCCTGCATTGTTTTCAGACCTGGGGTGCATCTTTAACTTTGTACATCAGCCTACAATTAACGCTGCTATTGCACCAGTCATTCAACCCTTGCGGAGGGTACCTCTCGCTCTCCGGGACCAGGTCATGGCCGAACTACAGCGTCTCCTCGACTCTGACGTCATCGAATCCATCAATGCATCCCCTTGGATTTCAAACCTGGTCGTTGCATGGAAAAAATCTGGGGAGCTGCGACTGTGTGTGGCCCTCCGGGCAGTCAACAAGGCCATCATTCCGGATAAATATCCCCTGCCCACCGCAGAAGAACTCACCACACATTTCCATGGCTCCACTGTTTTCAGAAAACTGGATTTAAAGCAAGGTTACTTACAAGTACCCCTGGCAGCGTCAGCAAAGTCCTCACAGCCTTTGTCACGCACATGGGGGTTTTCCGTTACAAGCGCATGCCTTTCGGCCTCTGCTCGGCTCCCAGCTGTTTTCAGAAAATAATGTCTCTTCTCCTAGCCGGCATACCTGGGGTGTCAAACTACTTGGACGATATTGTGGTACATGGCGCCACCCAGCCTCAACATGATGCTCGACTACAACAAGTTTTTGGTCAGCTCTCTGCCCATCACGTCACACTCAAATCTGCGAAATGCCTCCTCGGGGTTCCAGAGATAGAGTTTGTGGGGTGCAAGCTCTCAGGGCAAGGCATCACTCCTATATTATCACATGTTGACGCCATCCTTGCCCTTCGTGAGCCACAGTCAGTATCCCAACTAGCCTCCTTCCTGGGTATGGCCACATATTACCTCCGCTTCCTCCCACAGTTTGCCTCTACTACAGCGCAACTACGCCACCTCCTCAAAAGGATGTACCTTGGGAATGGACCACGGCTTGAAGCCACGCTGTACAGACACTTAAGCATCAGCTCACTTCTGCCCCCACTCTAGCGCACTTCAGTCTCACAGCGTCCACGATGGTTACCTGTGCATGATGGTTACCTGTGATGCCTCCTTGGTGGCACTGGGTGCTGTACTGTCACAGTTTCATGATGGGGTAGAGAAGCCAGTAGTGTTTGCTTCCCGTTCCCTCACTCCGGCTGAACAAAAGTACTCGGTGGGTGAGAGGGAAGCGTTGGCATGCATTTGGGCATGAGCGCTGGCATCTCCACCTCTACGGCAGAGCCTTCACGATGCGAACAGACCATCAAGCTCTCACGGCACTTTTGACTACCAGCGGCTCAGGACATAAACCACTACGATTACTCAGGTGGGCAGACCGCTTGAATCAGTACAATTTTAAGTTGGAATTCACACCGGGACGCCAGAATACCGTTGCGGACCTTCTGTCAAGAGCGGTCATTCTACCATCAACGAATCAGCAGGAAACAGACACCGAACCTGATCTAGTGCAAATGCTTCAGGCACCCTTGTCCACTGTTGTTTCCATGGAATCACTTTGTAAAGGTTCCCAGGACGACACTGTTTACCACGCTCTGTACCGACATTAGAGGGGGGTGGCCGTCAAACGTTAAAGGGGAGCTGTTACCCTATTACAGAGTGAGGGCAGAATTATCCTGCTGGGAGGATTTCTGCATTGCCAGAGGTCACCAAACCTTGATTCCGGTATCCCTTAGAGTGCAGGTCTTGCGAATGGCACATGAGGAACACCTTGGAGTAGTGAAAGTTAAACAGCGCTGCAGAGACATTGTCTGGTGGCCCACCATCGATCACGGCATCGAACTGATGGTCAAGGATTGCACTGCATGTGTCCTCAGCGGAAAATCCTCTCAGCCAACTCCTGCCCCTCTATCCCCTATACAGTGGCCATCTGCATTTTGGAAACATCTCCAGGTGGACCTCTGTGGAGAACTGCATGGGGCACCAGACCATGCCACTTACCTACTCATGGACCTCCATTCAAAGTGGCCTGAAGCTTTGCCGCTGGGGTCAGTCACCACTCAATCGGTTATTCAAAAGCTCGATTCATTGTTTGCGGATATCATGCGGGTCTCCCGGATATCATTACCACAGACAACGGGCCCCAATTTATTTCTGCTGACTTTACAGCTTACCTGGCAGAGAGAGCTATAAATAAAGCACATTCGAAAAGCCGTATATCATCCTCAAGCTAATGGAGGTGTGGAGCGCCTCAACCAGACGCTAAAGAACGGCATCCGTGCTTACCTGACCGAAGGTTTGCAGTTTGAAACAGCTCTCCTGCAAACACTCTTACACTCTCGGGCCTCCAAGCACACAACAACAGGGGTATCCCCCGCGTCGCTGATGCTGGGAAGGGAACTACAACTCCCGCTCGATCGCCTTGGCTTTACCAAGGGTAATCCTTCATCGTCAGCTACACGTTTGCAGGTAGAGACCCAGCAGCAGCATATAAAGTTGAGGTTTGACCAGTCCAAAAGGGCCAAACCACGAACGTTACAGGAGCAGGACTGGGTGCATGTCTGGGTGTGTGTGTGTGTGTGTGTGTGTGTGTGTGTGTGTGTGTGTGTGTGTGTGTGTGTGTGTGTGTGTGTGTGTGTGTGTGTGTGTGTGTGTGTGTGTGTGTGTGCATTATGTCACGCACAAGACGTGTGTATACAACATACCACTGCACAACATGTCACATATAACATGTGTATATATAATACAACATGTGCACAATATGTATACAAGGTATGTAACACATAAAAATAACGTTATGTCCGGGGGTAAAGCAATATCTAGAGCCAGATAGATCTGTGTAGGTAGGTATTCGACTGTCACGATAGGGAATCTACCTGTAATAAGTTCTGTGTGTTTAGGTGATTTGTCGGGTTAAGATGTCCGCTTGTGAACATACCAGGATGTTCGAGTGTTGGATAGTATAGGGATTAAGCATAACGCCCCTGTGTCACACCTGGTCATCAATTCTTTGTCCCTTATGGCAATGCACACCTGTAGACACTTAGTTAGGTCCCCAGCGCAACATTAAATAATTCCCTTCCCTGACAGTGACTTCGGAAGGAACAGGCAAGGAAACCAGTTTGGGGCACCGCCGATGATGGCCGCAGCCAGCTACACCTCTGCGAGGCCTCCAGTAGCACGCGCTACGACCACGCTCCAGGCCTGTGGAGGGCACTGATGCCGACGTCACCGCCAAAGGTTATAAAAAGAGCACGCCGAACTCCATGCGCAGTCCCGGTCCTGGCCCGAGTTGAGTCCTACCCCGAGTGGAGTTCGCTTGCTTCTGACATGTTCCTTTGTCTCGCTTGGACGTCCTTTTGCTTGGCTGGTAGCATGCAGTCGCACCTGCGTTCTCTCCGTTCCTGTCTCTTTGTGCCTCGTGTTGGAGATCGACCTCGTGTGGAGCCGCTGGCTTGCATTGGACGCGCGGTGCTTTTGGTGCTTTGGGACCTCGTGGGTGCTTGGGAGTTTGGAGCAAGGCCTGGGGGCGCGCGACCACGAGCGGAGCTTGGAGCCGCGTGGTTGACGATACACTGAAAGACGACAAGACAGATAAGACCGCACACCACTTACACACCATAACGAACGTTTTTCTTTTCCTTAGTTCGCATTCCCTCGTCTGTACCTGAAGTGAGTTGTGGGGACGTCCCAGATTAGGACCTTTATTTGATTACCGTCGCGTTCATTGCTTCGGGTTCCGTTTAATAAATCTTTATTTTTGTACATTTGAAATCTTGTGTGTCGAGTTCGGTTCATTAATTCCCCGCAGGATCGAAGCCGCGGTCGGCGCGCTCCAGGTAAGTGCTTTTGCCGCAGCCTTCCATTTCCATTCTTCCTCCCGCGTTTTATAGCTGAATCCGAGTTGGTCGTCGCTTCCAATTAAATCCGTTCCGGTCCATCCGCGAGCCCTGGTATTAACCGAAGGGTCCACGCAACAACTGGTAATCAGTAGTGGGATTGAACACTGAATACAACTGGTGTCAAGAGTGAGGATCTGGGCCCATCGGACAAATTTTTTTTGTCCGCGGCGAGACATCGACACGGTCGGGCGTACATCGCGCCCGCCATTTGAATGTAAATTTTTTTAGTCCGAGGTGAAAATTTTGTATGGTCCATTGGGCTTACGGGACGCGAACGGCACGCCATTAAATTTAATTTTATTCCTGTTAAAAGCCGCGCGGAGAAGCAACCCCTTCTTTACAGATGGAAGAGGTAAGCGGTACGGAGGAAAGGAGAATGGAAGATGTGGGAAGCGTTGGGAGTGAGTCAGAAGTAGTGGAGGTAGAGAGTAGTGGTGGAGCTTTCCTCGCCGTTGGGATGGCCCCGATAAACGACCAGATTTTGGATCGATTGCTTCGGGAAATTCGGGGAATAAATGGAAAAATGGATATAATAAATAATACAATTGACCGGATGATTAACAAAATGGATGCCCAGGCGAATGAAGAATTTAAGGAAGAACAAAAGAATGGTGCCGATGGGGCTCAGGAGCCGAGAATGGCAATTGAATCAAATTTACAGGTGAATGTGGAGTGCTCACAGGTGGATGGGGAATGCGTACAGGTAAATGGGGCGTGTCCACAGGTGAGCGTGGCGTGCCCACAGGTGAATGGGAAAGGAAATTTGGAATGTGGAAATGGTAATGGGGAATGTTTCCCACCTGGTGGCCTGGAGGTTTATCGGGACCGGCTGGATGCCCCAACACATAAGGGGGATGAATTTGGAGTGGTGCAGCACGAGGGCAGTTATGCAGTGCAACAGGGGGTAGAGTTATTGGGGGTCCAGGTAATGGAGCCGGACCGGGTACTTATTGGGGAAGGCCTGTCGGGGCCAGAAATAATTTGTGATGATGATGGGGGTGATGAGAATGATTTGATCCAGCGGCTGGAGACCCGGGACAGTCCCATAGAGGTGGGGTTTGATCGGGCCCAAAGGAGTTTGGGGGATGAGGTGAGTCGGTCCGAGAAGGAGGTTGTGGTGACCAAGGGGACCCTCACCGTACACTACGATTTGGTAACGGAGGCTCCAAAATTACAGAACCAGTTGGGGGAGTGTGTTGGCTCCGGGCTGGATTCGGACAGAGAGGGATCGGGAGATAGAGCCTCCGATGATTTGGTCCCCGTAGGGAATTTGGACCAGCTGCAGGGAGGGGCAGAACAACCTGAGGGAGATGTTACTTGCAGCTGCGGTTTGGCACAGGTGGGAATTAATATTTTTTAAAGAAAAAATAAATTTACATTTAAATGGGAATTTGATTTGGAACAGCCATGGAGGGAGTTGGTTCCCGGGCTGTGGAATTTGGACCAGAAGAGGTCATGGGAGATGGCCTCGGGGGAAATTTGCCCCTTTGTAAATTTGGGGATGCCAGGCAGCTGGGGGGCTGTGCTGGCGAGATTTGGACGTGGGGTCCAGCCATGGGTGTCATGGTACGACCTGGGCCCCACGGGGGTCTGGTGGAGTGTGGCGTCCCTTGTCCGTCGGGGCGCAGCCCAAGCTGGTGGCTCGGGCTGGCAGGGTCACCGGACCCTGTTGGGGGTTAAGACCTCCAGGGGGTCCGAGGTGGTTTCTCAAGCATGGGATGGCATTTATTGAGGACCACTAGGGGGAGGTGTTGTGGGTCACGCTTTGGTGGTGGCACCGCGGATGGCCATCTTGGGCCTGATGTAGTGACCACCTGGGCATGCGGCCTGACACCCTCTCCCTGAGACTCTGGGATAGCCAGCATGTGGTGACCTGCCATGCTGTGCTGGGCTATGGACACGGGTCAAACCAAATGGACAGGGATGGTGATAGCCTGCCGGACAACCATTGGGGCATCTGTGGAACGTGATGGTGTGAGTGACCTTCCACAGATGCTTCGTTATGATTTGTGGACTCTCGGTTTGGGAAGAGAGCCATGGGGTTTGATGAATCGGGAATTGGTAACGAGCCGAGCATATGGGCAATGCTCGGCTGGCATGTGTATGTGTATGGCATAGCATCTTTCTTTGGTGAGTTTAGTAAAATGTAAAAAATGTTTGGCATGGGTAATCTGTGGGTTAGATGTAAATTTAAGGGTGAATTTTGTGAAGAGAAATGGTGGACACTGTATAGTGATGCCATTATTGATCCAGGTGTGTAGACCAAAGTGTTGGAGGCTGTGATAAAAATTGATAGGGTAGCAGGACACAGCTTTCAACTGGTTGCGGGGGCGACTGCCGATATTTGGGACGCGGGATCATGGGGATGGAGTTGGGGTTCTGGGGGTCAACGTGGTGCTATGGGTGTCCGAGGTGTGTGGACCATGTCTTCTGGGTGGGTCTCCTGGTGGAGCATGGCTGTTGACTGGACCTTGGTGTGGTCAAGTGTGGGTGGGCACTTGGGGGCTGCAGTTCTGTGGACAGGGGGATGATGGTGGCGTAGGTGACGTGAGGGGAATGCCACGCACTGCGACCGTCTCCCCCAGGGCCGAGGTTGTGTGTGCGGTAGTGTTTGAGGCAGCAGGTGCTCACCACATTGGCCAGCTGGGGCTAGTGCAGCTGTGTTCCTCGCAGGGGGGCCAAAGGATGGATGGTGGGTCGCACCCTTATGGACACTCATGGGCCATTTTGGCGTTTTGACTGCTCACCTTGTCCCGATGACCCTTGCACGGTAGAGGTTTGGAGCTGTCATGGCCACAGGTAGTTGTGTAGTGATGATCACCGTTAGATGCGGACCCACATACCTGCCAGGGTAGTGGGGACAAAAGTGAAATTTGGAAAAATTTGATTGGTCCAAGGAGAAATTTTGGGATTTGTTTGGGTGGATTGCACTTTGGACCTGACCAACCGTAGTTACCTGCAAATCAAGGTAGAGGTAAGGCCTTGATGTTTACTGTCCCAGGCTCCAGGACTTGCTATTTAAATTGGGGACATGTAATTTGGAGTTGGGGGCGGGTGAGAGTGATGACATGGTCGGTGAGGGGGATGGAATGTGTGCCACAGAGTCTTGTGGGTGGTATTTGTTAGTGTTGTGGTTATGTGTTTTGATGTGGTCATGAGAGTGGAAACTGAGAATGAGTGGTGATTATTGTGATTATTGTGAAATGTGGTTCAATGTGAATGGGATTTCACATGTGGCAGGCCATGGCAAAACTCTTGTAACATCTTTTTGTAACATCTGCTTGGAATTGTGCTGAGTTGTGTTGAGAATTGAATGGCAGCGGGGGAGGAAGTGCGTTTTGGGATCTTGTGGGTGGGGAAGGTGTGTGTGTCCGGAGGTACAGTTCAGGCTCTGAGGAGCGATGCCTGCTGCCCCCCTCTGCGGCAATTACCCCTGGCAGCCAGTGGTATCTGGAAATTGGAGCTCGTTGGTGGAGGGTCTGGTTGGGCGCCGTGGGGTAAAGGAGACCACCGGTGACCCGTGGAGCTGCTCGGCAGCAGGAGGCAACGGAGCCTGGTGTGTGGAGACCCTCACCGGCGGGGTAACGGCGGAAAGGGCTGTTGGGCTGCCATGGGGCCAAGAGGTAAGGGGGGGGGGGGGCAATGAACTTGTAAGTCGGTTGACTTGTTTTGGGACTGCGGGCACCACAGCCTGAAGCACCCCCACCATCTTACTTGTGCGGTACCTCCCCCGCTTCCTAGTAGAGAAATGATGCACATACACGAATGACATCAATGCCATGGTCCTGCAGGGGGGGTGAAATATGTGCTTTGAAATGATTTTGTGTGCATGGAGTGACGGAATTAGTGAGTGGTTAAGGGGTTTGTGTTGTACGAATGAGGGCGAAATCCACCGAGCCATGTCACTCACCTGTAACATCTGGACAGGGCCCGCGGAAATTTAGGGGCGCATTGGGAATGGCCCCGCAGGTAAGGTTGTGTCTTGTGAAATCCACCGGGGGACGCGGTCTGGAGACCGCGGTATGTACAAATGTTTATTGGAGTTGTGAGTTTTTGTAAGGTTAAGTTTTGTGATTAAGTAGATTTTGTATGTTGTTTGTTTCCTCCCTCCGCAGGAACAACGAATAAGACCAATGTACATATTTGATTGCATGATTGTTAAGGGGATTAGCATGTTTAGGAGCACAGGAAGGAAGTCCAACTCACTTCCCACAGCCCTCCTGATTTATTTCATCGGTTAATTAAGTGTGAGACAGTAAGTGTTAAGACTGGAATGGTAGCGCCTGCAGTGAACCTAGCAGGAGCTACGGTTCCAGGTTGGGGGCTGTTATGTCTGGGGGTAACGCAATATCTAGAGCCAGATAGATCTGTGTAGGTAGGTATTCGACTGTCGCGATAGGGAATCTACCTGTAATAAGTTCTGTGTTTAGGCGATTTGTCGGGTTAAGATGTCTGCTTGTGAACATACCAGGATGTTTGAGTGTTAGATCGTATAGGGATTAAGATTAACGCCCCTGTGTGTCACACCTGGTCATCAAACCTTTGTCCATTATGGCAATGCACACCTGTAGACACTTAGTTAGGTCCCTAGCGCAACATTAAATAATTCCCTTCCCTGACAGTGACTTCGGAAGGAACAGGCAAGGAAACCAGTTCGGGGCACCGCCGATGATGGCTGCAGCCGGCTACACCTCCACTAGGCCTCGAGTAGCACGTGCTATGACCACGCTCCAGGCCTGTGGAGGGCACTGATTGGGTGGCGCGCTGAGGCCGACGTCACTGCCGAAGGTTATAAAAAGACTGCGCAGTCCCGGTCCTGGCCCGAGTGGAGTTCGCTTGCTTCTGGCACATTCCTTTGTCTCACTTGGACGTCCTTTTGCTTGGCTGGTAGCGTGCAGTCGCACCTGCGTTCTCTCCGTTCCTGTCTCTTTGTGCCTCGTGTTGGAGATCGACCTCGTGTGGAGCCGCTGGCTTGCGTTGGACGCGCGGTGCTTTTGGTGCTTTGGGACCTCGTGGGTGCTTGGGAGTTTGGAGCAAGGCCTGGGGGCGCGCGAGCACGAGTGGAGCTTGGAGCCGCATGGTGGACGATACACTGAAAGATGACAAGACAGATTAAACCGCACACCACTTACACACCATACCGAACGTTTTTCTTTTCCTTAGTTCGCATTCCCTCGTCTGTATCTGAAGAGTTGTGGGGACGTCCCAAATTAGGACCTTTATTTGATTACCGCCACGTTCATTGTTTCGGGTTCTGTTTAATAAATCTTTATTTTTGTACATTTGAAATCTTGTTTGTCGAGTTCGGTTCATCAATTCCCCGCAGGATCGAAGCCGCGGTCGGCGCGCTCCTGGTAAGTGTTTTTGCCACAGCCTTCCATTTCCCTTCTTCCTCCCGCGTTTTATAGCTGAATCCAAGTTGGTCGTCGCCTCCAATTAAATCCGTTCCGGTCCATCCGCGAGCCCTGGTATTAACCGAAGGGTCCGCGTGACAATAATATGTGTGCATACAATACACAGCATATGATGTCATGCAAAACAAAACAAAAGATTCATTCAAAGTATACCGCCCCCATGCCAAATAAATTAATAACCTATCATCCAGTGCGCAATGTCGTGCGCCATGTCGCACATGAAGACGGAATTAGGAAGGAGCAATGTTCAATAATTGATTGATTGATTGAGCAAATAAAAAATAACTAAATAATAATCGTAAAATAATTAATTTCTTAATCAATTGGCTAATCGCATAACTAAACCACAACCATTTCATCTGAATCTGCAACTTTTTGAAAATTACTTAAGTAATAAATCAAATAATTAAACTGGATGGTATTCATAGAACACTTACCCTGTGCAGTCAACTTGGTGTGAGCCAACTCTTATTGTTTTTGAACATTTTTTTTTTGATCCAATATGGCTGCCAGACCACGTGAGCGATGACATAAATTTATACTCTCCAATATAATTGTTGCAAGATCAGGCTCAATAAATTTCAAACTGATCAGACTAAGTGTTGTCCCTGTCGAATTACGAGGTCATAATTACGGGACCAATGAAGTCATCGTTAACAAAACCTAATCCCCATATGGAGTTCTTTCCAATGAGCCACGTTTCAATTTTTTCCATGGAGCGGTTTCGGAGATATAGAGGTACAACGTTTTTTCGGTTTTTCCAAGATTGCACCTGTACCACATGACCTATGGCATCATGATTATCATTACAATATTCTACAGGAGGAGGCGCTCATATGGTGAAAATTGTGTCCATCAGACCAACATTTGCAAGGAAAAAAAATCATAATGGCCGGATAAGTGTTGTACTTGTTGAATTATGATGTCATAATGAAGGCACCGATGACATCATCATCAACATATTGTCGTGTCGCTGGTGATTAAGAACACGGGCGGCAGATAGCCGAACAGTTTGCTTTCACTGTCTTTTTAATACACTACTCACAATAAGTTAGGGATACTGTGGGAGTTAGTTAATTTTTTTATAGGGGTTAAGGTTAGGGTATTGAAATCAAGAATGCTGTGTTTTTTCACACTCATTAATAACCATAGAGTTAGGACCAACAACTTTTTTTCAACATAATTAATACATAAAATCAACCACACCGAAGAACCTGCCAATATCCATAACTTATTGTGAGTAGTGTAGTTTACTTTAACTTTAACATTTTACTTTAACGTTTAATAGTTTACTTTAACTGTTTCCAAGTCGAATAAGCCGAAAATTGGCGGTCAGTCCATCGTGCGCGGGCAAAGAAAACCAGGGTGCTTACCACAGATGGCCGCAACACGGGTTTTATTCCTCGAACCCACAAACACAGAAACGAGACAAGGAAAATCAGCAATACAACAATGAAATGCAACAAATAATGGTTTCATGAAAATAAATGCAATACAATAAATAAAAAACTATAACAATGCGACTGTGTCGCCAATATGCCCCCGCCTAGTACCACAACGGGTAGATGCCATCGTTCACTATGCTAAAAATAAACAAGTTTGATTTAAATCCCTTCAGCTGTTCTCAAGTATCACATTTTCACAATATTTTGGGGGGCAACAACAAATATCATTTGTGCCAAATTTGGTCGCAATCCCATCAGCTGTTTCGGATAAGTTTCAAGTGTTTACAGACTGACAGATGACGCGCCATCGCATAAGCTCCCCTGAACTTCGTTCCAGGTGAGCTAATACATAAGATATTTTTGAATAGCAAGAAAACAGATTCTAGTTCGTCCTTTAGAGAATACCAGCAAGCAGGGGCACCGGCGTTGCCCGGTGCTGTTCCAATTATGTTGGCATTTTGAAGAAATCTAATTCTGGTTTTTTTCCAAACTTTTTTGGAAGGGGTGGGGGCTAAAACACCTTCCTACGCCCACTAAGGAATGTGGTCGGGGATCATTCAAT
Source organism: Myxine glutinosa (assembly GCF_964187855.1). Taxonomy (NCBI): domain Eukaryota; kingdom Metazoa; phylum Chordata; class Myxini; order Myxiniformes; family Myxinidae; genus Myxine; species Myxine glutinosa. The sequence continues at coordinate 271,825,491 of NC_136262.1, read as the reverse complement.
ATTACCTTTCACGTAGCCACAAAGTAAAATGGAGAGACTTTTAAAAAAAAATTCCAATTTTGTTTTTAAAATTTTTTTCAATGTTCTTGCCTGAAACACTCCCCGACACTCACTGATGAACGCCCGAAAGTTTGACGAAGATCCGTTCAGCCATTTATGAGAAAAATGGCGCCACGCATGCACACACACACACACACACACACACACACACACACACACACACACACACACACACACACACACACACACACACACACACATAGATGTGAGATGTTCAAAGTACCTGGACGTTACGGATAATGACGCTCCGCCCGTTGGTATAGAGAAAGTTGTTCCCTTTGGGGTCTCCTCCTAAAACTTTAGCCACACCACGCTCAACTTTGGGCAGGCAGGAGAAAACGCTCCCTGCACAAAACGCACACAGAGACAAGAGACAATATAACGGACATTTACATGACTCATTCTTCACAACTAGTCAGGTTCACTATGTTTTTTCGTTCAAAATCATGGTAGATTAGCAAACCTATACATTTTTGGAAACGTTATTACATGGAAAATCTGAAAATCAATGTTTACATTTGCCAATTCCGACCAATTCGATTCGACCAATTCGACCAATTCCATTCGACCAATTCGACCATTCGACCAATCGCTTCGATCGACCATTCGAACATTCGACCAATTCGATCGATTCGATTCGATTCATCGAATTCGATTCGATCGACCATTCGACCAATTCGATTTGCCAATCAATTTGACCGACCTTTGCTTGTGTGGAACTGACTGTGAAAACGATGCGGACTATATTGTCGGATACGACACACAGGACAGTGATGACGAACTCTAAATGGCATATTCTGTAATCGTGTATGTTTGATGCCATTGACTGCCTGTGTATATTTTGTCATTGACTGCCTGTGTAGATGTGAAGTTATACTGACCATGTGTATATATGAATTTGCTGACTGCCTGTGTATGTTTGGTGATATGAATTATTGTGACACATTTTGATGTTATTAACTGCCTGTACAAAATGATAACATGTATTTGATTATGCAACTTATCGCGAATATAAAGACAGTATTTTGCAATTCAAAACCTTTGATTCGTGTCTTACCATTCCCCATAGCACTAATTTGATACTTTCATTGGATTCCTTGTCCCTGAAAATATAGGTTTAGTATATTTTAAAAAGTTTTTAGGGTAATTAGAGGCAGAAATAGAACAAAATATGTATTTTACAGTGGCCATTTTGAAAATCCAAAATGGCCGCCATACAGGTATCTCTCCAAATGTAAACATTGATTTTTAGTTTCCTTATGCTATAACCTTTCCAAAAATGTATAGGTTTGTTAATCTACCATGATTTTGAACGAAATATAATTTATTGACATAGTGAACCTGACTAAACATAGCGATGAACATTTGGACAATTACGAAAATTTCATCATAAGATCTTCCTTGTTTAATATTTTCAACAAGTCATAAAATATTGAAACCTCCTGAATGAATGAATGAATAAATGAATAATTATCAAAAGTTACATTAGTTAATGGTGAATTGAATGTTAATAAATAAACCTTTTTTGGATAAAGTCAAGGCTCATCAACGAGGTAGAAGACTGAATGGATCAGGATGCAACAGAACAAAAGGACGAATAGAGAGAGGGAAGAGGTGGGGGTTGGGGGGGGGGGGGGGGGAGGCAACAACAGGATTGAAGGCCACTAGGTTCTCCAATAATTATTCAGACCTCATGGGTACTATTATATATCAATCACGACCCCGAGCCCTCTCAACTCTTCACCCACAAACCCCAGTCCGAGGCCCTGAGAAATCCATGCCCCGTGGCCTCCACCCAGTACATCACATGTAGGTTACACGAGCAGCTCACAGTACCGGAGCAGGGAAGATCGCTGTGGAAAATACACAAGGATGTATATATATATATATATAGGATGTATATATATATATAGGATGTATATTGTTACGGTTTTCCGCCGCCCTTCCTACCCTTACCAAGGGGAGGTTAAGCCCCTTGTTCTTTCTGGGCCGGCGTAACCGAGACTTGAAACGTCCCTTCCGGGCAAACGCAAGGTAGGGTTTCGGGACCAGTCTCGCACGTACCTAAATACCTGCGCCGCCACGGAAGCGGGGAACCAAGCCTCGCACGAGCCACGTGTAATTTGAGTACACCGAGCGGATTGCGTACCGCGAAGCCGAAGGGAGCATCTGCCGAAGAGATGGCAGCATCAGAAAATAAATCACGGGAAAAGGTAGAAATGGAACCCGCCCAAACTTTGTATTTGCATCATGATGTCGGGCTTGCTAACCAAATGGAAAGTTTGCAGGTGCTGGCGGGAAAGGAGGTCCCCAAGGTGAGTAGGAATAATGGCGCGAATGTGTTTGGCGCGAAAGGGTTTTTGGCGCGCTTGGGAAAGAAACGAAACCCGGGCGGTCGTGGAAGGTCCATTGTGCGGTGTACGAGGGCGACTAGTGCGCGTGTGAGAAAAGTGTGCACCAGAGCACGAGTCTGAGCGAGAAAAGTGTATGACAGAAGGTGCAAAAGAAGAGTGCATGGAGAAAAAGTGTGCAATGATTGGGTGTGTACCAGGAGAGTGCACACCCATGGGTGTTACGGAGTATGTAACGAGAGAGTGTGCATGAGAAGAGTGCATGGCGAAAAAGTGTGCGATGATTGGGTGTGTACCAGGAGAGTGCACACCCGTGTGTGTTACGGAGTATGTAAAGAAAGAGTGTGCACGAGAAGAGTGCATGGAGAGAAAGTGTGCGATGATTGGGTGTGCAACAGGAGAGTGCACACCCGTGGGTGTTAGAGTGTGTTACAGAGTGTGTGCAGGAGTGCACACCCGGGGGTTTTAGAGTGCGTAGAAGAAGAGTGCGTCACGGATTGTGTGAGGGATGTGAGTGCGCCATGGTGTGCAGGTGCGAGTACGGTGTGCGAGGGAGAATGCACACCAGAGGATGTGAGAGGAAAGCGTGCTGTAACAATGTATGGAGTGTATGGGAGCGCAGCGGTGTGCGAGTGCGGAGTGGGTCGCGAGGTGTGATGAGAACGCGGCTCAAGCATCGACACAGACCGGGGTGGCGTATAGCGCGACGGAGAGCCGACGTGAGCCCTCGGTGAGTTGTGTGCAGCAGGGACTGGCGGGGATCGATGCCGCGGCGGTCTCACAAGGACCGACGTGCACGATTCGTGCCGGCCCCCGCCCTGTATGGTTGGTGCTGCGCCGTGGCAGTAAAGGCGAACGGCAAGGTTCAAGGGGAGGTAGGAGAGTTCGGAGCCGCACCCCCTGGCGGGTGCGATGCTCCGACCGTGGGCGGTTGGGGCCATCATGCATGGGACCGCGAGGCCCCGCGCAGAGATGGAGCTCTGAACCTCGGCCCATCCATGCCTCCTCCCCTGGATCGAAAATGCCGGACGAACCCAAGCTACAGTAGACCAACCACCCGCACGGATCGCTCGGCCTCTCGAGGTCGAGCCGTAATGGCGATGTATTTCCGCACGAAGAGGCTCAAGTGGAGTGGACGAATGGCAATAGTGTACCATGCGTGGGGGAATGGTAGTTTGACCATTCCTCACACGAACCGGGTCCATGAGCATTAGTTTAGGGGGATGGCAGTGATAGGCACATGGGGGTGCCAGCCATGGTTACCTCCATGGGGCACCGAAGCTAGCCGAGGGAGGGCTAGGATAATTGATAGGGAATTAGATGACAGTAGAGGACATGAAAGGTACGTAGTGACCTGTACCTGTAGAGTGGACGTAGAGAGATTAGGTGGATGTTAATGATGAGGGAGTGCATAAGTTTAATGGGATGACGGGGAAGCACGAGTTTTAGGGGGAAAGCAGCTAGCTAGATGATGCTGTGTGTGTGAGGATTTGTATTGAAACAAATGGAGTTGTGTTGAAGTGTATGGAAAAGGTGTGTAAGCACAAAAGGTGTGTGAGGAAAGTGGTGTGTGAAACAAAAGGTGTGTGAAATAAATGGTGTGTGAGGATATTTGGTGTGGAATGCTTGGTGTGGAATAAAAGGTGTGGAATGCATGGTGCGAAGGAGTGGATGGGGGAAGATGGACCCATTCACGAATACCAGGGGAGGGTAGTTTAAAGTTAGGTAGAGGAAGTAGGTAAATTTATTGGATATTGACATCTGTGGTGCGTGTAGTAGCAAGTCGTTTTTTTGAGGGGTGCATAAGTCGGTGGGAATGGCTGGGCATGTGAGCTTAATTGGTAAGTATGGTTATTGGGGCACTCCGCCACTGGTAGTCTGTCGGCCAGGTGAGGCCGCAGGTAGGCTCTGGGAGCCAGTTAGGATCAGTGTAGTGTTCAGCGGGGCCCGAGGATCCGAGGAGAGGACCCAGGTAGCCCAATGCCAGAGGGGGCATTAGTGGGGTGAGAGAGCCAGGAGGGCCTTCCCCAGGTTAGGGTAGTGTGAAGGAGCATGGCAAGCTCGGGTGGCGACATCAGTGGCGGAGATGCGCAGGTAGGTAGACCTGCTAGTAGAGCCACACGACCCAGCCCCGAAATGCACAGATAGAAAAATTGGGGGAGTGAGACCCCAAATTGGTAAGGCACCACAGTATGGTCAATGGGAATTGGTTTTTAGAACCGCATTGTGTAATCATGGCCAATGGTTTGGCAGGGCGAGACCCCGGGTAGTGTAAAGAGAGTTAATGTCAATTAGAAGGATAGCTAGGATGAAGTCTCTTCGCACCATCCACATCCCCTCACCAAGGTGATAGGACTCCACACCAGGTTTTGCAAATGTTTGGATGGAAAGACGCATCATGACGTGGGCGAGACATTGTGTTTATTCCATCCCTTCCTTCTTGGGAGGGATTGGGGACGAATTTGGTTTAGGGGGAGATATGGGAGGCAAGACGGTAGAGACGAAATTTGGAAATTGTGTACATACGGGGAAGGGCAAGGGTAGTGTAGGTTGACATGGGGGGTCACGTATGGCGAGGGACGGGCTTTCTCCGCTCGCTCTCCCGCGCCCCTGTCGCATTACCTTGTATTGTGTGTACCCTTGCGCCCTTGCCCCCGCTAACCTCTGCTTTGTCTTCCTCCCTACTCATGGACCCATGGTCTTTTGTTGAGGGGAGTGTGCAGGTGTCCTGAGCCGTGCGGCCGCACTCTGCGCTGCTGCCTGCTGCCTGCACCGGTACACAATATGGACCACACGTTCTGTGGCCTAGCACCTTTGCTGGAGCAGACCATTGCTGCCAGCAGCATCTTGCTGGCGGACCACTGTTCTTAAGTGGCGCACATGCCATGCAGTCGGACCACCTACGCTGGCCCTGCTGGCCAAAATAAAAAGCGGACACGGTTTGTGCCCTTTTTATTAATTATCTTTGGTGTGCCCGGACAAGAAGACATCAAGTTTAACGATGGCACACCGAAGAACATGAAGCCAGAAGATACAATGGCCCAGCAATCAAGCACAAGGCGTCACCCAGGATTTTGAAATGTTTTTGTGCATTTTTGGTGATTTTTTTTTTTTTTTTTTTTGTATACAATATCGAGGCTCGTGAAAGAGCGAACATTAATCACACAGAAAGACAAACCGACACATAAAACATATAACATAGGGAGCGGTAGACAAGATGGGGAGAGAGGGGGAAGGACACAAACACAACATTTGAGAGCAGGGACCGAGAGACATGGAGACATCGAGAGATCTGAGAGAGGGCGAGGGCTTTGGGGGGGGGGGGCGTGGGAAGGGGGCAGTGGGAGAGGTATAAAACATATGGACACTGCCAGGACTTCCAGGAAAGAAGTTGGAATTTCAAACAAGGTGGATCTGGGGTGAATTAGCGGGGGTAGAAAAGATCAAGGTTTTGGATGGGGGAAGATAAGAGATGGTGGTGAACAGCTGTTTTAAAGACCTGGAGGGAGGAGTGGGATTGAAGGGAGTGAGGGAGTTTGTTCCAGAGGCGGGAGAAAAGAGGAATGAAAGAGTGAAGGTGAGCGGAGAGCCGAGATTTCGGCAGTTTAACCATCAGAGGGTTGCTGGCAGATCTTGTGCGACCTGTAGGAATATTTGGGGGACAGAGCACAGAGAGAGCTGGGGGTGCAAGGCCGGAGAGGAGTCGGTAGAAGACAGAAAGACCACCTACCTGCCTGCGGTGAGTGAGTGAAAGGCCCTCAGAGATAGCTTCATCGCGGGAGATTCCAATAATTCTGAAAGCTTTGGTTTCAACAGCGTGAAGCCGAGCTAGGTGTGAGGCAGGAGCACCGGCCCATAGGGGAGAACAGTATTCCATTGAGCTGCGGATGAAAGCCTTGTATGTGGTGAGGAGCTCAGGTGTGCCGAGGAAGGACTTCGCACGACGGAGGATGCCCAGTCGGCGACTGGCTTTGGAGGCCAGCTTGGAAATGTGGTTTTCCCTAGAAAGATCATGGCAGATAGTGAGACCCAAAATCTTGAGCGACAGAACTTCTTGGAGAGGATTGTTGAGAAAGTAGATGGGAGGGTTGTCCAGTCGATCTTTTCGGAGAGACATAGAAAGAGTGTGAGATTTGTCAGGATTGAAAGACATGTTCCACTTGTTTGACCAGTCTGTGATTTTGTCCAGGTCTTCAGAGAGTGAGGAGGCAGCAGACTGCCGATCTGAGGGAAGAGGAATGGAGCGGCAGAGAGTGGAGTCATCAGCAAAGAGATAGAGAGGATTTTCGAGAGAGTCAGAGAGATCATTGATGAAGACCAGAAAAAGCACGGGGCCCAGAACACTGCCTTGGGGAACTCCAGCCTGAACAGGAAGAGGAGATGAGAGAAACCCATTCAGGGCCACACGTTGACGACGACTAGAGAGGAAGTCCGCCAGCCATGCGTGGAGATTTCCATGGATACCAAAGGAGGAGAGTTTGGTGAGCAGAGCGGGGTGCCAGACCGTGTCGAAGGCACGTGATATGTCGAGGGAGACAGCTCTAATTTCCTGTTTGGCATTGAGGACCTCCATCCATTGTTGAGACAGCAGAAGCAGCATGTCCAGAGTAGAGTGACCTGGTCTGAAACCAAATTGATGATCAGAGATCAAGCCATTGGAGAAGAGGAAAGATTTCATATCAGAAGCAATGATGGATTCCATGACTTTGCTGATAATTGGGAGAAGGCTCATTGGTCTGTAGTTGCTAGGATCTGTTTTTGCACCTTTTTTGTGCAAAGCGGTGATGTTGGCTGATTTCCAAGCAGATGGCAGTTGACCTTGAGCAAAAGAGAGGGTGAAGAGAACAGAGAGAGGGTGAGATAGAGCAGCAGAGCAGGATTTTAGGACCCGTGGGCTGATGCCGTCGGGTCCAGTTGCAGAATCAGAGTCGAGGGTTGACAGATACTTTTCCACCTTGTCAGGAGGAAAGGACACGGAGTCCAGGAGCAGCAGGGTACGACTGGGTATGGTGGGTACAGAGAGGGATGGGTTTGGGACACAAGATTTAGAGGCAAACACAGAGTTGAGGCATTCAGCTTTTTCACGTGCGGAGTCAGCTGTGTAGCCGTTTGAGGTAAGGGAGGGGATGGAGGGGGAACAAACACCAGAAACGGATTTGACCAGACGCCACCAGGATTTGGAAGAGGGAGACAGATAAGAGAGTTCGGTCTTGAGAACGGAGAGATATTGTTTCCTGGCTCTCCTGAGGGTGGACACACACTTGTTTCGGGCTTTGTGAAAGGAAATGAGATTTCCTTCCGTTGGATTTGCTTTCCAGGAGACGAAGGCAAGTTGTTTCTGGGCAACAGCCTCACCACAAGATTCCGTGTACCATGGACGGGAGGAAGGGTATGACAACTGAAGACGAGATGGGATAAATCTGTGCATGAGAGAGAGCAATTTACTTTGGAAGAATTCCCAGGATGAGTTGATGTCAGAGGTGGTAGAGATGGGAGACCAGTCCAGATGATGGTGCTTTTTGTGCATTTTTTTATTTTTGGTGCATATGGGTGTATGGTGTATTGGTGCAGTGCAGTGCAATTCGGTGTTTCCTCATTTCAAACATTCTTCTCTCTTCCCACAAAAGACAGGTCCTGGGTTGTAGTTGTAAATAATTAGACAGTGTCTTGTAAATAAGATGCTCCCCACCGGCTTTATGTGTAGTTTGCGAATAATTCCGTAATTCGGTTAATTGTGGGCGTGAGTCAGTTAGATAGTACACAACGCAGCAGGTGGGACATATCTAGTGTTTAAAACTGTCGCACTCAGGGTAGTAGGTTAAAAGTAAAGGGAAACTACACCTAAGTGTCACACTAATTCATAAAGAGTAGTTTGTTTTTTGGTTTTTTTTGTATACAGAGTAGAGGCTCGTGAAACAGCTAACATTTATCAAACAAACAAATCAAACAAACAAGCAAACAAAGAATATAAAAAGGGGAGCGGTCGACAAGATGGGGAGAGAAGGGGAGGAAGCACACAAACACAACATTTGAGAGCAGGGACATCGGAAGATGTGTGGGAGGGAGAGGGCCTGGGAGGAGGCAGGATAGGTATAAAACGCAAGGACTTCCAGAAAAGAAGTCGGCACCTCAGAAAAGTGGATTTGGGGCGAAATTAGCGGGGGTAGAAAAGATCAAGGTTTTGGATGGGGGAAGATAAGAGATGGTGGTGAACAGCTGTTTTAAAGACCTGGAGGGTGGAGTGGGATTGAAGAGAGTGAGGGAGTTTGTTCCAGAGGTGGGAGAAAAGAGGAATGAAGGAGTGAAGGTGAGCAGAGAGTCTTGATGTTGGCAGTTTAACCATAAGAGGGTTGCAGGCAGATCTTGTGCGACCTGTAGGAATATTTGCGGGACAGAGCCCAGAGAGAGCTGGGGGGGCAAGGCCAGAGAGGAGTCGGTAGAAGACGGAAAGACCACCAACCTGCCTGCGGTGAGTGAGTGAGAGGCCCTTGGAGTTAGCTTCATCGCGGGAGATTCCAATGATTCTGAACGCTTTGGTTTCAACAGCATGAAGACGAGCTCGGTGTGAGGCAGGAGCACCAGCCCAGAGGGGAGAGCAGTATTCCATTGAACTGCGGATGAAAGCCTTGTATGTGGTGAGGAGCTCAGGTGTGCCAAGGAAGGCCTTCGCACGACGGAGAATGCCCAGTCAGCGACTGGCTTTGGAGGCCAGATTTGAAATGTGGTTTTCCCAGGAAAGATCATGGCAGATAGTGAGACCCAAAAGCTTGAGTGACAGAACTTCTTGGAGAGGATTATTCAGAAAGTGGATGGGAGGGTTGTCCAGTCGGTCTTTTCGGAGAGACATCGTAAGAGTGAGATTTGTCAGGATTGAAAGACATGTTCCACTTGTTTGCCCAGTCTGTGATTTTGTCCAGGTCTGCAGAGTGAGGAGGCTGCAGACTGCCGATCTGAGGGATGAAGAATGGAGCGACAGAGAGTAGAGTCATCAGCAAAGAGATAGAGAGGATTTTCAAGAGAATCAGAGAGATCATTGATGAAGACCAGAAAAAGCACAGGGCCCAGAACACTGCCTTGGGGAACTTCAGCCTGAACAGGAAGAGGAGATGAGAGAAACCCATTCAGGGCCACACGTTGACTACGACTAGAGAGGAAGTCCGCCAGCCATGCGTGGAGATTTCCATGGATACCAAAAGAGGAGAGTTTGGTGAGCAGAGCGGGGTGCCAGACCGTATCGAAGGCACGTGATATGTCAAGGGAGACAGCTCTAATTTCCTGTTTGGCATTGAGGACCTCCATCCATTGTTGAGAAAGCAGAAGCAGCATGTCCAGAGTAGAGTGACCAGGTCTGAAACCAAATTGATGATCAGAGATCAAGCCATTGGAGAAGAGGAAAGATTTCATATCTGAAGCAATGATGGATTGCATGACTTTGCTGATAATTGGGAGAAGGCTGATTGGTCTGTAGTTGCTGGGATCTGTTTTTGCACCTTTTTTGTGCAAAGCGGTGATGTTGGCAGATTTCCAAGCAGATGGCAGATGACCTTGAGCAAAAGAGAGGGTGAAGAGAACAGAGAGAGGGAGTGAAAGAGCGGAAGAACAGGATTTTAGGACCCGTGGCCTGATGCCGTCAGGTCCAGTTGCAGAATCAGAGTCGAGGGTTGACAGAAACTTTTCCACCTTGTCAGGAGGAAAGGACACAGAGTCCAGGAGCAGCTGGGTACGACTGGGTATGGTGGGTACAGAGAGGGATGGGTTTTGGACACAAGATTTAGAAGCAAACACAGAGTTGAGGCATTCAGCTTTTTCACGTGCGGAGTCAGCCGTGTGGCCGTTTGAGGTGAGGGAGGGGATGGAGGGGGAACAAACACCAGAAACAGATTTGACCAGACACCACCAGGATTTGGAAGAGGGAGACAGATAAGAGAGTTCTGTCCTGAGAACGGAGAGATATTGTTTCCTGGCTCTCCTGAGGGTGGACACACACTTGTTTCCGGCTTTGTGGAAGAAAATGAGATTTCCTTCCGTTGGATTTGCTTTCCAGGAGACGAAAGCAAGTTGTTTCTGGGCAATAGCCTCACCACAAGATTCCGTGTACCATGGATGGGAGGAAGGGTATGACAACTGAAGACGAGATGGGATAAATCTGTGCATGAGAGAGAGCAATTTACTTTGGAAGAATTCCCAGGATGAGTTGATGTCAGAGGCGGTAGAGTTGGGAGACCAGTCCAGATGATTGATGGCTGATTGAAGACCGTGCCAGTTGGCCTGAGTGAAATGCCAGACTCGTCGACGCTGAGGAGGCTCTCTAAGAATGGTCAGAGAGATGTCCACTTTAACAAGCACATGATCAGATGAGCCGATTGGAGCAGAAGAAGAGCAGCAGACATTTTCAGGGAAGTTAGTCATAACCAAGTCCAGAAGAGAAGATGCTCCGTTGACTGATATCCGGGTCGGGAAATTGACAGATTGTGTCAGTCCCAGTGAGTCACAGAAGTCCTTTGCTGAAGAGCCATGGCTGGTGAGAGGGGTACCCACACCCAGCCAACTGGCATGGTGACAATTGAAATCACCACATATGAGGAAGAGAGAGTTGGGATGGGTAGATAGAAGTTGGTCCATATTATCAGACAGCGAGATGAAGATGGGTAATCACTGTTTGGTGGACGGTACAACACACATATGAACAAAAGGTGGGAGCGAAGGGGAAGCCGGAGCCAAAGGTATTCCGGGGGGGGTGAGGTGGAGAGAGGGCAGTGCAGGGCGAGTGAGGAAGAGTTTTTTATAAAGATAGCAACCCCCCCCCCCCTCCCCCTCCCCCCTCCAGGACGTGGCTCAGATCTATCATACCAGAGGAGGGAGTAACCAGGGAGAGATACTAAGGAATCAGAGACATCATGAAGGAGGAAAGTTACTGTTCAGCAGATCATGTCTGGTTTGTCAGAAGCAACCTGTATGGAGAGATCAGTCAAGTTTGAGCGAAGGCCCCGGATGTTTGAGGTCCATACTGTTAAAGAAGAGGAAGGGGGAGCATCGGATACAGAACAGGGGGGGGGGGCGCGTTAGGGTAAGATGTGGAAGAGGAGGAAGAGGGAGACAGAGCTGTTGAAGGTGTGTCAGAGATTTCAGAATAGCTTGGAGAAAGGGAAGAATGGGGCGGACAAAAGGTTTGATGGTGATTGGGTGAGGCGCAGTGAGGTGTTATTTGAGGAGGGGGAAGAGTGAGGCAGAAGGTTGAGGGAGATGAAGGTGAAAGTTGGAAGGGGGAAGAAGCGGGGAGGACGCTTTGAGGAAGAGGGGTGAGAGGGGAGTCTAGGAGGGGAAGAGTGATGGAGAGTCTCGGAGGGGAGTGGTGTGGGGGGAGTTTAGGAGGGAAGGGGCAAGGGGGGAGATCTGAAAGGGATGGGTGATAGGGAAGATTTGGAGGGGAGGGGCAACGGCAAAGATTTGAAAGAGATGGGTGATGGGGATGATTTGGAGGGGAGGGGCAAGATTTAGAGGGGAGGGGTGATGGGGACGTTTTGGAGGGGAGGGGTGATGGGGAAGTTTTGGAGGGGAGAGGTGATGGGGAAGTTTTGGAGGGAAGGAGTGATGGGGAAGATTTGGAGGGGAGGGGCAAGGGGGAAGATTTGAAAGGGATGGGTGATGGGGAATATTTGGAGGGGAGGGGCAAGGGGGAATATTTGAAAGAGATGGGTGATGGGGAAGATTTGGAGGGGAGGGGCAAGGGGGTGGATTTGGAGGGGAGGGGTGATGGAGAAGTTTTGAAGGGGAGGGGTGATGGGGAAGTTTTTGAGGGAAGGGGTGATGGGGAAGTTTTGGAGGGAAGGGGTGATGGGGAAGATTTGGAGGGGAGGGGTGAGATTGGATTTTGAAAAATGTACGATTTATGGGAAAGAACATTTATTGCAAAATGAGTTTCTTGAGACCTTCGAGTCAAAAATACGTTTGAGGACGCTGAAGGATGGGTGGAGTTCTGGAGAGTTTAGGGAATGTATGAAAGAGGCACTGTAACTGTAAGAGATGGAATTTTTTTTTTGGAATGAATAGATTTGGTGAGAAAGTCGAAAGCATCCTTTTATAGAAGAAGAAGAAAAAGGTATTTTTTTTTTTTTTTGTATACAAGATCGAGGCTCGTGAAAGAGTGTTATAGTATATAACAGAATACAGTTCTTCAGGGGCCAGTTGAAACATTTTTTAGCGACGTGAACACGTGATCACGAACAACGTGGTCGAAGAACGAACGAACAAATAAGAACGAACAAAGGATAAGAACAGAGAAGGGAATATTATTTTATTTTATTTTTTATTTTTTTTGAGTTGAGATGAAAACAGAGACAGAGACCGAACGTGAAACGTGAAAAATAGAGACCGAAAGTAATTGCGAGCGCAATCGAAGAAACCGCTGAGACAGAAACAAAGCCTCAAGCCAAGGTCAGACACGGTAGCCTACTAGTACTACACTAGGCCTCAGAATACGCGCCATGAACTAACCGAAGATTCTGTACACAGTTTTGAAAAACCAACACCAAGAATACTATTAAAGTCACACCAATAGTTACACACCGAAAGAAAGATACAGTTTCGACAAAAACACAACTGTGAAAAGTTACTTAACTTCGAAAGCATGCGCGCATGGACAGCTTTGAAGAGACGTGACCTCCAATCTTGCGCATGCGCAGACCTTGTTCACATATGAACAAGAGGTGGGAGCGAAGGGGAAGCCGTAGCCAGAGGTATTCCTGGGGGTGAGATTGAGAGAGTGCAGTGCAGGGCGAGTGAGGAAGAGAGTTTTTGATAAAGATAGCAACCCCACCTCCAGGACGAGGCTCAGGTCTATCATACCGGAGGAGGGAGTAACCAGGCAGAGATACTAAGGAATCAGAGACATCATGAAGGAGGAAAGTTTCTGTTCAGCAGATCATGTCTGGTTTGTCAGAAGCAACCTGTATGGAGAGATCAGTTAAGTTTGAACGAAGGCCCCGGATGTTTGAGGTCCATACCGTTAATGAAGAGGAAGGGGGAGCATCGGATCATCGGATACAGAACAGGGGGGAGGAGGGGTAGGGTAAGTTGTGGAAGAGGTGGAAGAGGTGGAAGAGGTAGGGAGAGCTGTTGAAGGTGTCAGAGATTTCAGAATAGCTCGGAGAAAGGGAAGGATGGGGTGGACAAAAGGTTTGATGGTGATTGGGTGAGGTACAACGAGGTGTTATTTGAGGCGGGGGCAGAGCGAGGCAGAAGGTTGGGGGAGATGGAGGTGAGAGTTGGAAGGGGGAAGAAGCGGGGAGGACGCTTTGAGGAGGAGGGGTGAGAGGGGGAAAATTGAGAAGAAATGAGGGTGGGGAGATTTGAAGGGGAGGGGCGAGGAGGGAGTCTAGGAGGGGAGGGGCGAGGGGGAGTCTTGGAGGGGAGGGGTGTTGGGGGAGTTTGGGAGGGAAGGGGCAAGGGGGGAGATTTGAAAGGGATGGTTGATGGGGAGGATTTGGAGGGGAGGGGCAAGGGGGAAGATTTGAAAGGGATGGGTGATGGGGAAGATTTGGAGGGGAGGGGTGATGGGGAAGATTTGGAGGGTAGGGGTGAGATTGGATTTTCGAAAGTGTACGATTAATGGGAAACGAATATTTATTGCAAAATGAGTTTCTTGTACCCTTCGAGTCAATAATACGTTTAAGGACGCTGGAGGGAGGATGGAGTGCAGGAGAGTTTAGGGAATGTAGAAAAGAGGCACTGTAAGAGATGGAATTTTTTGGGGGGATGAATAGATTTGGTGAGCAAGTCGAAAGCAACCTTTTAAAGAAGAAGAAGAAAAAGGTGTTATAATATACGACAGAATACAGAACTTGAGGAGAAAGTTTAAACATTTTAAAGTTTAACAGTGAAAACTATCTGGGGAAATGGGGGAGAAACACGTGGTCGAAGAACGAACGAACGAATAAGAACGAATAAACGAATGAGAACAACGAATAAGAACAGAGAAGGAAATGTTTTTTGGGGGTTTTTTTTAGTTGAGATTTTAAACAAGGAAGTAGGCTATGGGGTGAAAAGACTGGGAAAAACAGAGAACGAAAGTTATTGGAGCACAAACGACGGACCGCTGAGAGAAAAACAAAGCCTCAAGGTTGGACACTGTACAAGGCCTCAAAAGACACGACACGAATTAACACGATTTTCTATACAGGTATGAAAGATTTACACCGAGAATCCTCCTCGGGACACACTATACATACACACACCATAAAATAAATACAGTTATAACGAAAATACAAATGGGAACAATTACTTAATTTCGATTTCGATGGAGAGCGTGGACAGCTGCGAATAAACGAAACCTCGCCGGCAAGACCGGAAAGACCCAGGTATCAGGCATCAGAACCGGCCGTCCTCACTGGTATGTGGTTCGGCTCGGAACGAGCCTGGCGAAAGGAGGGGTGCAGTGTTGTTGTTCTGAGAACCCACACAGGTAACATCATTAAAGGTTAAAGGTTGCACCCCGTAGCTAGGACACAAGCAACACGTAGGTCACCTTAGAACGTTAGTTATTTCATAGTATGTGTTTAGGATAAGGCCATTCCCAATAGTTGCATCTGCGTTGTGTAAAACAAATAAGAGTAGGCCCCGTTCGTCCATTTTTGCAGCCTCCCTCCAACCGACTCCATTGCGCCTATCCTGTCTGCACCCCATTGCCCCTCGCAGTTTGTTACGCTTTGGCTGCCAGCAGCGTTTGCTGCTCTGGCTCACTCAAACCAGCCCAAAGGCCACGAGGTAAGGCCCGAAAAGGGGGCGGAGCGCAAGGGTGGGGGTGTGGCCACGTCAAGCAGCCGTCAAGGGCGGAGCCGGTAAGACCCGATCAACCAACCAGGGCTCGAGTGAGATCGCCTGACAGGGTGTGGTTGGACATTCCAGAGGGTTCGCTGGGCGTGGCAATATAACCCTTCGTGCGAGGCCCCCACCTCAGTTGAGTTACGGGAGAGGCGCTTGTTGAGTTCGGGAGTTGAGTTATGAGAAGGGAGAGGCGCTCGTCAGTGGCAGTATCGAGTTGAGTTACGAGTCCTGAACGAGTTGAGTTATGAGGACAAGCTCTGTTGAACAAGTTACCAGTTGAGTTATGGGAGAGGCGCTCGTCGAGTCTTGAGAGAGTAACGCGTTGAGGACTGACGCCGCGGCACGCATTGCAGAGGTCTGCAGCGTTGAGAAGGGCTTGTGCAGAAGGACGTTGGTGAAAGGCGCTTGGTAACACCATTGGGGAGCGGCGCATGGTACATAGCAATACCGGGAGTGCGTATAAAGGTGCCGGTACACCTATTGCGTACGCAATATAATCGCCAGCCAACCTACCTTTCCCCGATATATAACTGTCCGCCTCGCGCCTACGCCACGCGGAGAGCTGCCTGCCGTCTTCCATCATCTGCACGGTACGAGTCGGGGACCGGACGAGCTGTGGACCCTTGGACCCTCAACCCGACCATCTTCAAACCCCGTGTGGGTGAGTCTGAGAGTGAGTCTGAGTGTGAACAGGCCCGTGTCCAGGGAATAAGTAAGACTGTCTAAGGCTGCCCTGTGTATCTGCTTCTTCCTCTTCCCTGTACATTCTTTCTTTTCCTTCCTCTTCTCATTTGTACAAAGTGTGAATAAATTGCCTGTTCTTCCTGTTTTCCTCTTAATCCGATCGTCTTCGTGATTTCTCAATTGGGTAGGCGTGGCACGATTGACAACCGCTCGAATCGGGTTTAGTACCTGTTAACAGCCCTGATCGCGGCTCGCTCCGCTCGGCGTGTCCACCAACGCCGTGGTTCGGGTGGGGTTATTTTCCTTGCTTCACGGCCGGTGTTAGTACTTAGGTAATAGGACTAATTCGACCAACAACCCTATTTAACACCGACCGGAAGAAACGTGATAGCCCCGGGATGGCATTGGCCAGTAAAAGGACAAGGGGATTAATCCCCCCTTGATAAGGGGAAGGCCGACGTTGGAGATCCGCAACAATATATATATCAAATGAATCCTTCTTGAGTTCTCCAACCTTTAATGAGCAAAGCAAATAACTGCTTGACGTTTCGATCAGCAACACGGACAACCGTGCGTCCACTGACCTTTCGCCAGAGTAAAGAAAAACAACTCTACATCTGCCTTATATCAAAGGAATGGGGGGGGGGGCAGGTGGGGACACCGAACCCACCAATCAACGCTGTTCTGTTTAAGAACGTTGTTTCACTGAACGCTCTTCGATCTTTCGCAGGACGCCATTCTTTTATTCTGTTTAAGAAAATTTGTGGGTTTGCCCCCCCCCCCCCCCCTCACCCTCACCCCTCACTTTCCCTTGATATATGGGGGATGTAGAGTTGTTCACCTGGAACGAAGTTCAGGGGAGCTTATGCAATGGCGCGTTGTCAGTCCATCAGTCAGTCCGTCCGTCAGTCCGTAAACACTTAAAACTTCTTCTCCGAAACCGCTGAAGGGATTGCGACCAAATTTGGCACAAATTATATTTGTTGTGACTACAGTTTGTTCCCAACATTAAAAATATATATATATATCGGAGTCTAAGGGGGTTTACCAGGGTCAAAGTGGATCCAGGTAAACCCCCCCCCCCCCCCCCCCAAAATAGGAATTTGCTTTTTACTCTTAAACTACACACACTATTTTGATGAAACGACCACAACCTTCATCACCTATGATGAACCAAAGTTTGTTCACTGCACTAAGAAAATCAAGTCTGGGGTGTTTACGGAGGGTCAAAGTGGGTCCACGTTTGACCCCCCAAATAGGTATTTGCTTTCTTTTCTGAAACTACAAACACAATTTTGATGAAACTTGACCACAACCTTCACCACCCATGCTGTACCAAAGTGTGCCCCCCAAAATAGGTATTTGCTTTCTTCTCAGAAACTACACACGCAATTTCAATGAAACTTCACCACAACCTTAATCACCCTTGATGTACCAATGTTTGTTCAAGGCATTAGAAAAATTGGCGTCTTAGGAGGTATATGGGGTTGGGGGAGGAGGGATTGCCCCCCAAAATAGGTATATTTTTTTTCTTTGTTTGTTTAAAGTCTTATGATTATGCTAGTATGATTCTACATGCTGCCCTGTCGTCTAGCAACCACTAAAATTGGTTTAAAATACCCTTAGTCGGTGCAGTATACTGTTTATTCTACCAGGTGAGCGAGCGTCAGCGGTATTTCCCCGGTTTTTATTTTTTCATTACTCTTGATTAAGGTAAGTGGATGCACGGTTGTTGCTGATCGAAACATCGAGCAGTCATTTGTTTTGCTCATTAAAGGTTGGAGAACTCAAGATGGATTCATTTGATTTTAATCCCAAATGCAAGACATTACTTTATTTATATATTTATATATATACAGACTTGGCATTTAATATGGAATATATATTTTTTCTTGACTTGGGTTTACTTTCTGAAGTCAGTATATCAATCTGGTGAGTTTCTTTTACCCTTCGGTGATGTCTTTGTTGAAAGAACCATGTCACTGATTGTCTTTCGCAGCAAGAAGTCAATAACAGGATTATATCACAGGTGGCGTGACAAAATGTAAGGACAGGTACATTTGACGATTGGCTTCACAATCGGGTATATAAGGGTTGTTGCGTTCTGTATTAGTGGAAAACAACTGCTGCACGTCCACGAAAGTTATTGCCGCTTCCTCTGGAGATGGTCCGTCAACTTGACAATGCTGTTTGTCATGGAGTGGTGGCTTTGCGAAATTCTGGCATGAAACAGCCTGCTATTGCTCAGCAGTATGGCATCACTCAAGGTCAGGTGTCAAAGATCCTGAAACGAAATGCTCAGAGGGGTGTCCCTACTCCAATACCGAGGCCAGGACATCCCCACAGAACCACAAGGAGGGATGATCGCCAGCTGCACCAGTTAGTCTGCAATGGCCGTACCAAGTCAGCTAATCGGCTTAGGGCTGAGTGGCAGCAACTGACAAATGTGCCTGTATCCAGAAGGCTAGTCAACAAACGACTGGTTCAAGCAGGCTATCGTGCCATGCGTCCCCTGAGAAAGCCACGCCTGACCAGACAACACAGCCAGCGCCGATTGCAGTGGGCCAGAGAGCACCGTCAATGGCAGCCAGGACACTGGAATCACGTGACCTTCAGTGAAGAGTCTAGATTTCTGGTCTATCGTCAAGATGGCCACGTCCGAGTGCGCAGACAAGTGCATGAAGCCCACAAGGAAGATTGTATAGTGCCAAGAGTCCAAGCTGGAGGTGGTGGGGTGACCGTTTGGGCTGCTTTTCATGCAGGGGGCAAAACTGACCTGGTTGTTCTGAATGGAAACCTGAACCAGTTCAAGTACAGGGTCATTCTGGAAGAAACATTGCTTCCATTTGCTCGTGCAGCCTTTCGAGGAAGCTTTGTCTTCCAAGATGACAATGCACGGCCTCATCGTGCTCGCATGATCCAACACTTTCTTGCTGACCGTGGTGTAGAGCATATGGAATGGCCTGCCATGTCCCCGGATATGAATCCGAAAGAAAACTTGTGGGCAGAATTAACGCGTCAAATCAACAACTTGGACCAGCAGCCTACCTCTGTGCGTGAATTGCAGCAGACTATTGTCACTGCATGGCAAGCGATTCCTGTCCAAACCTTGGCAAATATCGTGAACAGCATGCCTCGACGTGTACGTGCTCTCCTGAATGCTCGTGTGGGTTACACGAAGTACTGAACTGTAATTTTACTGTCCGTAATCCCAGTCATAATTTAGCTTTTGTTGAAAAAATTTTTTGGCTAATGTGCAAAATAAAGAGATACTTATGGAAAACGTACAGAAGTTTAACACAGTACTGTCCGTGAATTGAGTTCGATATCAGTTTACATCACTTTCAAGGATCAATTTATTTGCTTCGAAATGTCAATTGTGGTTTTTGTTTCTTTTATAGGTCACATTAACAAAATCTAGAATAATTTCAACATAATTCCAATGAACTTTTGGTTCTAAGTCATCTTGAAAAGTAAGTTCACCCCCACATAAAAAATATTCCATATTAAATGCCAAGGCTGCATGTGTGTATTTATATATATATATTTTTTTATATATATATATATATATATATATATATATATATATATATAATGTGAAATTAAAATTAATTATTTTAATTGGGGGAGCGAACACAGTTATAAGGTGAGGAATGAAAAAACACAAAGAACACATTCACCTTTTCACGAGATCCTTTCACATACATCGCAATCAGCACACAGGTGTACAACAGGTATACAATATCCGATCGAAACCTGGTCTACATATCATTCCTCCAACTCTCTATCCCCAATGCCTCCACATACATATGATGTCAAATCAACACCTATCGTACTGTTTCGCAGAGGGTATTGTTTCTATTAGCTGCTACTACTAGACCAGGGAGGGTCACTCACTGTGGACCACATCAAACAGAATGGACCATTCACAGGTAGACATTTCAACAACATACCGTACAGTCACACTTTGTAATATGGTACCCAAAGGTTCCTCATGGGAGGGTCACTCACTGTGGATCACCTGACAGTTCCTCATGGGGGGGTCACTCACTGTGGACCACGTTAAACAGAATGGACCATTCACAGGTAGACATTTCAACAACATACCGTACCGAGTCACACTTTGTAATACGGTACCTAAAGGTTCCTCATGGGAGGGTCACTCACTGTGGATCACCTGACAGTTCCTCATGGGGGGGTCACTCACTGTGGATCACCTGACAGTTCCTCATGGGGGGTCACTCACTGTGGACCACCTGATGGTTCCCAATGTGAGGATCACTCACTGTGGACCACGTGACGATTCCTCATTGGACGGTCACCCACTGTGGACCATCTGACGGTTCCTCATGGGAGGGTCACCCACTGTGGACCACGTTAAACAGAATGGACCATTCAGAGGTAGACATTTCAACAACATACCATACCGAGTCACACTGTGCAATACGGTACCTAAAGGTTCCTCATCTGAGGGTCACACACTGTGGATCACCTCACAGTTCCTCATGGGGGGGTCACTCACTGTGGACCACCTGATGGTTCCCAATGGGAGGGTCACTCACTGTGGACCACCTGACGGTTCTCAATGGGAGGGTCACTCACTGTGGACCATCTGACGGTTCCTCATGGAAGGGTCACCCACTGTGGACCACGTTAAATAGAATGGACCATTCACAGGTAGACATTTCAACAACATACCGTACCTAGTCACACTTTGTAATACGGTACCTAAAGGTTCCTCATGGGGGGTCACTCACTGTGGATCACCTGACGGTTCCCAATAGGAGGGTCGCTCACTGTGGACCACCTGACGATTCCTCATGGGAGGGTCACCCACTGCGGACGACCTAACGGTTCCTCATGGGAGGGTCACCACTGTGGACCACGTTAAACAGAATGGACCATTCACCGGTAGACATTCCAACGACATACCGTACCGAGCCACACCCTGTAATGCCCGACGGTTCCTCATTCGCAGCACTCAAGTCAATAAACCTGAAATCGTACCAAGCGGACCCGAGACCGACAACGTGGACCCAAGACCGACAACGTGGACCCAAGACCGACACCACATGCTCAACGTGGACCGTGGCATGGAGATGGTCGCGCGTCTCGGGTCCACGGCACAGAAAGCTCAAGTTTAAAAAAAAGCCGGCCGTCTTTCTACTTGGTCGGACACGCGTGAACTGTGGGCCCAAAGGAAGTCTAGGTCTTACGTAATTTGAAGTCCATTTGTACTCAGATGAGGACAGAAGAGACCAAAGACGAAGGAAATCACCACCGAAGACTGAACACCACAAGTCGATCACTGGCTCCCTGAGTCGCTCCCACTGCGAGAACTTTTCCTTTTTGAGCTGCCCCGGGGGCACCCGAGCCGCGAAATCAATGTCGTCGCGTCACCAGTTGTCGCCTCGAGAGCGGTTGGTACGATTGAAAATGTGTCATACTCACATTACCAAATTAGGCGATGAACGGAAACCCCGCGTGACGTCATTATCCTTCCGGCGAGGAAAGCGTTTGGGTCAAATGTGTTGATAACGTTTATGATGACAATGATGGGAAAATGCAGATTATTATTATTATTATTATGATGATGATGATGATGATGATGATGATGATGATGTCAGATGATGATGAGGCTGAAAGTGGTGATGTTAGATGATGATGAAGCTGCTGAAATTGATGATGTTGTGATGTCAGATGATGATGAGGCTGATGAACGTTATGATACTTGTGATGATATCAGATTATGATGAGGCTGATGAAAGTGATTATGCTTGTCATAATGTCAGATGATGATGAATCTGATAAAAGTTATGATGTTGTGATAATGTCAGATGATGATGAATCTGATGAAATTGATGATGTTGTGATGTCAGATGATGATGAGGCTGATGAATGTTCTGATGCTTGTGATGATGTCAGATGATGATGAGGCTGATGAAAGTGATGATGAAGCTGATGAAAGTTCTGATGCTTGTGATGATGTCAGATGATGAGGAAGCTGATGAAAGTGATGATGCTTGTGATGATATCAGATGATGATGAGGCTGATGAAAGTGATTATGCTTGTGATAATGTCAGATGATGATGAATCTGATAAAAGTTATGAAGTTGTGATGATGTCAGATGATGATGAAGCTGATGAAAGTTCTGATGCTTGTGATGATGTTAGATGATGTTGAAGCTGATGAAATTGAAGATGTTGTGATGATGTCAGATGATGATCAGGCTGAAAGTGATGATGTCAGATGATGATGAAGCTGATGAAAATGATAATGTTTGTGATGATGTCAGATGATGATGAGGCTGATGAAAGTGATGATGTCAGATGGTGATGAAGCTGAAATCATTCACGCATCATACAACCGTGGAGGTTGGTCGAGGTCCAAATGGGCCGGCTTGAGGCGGTCCACGGAGAGGCGGTCCGGCTTGCCGCCGATGTCGACGATGAATGACTTGTCGTCCCTCTGCAGGACCCGGAAAGGTCCATCGTACGGTGGCTGGAGCGGTCCCCGGTGTGCGTCGTGCCGGATGTGCTCCGCGTGGCGAAGTGCTGGGGGGACGTGGGGTTGGGGGCAGCCGTGGTGGGACGTGGGCACGGGGACAAATCTCCTGGCGGCCTCCTGGAGGTCCGAGCGTTGGCGAGCCGCGGACCAGGGGCCGGTGGCGTCAGGGATGAATTTGCCCGGCACGCGCAGTGGCTGGCCGTAGATCAGCTCGGCGGTGGAAGCCTGGAGGTCCTCTTTAGGGGCCGTTCGGAGGCCCAATAGGACCCACGGGAGCCTGTCGGCCCAACCGTAGTCCTGGAGGCTGGCTCTGAGAGCGGCCTTCATCGAGTGGTGGAACCACTCGCACAAGCCATTGGCTTGGGGGTGGTAGGCCGTGGTGCGGTGAAGCTTGACCCCCAAGGCCTGGGCGACCGCGCCCCAAAGCTCGGAGGTGAATTGCGGGCCTCTGTCGGAGGAGATGTCCGAGGACGCGCCGAAACGGGCAATCCAAGTGCCAATGAAGGCCTGTGCCATGTCGGCGGATGTTGTTGATGCCAGCGGGATTGCCTCCGGCCACCTGGTGGTCCTGTCCACCATCGTGAGGAGGTGGGTGAAGCCCCGCGAGGAGGGAAGGGGTCCCACCAGGTCCACATTGACGTGGTCGAAGCGCCGCGCGGGCACGTCGAATGGTGCCAACGGGGCCTGGGTGTGCCGGTGGAACTTCGCGTGCTGGCAGGTGACACAGGCATTGGCCCAGTCGTGGACGTCCTTACGGAGCCCGTGCCAGACGAACTTTGCTGCCACGAGCTTCTGTGATGCTTTCCGACCCGGGTGGGAAAGGCCATGGAGGGCGTCAAAAATGTGCTGCTGCCACCCGGTGGGCACGATGGGGCGAGGTTGGCCCAGGGAAACGTCACACAGGAGAACTGTGTGTGTGTCCTCGAAGGGGACGTCGGCCAACTGCAGGCCTGTGTCCGCTGTCCGGAGGGCTTGCACCGCAGGGTCGGCGGTCTGGTCGGCCGCCATGCAGGCGAAGTCCACAACCAGGTGGACGGCGTTCGCGCCGGACTGGGAGAGGCAATCGGCCACAGCATTGTCCTTGCCCGCGACGTGCCGCATGTCCGTCGTAAGTTTGGACACGGCGGAGAGGTGGCGCTGCTGGCGGGCCGACCACGGCTCCGTAACCTTGGCCATAGCGAAGACCAGGGGTTTGTGGTCCACAAACGCCGTGAACGGGCGGCCTTCCAAAAGATGGCGGAAATGGCGAACAGCCAGGTAAAGGCCGAGGAGATTGCGGTCGAAAGCGCTACACTTGCGCTCGTTAGGGCAAAGCTGCCGGCTGAAGAAGGCCAGCGGTTACTAAGCCCCGTTCATCCACTGTTCATGCACGGTGCCCACCGCGTAGTTGGAGGCGTCCGTGGTGAGGGCGGTGGGTGTGTCGAGCACCGGGTGCGCCAGCATGGTCGCGTTGGCGAGGGGCAGCTTAGCGCCCGTGAACGCCGCGTCCATCTCTGTGGCCCAGGCGACGTCATGCTTAGCCGGCTTGCCCCGGCGGGCTTCGTACAGGGGGCGCATGAGTTGGGCGGCGCGAGGCACGAACCGGTGGTAGAAATTTACCATCCCCAAAAATTCCTGTAGGGCCTTGATGGAGCGGGGGCGCGGGAAACTAGTGACTGCCTCCACCTTGGGAGGGAGCGGGATGGCCCCGCACTTCGTGATGCGGTGCCCCAGGAAGTCGACGGCCATTACGCCAAACTGGCATTTCGCCGGGTTGATGATGAGGCCGTGCTGGCCGAGGCACTCGAAAAGCGTGCGCATGTGGATGAGGTGCTCCGCCCGTGAAGTGCTGGCGATACAAATGTCATCCAGGTAGATGAACAGAAAGGAGAGATCGCGCAGCACACTGTCCATCAGCCGCTGGAAGGCCTGGGCCGCGTTCGTAGGGCCGAACGGCATTCGGAAGAACTCGAAGAGGCCAAAAGGTGTAATTACAGCCGTCTTCACAATGTCGGCCGGTCGGACAGGTACTTGGTGGTAGCCCCAAATAAGGTCGACCTTGAAGAAGATCACCCGCCCCGCCAAACGGGTGGAAAAGTCCTGTATGTGTGGTATCGGGTACCGTTCGGGGGTGGTGGCGTCGTTGAGGTGGCGGTAATCGCCGCATGGTCGCCATCCGCCACCCGGTTTGGGCACGATGTGCAGGGGCGAGGCCCACGCGCTATTCGAGCGTAGCACAATGCCCAATCGCTCCAGCGCGTCGAATTCCGCCTTCGCCACGGCGAGTTTGGCCGGGTCGAGGCGGCGAGCCCTGGCGTAGACCGGTGGACCTGTGGTCGGGATGTGGTGTTCGACGCCGTGCTTGACGGCGACGGCCGAAAACTTCGACTGCATGAGGGCGGGAAACTCGGTGAGTAGGCGGGTGAAATCGACCACGGCCGGGAGCGCGCAGGCTAGCTTGGTCGGAGCGGAGCGGAGCGGAGCCGCTCAATGAGCAAGCGAGCGAGCTGAAGGTCTCCGCGTTGATGAGCCAACGCCATTTGACGTCGACCAAAAGCCCATGCGCACAATGAAAATCTGCACCGAGCAAGGCCATAGGCACGTTCGCCGTGATGAAGTCCCACCTGTAGCGCTGGCCCCCGAATCAGAATGTGACGCTGCGCGAACCGAAGGTGCGGATGGAGGAACCGTTTGCGGCGACCAAGGCGGGGCCGCATAGCGCGGCCTGTTTGTCCTGCACCGAGGCGGGTATCACGCTCAGCTGAGCGCCGGTGTCACACAAAAAGCACCGCCCGGACTCCGTGTCCGTGATAAACAGAAGGATGCCTGAAAGGCCGACGCTCATGGCAGGCAGCGAGCACCGGCCTGGTCATTTCCCGACCTGCCGAATGTGCACGGTGGGCGGCACGTTCTGGCCTTCTGCCCGAACCTGGCATGGTAATAGCACATGGTCCGCTCTGGTGGAGGCTCCGGCGGTCGCGTCGGGTTCGGTCGTGGCGGTCAGTGGCGCAGACTCGGCCAGTGGAGGCGCCGGTCGTGGTGCAGGCATTGCCTCGGTTGGCCCAGGGTCCCAGGCGGCCGCTCCGACATGTCGCCCGGCCGAGAAAAATTTATCGGCCTCCTTGGCCAGGGCACGAGGGTCCGTGATGGGCGAGATAGCCAAAGCTAACCGTACCTGCCCGGGTAGCCGCTGGAGGAACAGCTCGCGGAAGAGGAAGTCCGGGCTGTGGTCACCGAGAAGAGCAAGCATGTGGTCCATGCTTTCGAATGGACGGGCCTCGCCCAGCTCCGGGAGGTGTAGTAGTTGTCGTGCACATTCGGTCTCCGTGAGTCCAAACGCACCGAGGAGTAGGCCTTCGAGCGCGCCGTATTTGTCGGCGTTCGGCGGGTTCTGTAGGAAGCTCAGGACCCGGGCAGCGGTGGAGGCGGTGAGCATGGAAACCACATGATGGTAGCGCGTCGTATCCTCTGTAATCTTCCGCAGGGCGAATTGAGAATCCGCTTCAGCAAACCAAACGGCCGCGTGCGACTCCCAGAAGCCTGGGAGCTTCAAAGCTACAGCTGACTCCATCGCCGTGTTCTTAGAAAGGGGTCACCAATTGTGGGAGCTGTGCTCGCACGATAAAGCCAGACAAAATGGACGACACAGGAACGAAGTTTCACCGAGCTATTTATTTAGCTCAAAACCAAAGAACTCAAAAGCACACTGAATCCGCCCCTCGAACGGGCGGCAATTTATATCGCAAACTGAACACACAAAAGCTACGCCTCTCAGGCGGGGCGTGGTATGCAAAATAGGTAAGTCACGCCTACCGACGGGGCGTGGTATGCAAGGCAAGTGTTCGCCCGAGAAAGGCAAGTCTGGACACGCCCGGGCGAGTCCGGACACATGACCGCTCGCCGGTTGCGTCATCGGCCGGTGCACGGTAATTACCTTCGCAAAAGCGGAAGGTTATGTTTTGATCGCTGTGTATTTATTTGTATGTCTGTGTGTGTGTGTGTATGTTATTCGCATAACTCAAAAAGTATTCAACCGAATTGCATGAAATTTGGTGGGATGATTGGTTATTATACGGGACACATTTGATTAGATTTTGGGAGCAATCGGGTCAAAGGTCAAGGTCAAGGTCACGAAAAGGTCAAAATCGTATTTTTGTTGTTCTGTTCCCTACACTCCCATGCCAAGTACAGAACAGTAGCTGCGGCGAAGGTATGCGCTCTACCGAGTGCCCGTTCTAGTTGTGTCATGCTTCCGGTAACCGCTGCACACCCATCAAACAAAATCATTCACCCATCAAACAAAATCATTCAACCATCAAACAAAATCATTCACCCATCACGGAAAATAATTTTTATTTTTTTATTACCTTCGCAAAAGCGGAAGGTTATGTTTTGATCGCTGTGTATTTATTTGTATGTCTGTGTGTGTGTGTGTATGTTATTCGCATAACTCAAAAAGTATTCAACCGAATTGCATGAAATTTGGTGGGATGATTGGTTATTATACGGGACACATTTGATTAGATTTTGGGAGCAATCGGGTCAAAGGTCAAGGTCAAGGTCACGAAAAGGTCAAAATCGTATTTTTGTTGTTCTGTTCCCTACACTCCCATGCCAAGTACAGAACAGTAGCTGCGGCGAAGGTATGCGCTCTACCGAGTGCCCGTTCTAGTTTTTTTTGTATACAAGATCGAGTCTCGTGAAAGAGCTAACATTAATCACACAAAAAGTCAAACCGACACATAAAACACAAAAAATAAGGGGAGCGGTAGACAAGAAAGGGAGGGAGGGGGAAGAGCACAAACACAACATTTGAGAGCGGGGAAATCGAGAGAAAGGTGGGGGTGGGGGGAGAGGTATAAAACATATGAACACTGCAAGGACTTCCAGGAAAGAAGTTGGAATTTCCAAAAAAAAAGTGTATCTGGGGTGAATTAGCGGGGGTAGAAAAGATCAAGGTTTTGGATGGGGGAAGATAAGAGATGGTGGTGAACAGCTGTTTT
The DNA here is from genome assembly GCF_964187855.1 of Myxine glutinosa. Lineage (NCBI taxonomy): Eukaryota > Metazoa > Chordata > Myxini > Myxiniformes > Myxinidae > Myxine > Myxine glutinosa. The sequence goes on along the minus strand of NC_136262.1, from coordinate 271,798,083 downwards.
AAAGACCTGGAGGGAGGAGTGGGATTAAAGGGAGTGGGGGAGTTTGTTCCAGAGGCGGGAGAAAAGAGGACTGAAGGAGTGAAGGTGAGCAGAGAGTCTAGAATTTGGCAGTTTAACCATAAGAGGGTTGCAGGCAGATCTTGTGCGACCTGAAGGAATATTGGGGGGACAGAGCACAGAGAGAGCTGGGGTGCAAGGCCGGAGAGGAGTCGGTAGAAGACAGAAAGGCCACCAACCTGCCTGCGGTGAGTGAGTGAAAGGCCCTCGGAGTTAGCTTAATCGCAGGAGATTCCAATGATTCTGAAAGCTTTGGTTTCAACAGCGTGAAGCCGAGCCAGGTGTGAGGCAGGAGCACCAGCCCAGAGGGGGGAACAGTATTCCATTGAGCTGCAGATGAAAGCCATGTATGTGGTGGGGAGCTCAGGTGTGCCAAGGAAGGACTTCCCTCGATGGAGGATGCCCAGTCGGCGACTGGCTTTGGAGGCCAGCTTGGAAATGTGATTTTCCCAAGAAAGATCATGGCAGATAGTGAGACCCAAAAGCTTGAACGACAGAACTTATTGGAGAGGATTGTTGAGAAAGTAGATGGGAGGGTTTTCCAGTCGGTCCTTTCGGAGAGACATTGTAAGAGTGTGAGATTTGTCAGGATTGAAAGACATGTTACACTTGTTTGACCAGTCTGTGATTTTGTCCAGGTCTGAAGAAAGTGAGGCGGCTGCAGACTGCCGATCTGAGGGATGAGGAATGGAGCGGCACATAGTGGAGTCATCAGCAAAGAGGTAGAGAGGATTTTCCAGAGAGTCGGAGAGATCATTGATGAAGACCAGTAATAGAAAAGGGCCCAGAACACTACATTGGGGAACTCCAGCCAGAACAGGGAGGGGAGATGAGAGAAATCCATCAGAGCCACACGTTGCCTACGACCAGAGAGGAAGTCCGCAAGCCATGAGTGGAGACTTCCATGGATACCATAGGAGGAGAGCTTGGTGAGCAGAGCTGGGTGCCAGGCCGTATCGAAGGCACGTGATATGTCAAGTGAGACAGCTCTGATTTCCTGTTTGGCATTGAGGACCTCCATCCATTGTTGAGACAGCAGAAGCAACATGTCCAGAGTAGAATGACCTGGCCTGAATCCAAATTGATGATCAGAGATCAAGCCATTGGAGAAGAGTAAGGATTTGATATCCGAAGCAATGATGGATTCCATGACTTTGCTGATAATTGGAAGCAGGCTGATTTGTCTGTAGTTGCAAGGATCTGTTTTTGCACATTTTTTGTGTAAAGCGGTAATGTTTGCTGATTTCCAAGATGCTGGCAGATGCCCTTGAGCAAAAGAGAGGGTGAAAAGAACAGAGAGAGGTTGAGATAGAGCGGCAGAGCAGGATTTTAGGACCCGTGGGCTGATGCCGTCTGGTCCAGTTGCAGAATCAGAGTCGAGGTTTGACAAAAACTTATCCACCTTGTCAGGAGAGAATGACACAGAGTCCAGGAGCAGTTGGGTTCGACTGGGTAAGGTGGGAACAGAGAGAGATGGGTTTGGGACACAAGATTTTGAGGCAAACACAGAGTTGATGCATTCGGCTTTGTCACGTGCAGTGTCAACTGTGTAGCCATTTGAGGTAAGGGAGGGGATGCAGGGGGAACAAACACCAGAAACAGGTTTTACCAGACGCAACCAGGATTTGGAGGAAGGAGACAGGTTTGAGAGTTCAATCTTGAGTGTGGAGAGATAGTGCTTCCTGGCACTCCTGAGGGTAGACACACACTTGTTCCGAGCTTGGCGGAAGGAACTGAGATTGCCTTCAGTTGGATTTGCCATCCAAGAGGCAAAGGCAAGTTGTTTCAGGGCAACTGCGTCACCACAAGATTCAGTTTACCATGGATGGGAGGAAGAGTAAGACAACTGAAGACGAGATGGGATAAATCTGTGCATGAGAGAGAGCAGTTTGCTTTGGAAGAATTCCCAGGAAGAATTGATGTCAGAGGCAGTAGAGATGGGAGACCATTCTAGATGATTGTTGGCTGCTTGCAGACCGTGCCAGTCAGCCTGAGTGAAATGCCAGACTCGTCGGCACTCAGGAGGCTCTCTGAGAATGGCCAGAGAGATGTCCACTTTAACAAGCACATGACCAGAAGAACCGATTGGAGAAGAAGAAGAGCAGCAGCCATTTGCAGGGATGTTAGTCATAACCAAGTCCAGAAGAGAAGATACTCCATTGACTGAGATCCATGTCGGGAAATTGACAGATTGTGTCAGTCCCAATGAGTCGCAGAAGTCCTTTGCTGAGGTGCCATGGCTGGTGAGAGAGGAACCCACATGCAGCCAGCTGGCATGATGACAGTTGATGTCGCCACATATGAGGAAGAGAGAGTATGGATGAGTTGATAGAAGTTGGTCAACATTGTCCGACAGCAAAATGTAAATGGAGTCATCACTGTTTGGAGAACGGTACAGAACACATGTGAACAAATGATGGGAGTGGAGAGGAAGCTGTAGCCAGAGTTACTCCTGGGGGTGGGGTGGAGAGAGGGCAGTGCAAGGAGAGTGAGGAAGAGAGTTTTTGATAAAGATAGCCACCCCACCACCAGGATGAGGCTCAGGTCTATCATACCAGAGGAGGGAGTAACCAGGAAGATATATTAAGGAATCAGAGACATCTTGAAGGAGGAAAGTTTATGTTAAGCAGATCAAGTCTGGATTGTCAGAAGCACCTGAATGGAGAGATCAATCAGGTTTGAACGAAGGCCCCGGATGTTTGAGGTCCATACCGTTAATGAGGAGAGAGGGGAAGCATCGGGTGCAGGACAGGGGAGGGGAGGGGTTGGGTCAGATGAAGGATGAGAGGGGGAGGTAGGAGAGAGCAGTTGATAGTGTGTCAGAGATTACAGAAGAGGTACAAGAAAGGGAAGGATGAGGAGGACGAAAGGTTTGATGGTGATGGGATGAGGCATAGTGAGGGGATGTTTGAGGGGGGGCAGAGGAAAGTAGAAGGTTGGGGGAGGTGGAGGTCTGAGATAGAAGGGAGACGAATTGGGGAGGAGGCAGCTTTGAGAAGGAGGTGGGAGGAGGGAGAATTTGGGAGGGATGGTTGGGGGGGAGATTTGAAGGGGAGGGGTTGGGGGGAGTTTTGAATGGGAGGGGCAAGGGGGGAGTTTCGGAGGGGAAGGGCAAGGGGGGAGTTTAGGAGGGGAGGGGCAAGGGGGGAGTTTACGATGGGAGGGGCAAGGGGGGAGATTTGGAGGGGAGGGGCAAGCGGGGAGATTTGGAGGGGAGGGGCAAGGGGGGAGTTTAGGAGGGGAGGGGAAAGTGGGGAGTTTAGGAGGGGAGGGGAAAGGGGGGAGTTTAGGAGGGGAGGGGCAAGGGGGGAGATTTGGAGGGGAGGGGCAAGGGGGGAGTTTAGAAAGTGGATGATATATGAAAGATGAACATTTATAACAAATTGGGTTTGTTGTGATTTTCAAGTTAGCGATCCATTTAAGAACGATGGAGGAGGGGTGGAATGAATGAGCATTTAGAGCATGTAGTGAGAAAGAATTATAAGAGTGTGGCGGGCACAAGGGGCAATAATTCCGTGCACCAGTGGGTGGCGCGAGCGCCCAGGCGGGGACCGATGGCACATGCCCCGCCCTTCGACCGATCGGCCACGCCCGGGGACTAGGCGTGGCCTCGGCACATATATGCGGGCTCTAAGCTCGAGCCCGCTCAGTGCTGCAGTTCGAGCTTTCGAAATAAAGACTTTTGTTTTAACAAACGCGTTGTGGCCTACCTCTTTGGCAAGCAAGTTGTGTGTGCGCAGCACCACACTTCACTGGTGACCCCGATTGGTTCAGCTGTTGCTGACCACCGAACGCACCATGGCCACCAACGCCGTCGCAGTAAAACTCCCAGAGTTTTGGGAAGCACAGGCCGACATGTGGTTCGTGCAGGCCAAAGCGCAATTTCAACTTCGAGGCATAACGGCGGACGAGACCCGTTACTACCACGTGGTCGCCGCCCTCGGGTCCGGCACTGCCGCCCGAGTCGTGTCCATCCTGCGGCACCCGCCGGTCGACCAGAAGTACGAGGCGCTCAAACGTCTCCTCATCGCCACGTTCGGCCTCACGGAGATCGAACGGGCCGACCGCCTCCTGGACCTTCACGAACTCGGCGACACACGACCATCCGTGCGGATGGATTTTATGCTGTCGCTGCTGGGTGACCAAGCCCCGGATTTCTTATTCCGGGCGCTTTTCCTACGCCAGCTACCTCTACAGGTACGCCTCGCGCTGGCCGGTTCCAAAATAAGGGAACCCTGCGCCCTGGCCGCAGAGGCCGACAAGTTTTTCGCGGCTTGCATCACGCGGTCGAGTTACGGTGCTGCCGTCGTGGATCCCGGAGCAGAGGCTACAGCGTCCCTCGTGGCCGCTGCCGCGCCCCGCCCACCACCACCACCGCCGAGAACACCGCGGCCGCTGCGGCCGCCGCCGCCCCCCCCCCCCCCCGCCGCAAGCCTGGTGCTATTTCCATGCCAGGTTCGGCCACAATGCTAAGACGTGTCGCCCGCCATGCTCTTTTGACAAGTCGGGAAACGACCGGGCCGGCGCTCATTAGCGGCCCTGAGCGTCGGCCATTCCGGCAGCCTCCTGTTCATTACAGACACCTTGTCCGGGCGCCGTTTCCTCTGCGATACAGGAGCGCAGGTAAGCGTCATCCCCGCCTCCACGTCCGACAAGCGAACCGCGGGCCGGGGCCCCGCGTTGCTTGCCGCCAACGGTACACCCATCCGCACATTCGGGAAGCGCTGCCTCTCCCTGCGGTTCGGAGGGCAGCGCTTTCAATGGTCGTTCGTGGCCGCCAGCGTGCCATGGGCATTGCTTGGTGCGGACTTCCTATGTGCGAATGGGTTGTTGGTCGACGTGAAGCGCAGACGGCTCGTCCAGGCCGAAACCTTTAGCTCGCTCGCTTGTTCGCTGAGCGGCTCGTTGAGCGGCTCACTGAGCGGCTCACCGAGCGGCTTGCCAAGCGGCTTGCTGGAAGGTTCCGTCCCGGCGAGTTTAGTTTGCACGCTTCCGGCAGCGACGACTTTACCCGCCTCCTCGCCAGTTTCCCGGCCCTCACGCGGCCCACCTTCTCAGCGGTGGCCGTTAAACACGGGGTTGAGCACCACATCCCCATGGTCGGGCCGCCGGTCTATGCACGGGCACACCGACTCGAGCCCACGAAGCTCGCCGTGGCGAAAGCGGAGTTCGCCACGCTGGAGCGGCTGGAGATCGTACGGTGCTCCAACAGCGCTTGGGCTTCTCCGCTGCACATTGTGCCGAAGCCCGGTGGGGGATGGCGGCCGTGCGGGGACTACCGCCGGCTCAATGATGCCACCACCCCCGACCGCTACCCGGTCCCACACATTCAGGACTTTTCCGCCCGGTTGGCAAACACGACCGTGTTTTCTAAGGTGGACCTCATCCGGGGCTACCATCAGGTCCCCGTCCAACCAGACGACGTCCCGAAGACGGCCGTCATCACCCCTTTCGGCCTCTTCGAATTCCTAAGGATGCCCTTCGGGTTGAAGAATGCAGCCCAGGTGTTCCAGCGGCTTATGGATAGCGTCTTCCGCAACTTACCTTTCCTGTTTGTCTACCTGGATGACATCCTAGTCGCGAGCGCGTCCCGGGAGGAGCACCTGCTCCACCTCCGCACGCTTTTCGAACGCCTGGGCCAGCATGGTCTAATCATCAACCCCGCCAAGTGCCATTTCGGCGTCGCCACCATCGACTTCTTGGGGCACCGCATCACCGAGCACGGGGCCGTCCCTTTACCAGCCAAGGTGGAGGCTGTCAGGGATTTCCCGCGGTACGGCACGATCAAGGGGCTCCAGGAGTTCCTGGGCATGGTAAACTTTTACCACCGCTTCGTGCCCCACGTCGCCCGGCTCCTCCGCCCCTTGCACGAGGCCCTTCGGGGCAAGCCGGGCAAAGGTGACATCGCATGGTTGGAGCCGATGGCCGCGGCGTTCGCGGGTGCAAAGCTGGCTCTGGCCGACGCCACCATGCTGGCGCACCCGGCGCCCGATGCACCGATCGCCCTCACCACCGACGCGTCGGACTACGCGGTGGGCGCGGTGCACGTGGTGCTTGGCAACCGCTGTCGTTTTTTAGCCGGCAGCTTCGCCCGCACGAACGCCGCTATAGCACCTTCGACCGTGAGTTGCTCGGGCTCCACCTGGCGGTCCGACACTTCCGCCATCTGCTGGAGGGCCGCCCATTCACGGCCTTCGGTGACCACAAGCCCCTTGTGTTCGCGATGGCCAAGGTCGCTGAGCCATGGTCGGCACGGCAGCAGTGCCACCTCTCTGCCGTGTCCGAGTACACGACGGACATCCGTCACGTGGCGGGTAAGGACAACCCGGTGGCGGATTGCCTTTCCCGGTCCATCGTGCACGCGGTCCACCTCGGGGTCGAATATGCCCGGATGGCGGAGGCCCAGACCGCCGACCCCGGCGTCCAGGCCTTGCGGACCGCCGTCACGGGCCTCCGCGTCACCGAGGTGCCGTTCGATGCCGCGGGCACGGCCCTCCTATGCGAAGTCTCCCTCCGCCGGCCTCGCCCCATCGTGCCCGCTGGCTGGCAGCGCCCAGTGTTCGACGCCATCCACGGCCTGTCCCACCCTGGCACGAAGGCATCCCAGAAACTCGTTGGGGCGAAGTTCGTCTGGCATGGCCTCAGGAAGGACGTCTGCGACTGGGCCAGGACGTGCCTCGCGTGCCAGCGCGCAAAGGTCCACCGCCACACCCAGGCACCGTTGGCCCCATTTACGGTGCCCGAGCGTCGGTTCGACCACGTGCACGTCGACTTGGTGGGACCTCTGCCCTCCTCGCGAGGGTTCACCCACCTCTTCACCATGGTCGACCGCACCACACGGTGGCCAGAGGCCGTCCCATTGGCGGCGACATCTGCGGCTGAGGTGGCGCAAGCCTTTATCACCACTTGGATTGCGTGGTTCGGTGCCCCCTCGGACATCTTGTCCGACCGCGGCCCCCAGTTCACCTCGGAGCTCTGGGCCGCGGTGGCGCAAGGGCTCGGGGTGAAACTACACCGCACCACGGCCTACCACCCACAGGCCAATGGCCTGTGCGAGCGCTTTCATCGCTCCATGAAGGCCGCGCTCCGGGCCAGCCTCCACGACGGCGGCTGGGTCGACAGGCTCCCCTGGGTCCTGCTGGGCCTCAGGACGGCGCCCAAGGACGACCTGCGCGCGTCCTCGGCGGAGCTGGTCTTCGGGCAACCACTGCGGGTACCGGGGGAATTTATCCCCGACTCCATGGCTCCTTGGTCCACGGCGCAGCAGCGCTCCGCCCTTCAGGAGACCACCCGGAGGTTCGCCCCGGTGCCAACGGCACACCACGGTTGCCCGCCTTCCCACGTCGCCCCGGAGCTTCGCACGGCAAAGTACGTGTTCATCCGGCACGACGCCCCCTGGGCACCGCTACGGCCCCCGTACGACGGGCCCTTCCGCGTGCTGGAGATCGGGGACAAATTTTTCACGGTCGACATCGGCAGTGCCCTGGATCGCATTTCCGTGGACCGCCTCAAGCCGGCCCACCTCGATCCAGACCACCCCCCGCCAGCAGCTCTGCCTCCGCGTCGAGGCCGCCCCCCGGCGGTTGGACCCCCGGCACCCCCCAGCCCCGCCGGCCCGCTACCCCCCAGCCCTGCACCCATCGTCAGGGGGCGTTTCGGCCGGGTCATCCGGCTTCCCCGCAAACTCACCCTTCAGGTGCGCGGGAATTCTTGGGGGGCACGTGTGGCGGGCACAAGGGGCAATAATTCCGTGCACCAGTGGGTGGCGCGAGCGCCCAGGCGGGGACCGATGGCACATGCCCCGCCCTTCGACCGATCGGCCACGCCCGGGGACGAGGCGTGGCCTCGACACATATATGCGGGCTCTAAGCTCGAGCCCGCTCAGCCTCTGAGAGCGGCTCAGTGCTGCAGTTCGAGCTTTCGAAATAAAGACTCTTTTGTTTTAACAAACGCATTGTGGCCTACCTCTTTGGCAAGCAAGTTGTGTGTGCGCAGCACCACACTTCAGCTTCATGCTTTAGCATTCGCCGTTTCTGCATTGTCTGTTTGCTTCTGGCCTCCCACCCGTGCGTAGCACGGGTATCTCACGAGTCGGGTTAATGTCATTTTATCCTAAGTTTATTTCAGACAATATAAAACAATTATAATCGTTTTTGGACCATCGGGCGGACGCCTATTTTATAGGCTCACATTCGGACATGGCGCTCTAAACTCCTATTAACATCGGGTATGGGGTCACTTGACGGGATTCTGTGAGGGGCAGAAGTTTCCCAAAGTTTTGAAACATCTTCACACAATGTCCTCGATATGGGGAACACAGATGACGTCATTTCCACTCTGTCCGACAAATGGGGATGACGTGGTCAGGCGTACCGGATACACTTTGCCGACAGAGCCAAAAACACACTGAACTCTGCAAATCGGTTTTAAAATTCATAAAAGAAACTAGGATAACAATAGAAAGGCCCCAGTATTTTATTATTATTATTATTATTATTATTATTATTATTATTATTATTATTATTATTGTTTAAAGAGCGTGGCGCGTACAGAGCCTCGCGGCTGTGAAAACGACATTAAAACACAACAAAATAGCGAGACAAGAAGAAGATGAAGACGCAGACGAACGAGAAGGAAGAAGAAAACAGTGAGGCAACAAACCAGGAAGCGATCGTTCCCAAACGGTGAATTTAGGGTTCATTTTGTCAACACAATCAGTTGATTTTATCGTTTATTCCCTCTAATATTCCCATTCCAATCCCCTCTGATGTTTATTCCCTCTAATATTCCCATTCCAATCCCCTCTGATGTTTATTCCCTGTAATATTCCCATTCCAATCACCTCTGATGTTTATTCCCTCTAATATTCCCATTCCAATCCCCTCTGATGTTTATTCCCTGTAATATTCCCATTCCAATCCCCTCTGATGTTTATTCCCTCTAATATTCCCATTCCAATCCCCTCTGATGTTTATTCCCTGTAATATTCCCATTCCAATCACCTCTGATGTTTATTCCCTCTAATATTCCCATTCCAATCCCCTCTGATGTCATTTATTCCCTCTAATATTCCCATTCCAATCACCTCTGATGTTTATTCCCTCTAATATTCCCATTCCAATCCCCTCTGTTGTCATTTATTCCCTCTAATATTCCCATTCCAATCACCTCTGATGTTTATTCCCTCTAATATTCCCATTCCAATCCCCTCTGATGTTTATTCCCTCTAATATTCCCATTCCAATCCCCTCTGATGTTTATTCCCTCTAATATTCCCATTTCAATCACCTCTGATGTTTATTCCCTGTAATATTCCCATTTCAATCACCTCTGATGTTTATTCCCTCTAATATTCCCATTCCAATCACCTCTGATGTTTATTCCCTCTAATATTCCCATTCCAATCACCTCTGATGTTTATTCCCTCTAATATTCCCATTCCAATCACCTCTGATGTTTATTCCCTCTAATATTCCCATTCCAATCACCTCTGATGTTTATTCCCTCTAATATTCCCATTCCAATCCCCTCTGATGTTTATTCCCTCTAATATTCCCATTCCAATCCCCTCTGTTGTCATTTATTCCCTCTAATATTCCCATTCCAATCCCCTCTGATGTTTATTCCCTCTAATATTCCCATTCCATTCACCTCTGATGTTTATTCCCTCTAATATTCCCATTCCAATCCCCTCTGTTGTCATTTATTCCCTCTAATATTCCCATTCCAATCACCTCTGATGTTTATTCCCTCTAATATTCCCATTCCAATCCCCTCTGATGTTTATTCCCTCTAATATTCCCATTCCAATCCCCTCTGATGTTTATTCCCTGTAATATTCCCATTCCAATCCCCTCTGTTGTCATTTATTCCCTCTAATATTCCCATTCCAATCCCCTCTGTTGTCATTTATTCCCTCTAATATTCCCATTCCATTCACCTCTGATGTTTATTCCCTCTAATATTCCCATTCCAATCCCCTCTGTTGTCATTTATTCCCTCTAATATTCCCATTCCAATCACCTCTGATGTTTATTCCCTCTAATATTCCCATTCCAATCCCCTCTGATGTTTATTCCCTCTAATATTCCCATTCCAATCACCTCTGATGTTTATTCCCTCTAATATTCCCATTCCAATCCCCTCTGATGTTTATTCCCTCTAATATTCCCATTCCAATCACCTCTGATGTTTATTCCCTCTAATATTCCCATTCCAATCACCTCTGATGTTTATTCCCTCTAATATTCCCATTCCAATCCCCTCTGATGTTTATTCCCTCTAATATTCCCATTCCAATCCCCTCTGATGTTTATTCCCTCTAATATTCCCATTCCAATCCCCTCTGATGTTTATTCCCTGTAATATTCCCATTCCAATCCCCTCTGTTGTCATTTATTCCCTCTAATATTCCCATTCCAATCCCCTCTGATGTTTATTCCCTCTAATATTCCCATTCCAATCCCCTCTGTTGTCATTTATTCCCTCTAATATTCCCATTCCATTCACCTCTGATGTTTATTCCCTCTAATATTCCCATTCCAATCCCCTCTGTTGTCATTTATTCCCTCTAATATTCCCATTCCAATCACCTCTGATGTTTATTCCCTCTAATATTCCCATTCCAATCCCCTCTGATGTTTATTCCCTCTAATATTCCCATTCCAATCACCTCTGATGTTTATTCCCTCTAATATTCCCATTCCAATCCCCTCTGATGTTTATTCCCTCTAATATTCCCATTCCAATCCCCTCTGATGTTTATTCCCTCTAATATTCCCATTCCAATCACCTCTGATGTTTATTCCCTCTAATATTCCCATTCCAATCCCCTCTGATGTTTATTCCCTCTAATATTCCCATTCCAATCACCTCTGATGTTTATTCCCTCTAATATTCCCATTCCAATCACCTCTGATGTTTATTCCCTCTAATATTCCCATTCCAATCCCCTCTGATGTTTATTCCCTCTAATATTCCCATTCCAATCCCCTCTGATGTTTATTCCCTGTGATATTCCCATTCCAATCCCCTCTGATGTTTATTCCCTCTAATATTCCCATTCCAATCACCTCTGATGTTTATTCCCTCTAATATTCCCATTCCAATCACCTCTGATGTTTATTCCCTCTAATATTCCCATTCCAATCCCCTCTGATGTTTATTCCCTCTAATATTCCCATTCCAATCACCTCTGATGTTTATTCCCTCTAATATTCCCATTCCAATCACCTCTGATGTTTATTCCCTCTAATATTCCCATTCCAATCACCTCTGATGTTTATTCCCTCTAATATTCCCATTCCAATCACCTCTGATGTTTATTCCCTCTAATATTCCCATTCCAATCACCTCTGATGTTTATTCCCTCTAATATTCCCATTCCAATCACCTCTGATGTTTATTCCCTCTAATAATCCCAATTCCATTCACCTCTGATGTTTATTCCCTGTGATATTCCCATTCCAATCCCCTCTGATGTTTATTCCCTCTAATAATCCCAATTCCATTCACCTCTGATGTTTATTCCCTGTGATATTCCCATTCCAATCCCCTCTGATGTTTATTCCCTCTAATATTCCCATTCCAATCACCTCTGATGTTTATTCCCTCTAATAATCCCAATTCCATTCACCTCTGATGTTTATTCCCTCTAATATTCCCATTCCAATCACCTCTGATGTTTATTCCCTCTAATAATCCCAATTCCATTCACCTCTGATGTTTATTCCCTCTAATATTCCCATTCCAATCACCTCTGATGTTTATTCCCTCTAATAATCCCAATTCCATTCACCTCTGATGTTTATTCCCTCTAATATTCCCATTCCAATCCCCTCTGATGTTTATTCCCTCTAATATTCCCATTCCAATCACCTCTGATGTTTATTCCCTCTAATATTCCCATTCCAATCACCTCTGATGTTTATTCCCTCTAATATTCCCATTCCAATCCCCTCTGATGTTTATTCCCTCTAATATTCCCATTCCAATCACCTCTGATGTTTATTCCCTCTAATATTCCCATTCCAATCCCCTCTGATGTTTATTCCCTCTAATATTCCCATTCCAATCCCCTCTGATGTTTATTCCCTCTAATATTCCCATTCCAATCACCTCTGATGTTTATTCCCTCTAATATTCCCATTCCAATCACCTCTGATGTTTATTCCCTCTAATATTCCCATTCCAATCCCCTCTGATGTTTATTCCCTCTAATATTCCCATTCCAATCACCTCTGATGTTTATGCCCTCTAATATTCCCATTCCAATCACCTCTGATGTTTATTCCCTCTAATATTCCCATTCCAATCACCTCTGATGTTTATTCCCTCTAATAATCCCAATTCCATTCACCTCTGATGTTTATTCCCTCTAATATTCCCATTCCAATCCCCTCTGTTGTCATTTATTCCCTCTAATATTCCCATTCCAATCCCCTCTGATGTTTATTCCCTCTAATATTCCCATTCCAATCCCCTCTGATGTTTATTCCCTCTAATATTCCCATTCCAATCCCCTCTGATGTTTATTCCCTCTAATATTCCCATTCCAATCACCTCTGATGTTTATTCCCTGTAATATTCCCATTCCAATCACCTCTGATGTTTATTCCCTCTAATATTCCCATTCCAATCCCCTCTGATGTTTATTCCCTCTAATATTCCCATTCCAATCACCTCTGATGTTTATTCCCTCTAATATTCCCATTCCAATCACCTCTGATGTTTATTCCCTCTAATATTCCCATTCCAATCCCCTCTGATGTTTATTCCCTCTAATATTCCCATTCCAATCCCCTCTGATGTTTATTCCCTCTAATATTCCCATTCCAATCCCCTCTGATGTTTATTCCCTCTAATATTCCCATTCCAATCCCCTCTGATGTTTATTCCCTCTAATATTCCCATTCCAATCCCCTCTGATGTTTATTCCCTCTAATATTCCCATTCCAATCACCTCTGATGTTTATTCCCTCTAATATTCCCATTCCAATCACCTCTGATGTTTATTCCCTCTAATATTCCCATTCCAATCACCTCTGATGTTTATTCCCTCTAATATTCCCATTCCAATCACCTCTGATGTTTATTCCCTCTAATATTCCCATTCCAATCCCCTCTGATGTTTATTCCCTCTAATATTCCCATTCCAATCCCCTCTGATGTTTATTCCCTCTAATATTCCCATTCCAATCCCCTCTGATGTTTATTCCCTCTAATATTCCCATTCCAATCCCCTCTGATGTTTATTCCCTCTAATATTCCCATTCCAATCCCCTCTGATGTTTATTCCCTCTAATATTCCCATTCCAATCCCCTCTGATGTTTATTCCCTCTAATATTCCCATTCCAATCCCCTCTGATGTTTATTCCCTCTAATATTCCCATTCCAATCACCTCTGATGTTTATTCCCTCTAATATTCCCATTCCAATCCCCTCTGATGTTTATTCCCTCTAATATTCCCATTCCAATCAAATCTGATGTTTATTCCCTCTAATATTCCCATTCCAATCCCCTCTGATGTTTATTCCCTCTAATATTCCCATTCCAATCCCCTCTGATGTTTATTCCCTCTAATATTCCCATTCCAATCCCCTCTGATGTTTATTCCCTGTAATATTCCCATTCCAATCACCTCTGATGTTTATTCCCTGTGATATTCCCATTCCAATCACCTCTGATGTTTATTCCCTCTAATAATCCCAATTCCATTCACCTCTGATGTTTATTCCCTCTAATATTCCCATTCCAATCCCCTCTGATGTTTATTCCCTCTAATATTCCCATTCCAATCACCTCTGATGTTTATTCCCTGTAATATTCCCATTCCAATCACCTCTGATGTTTATTCCCTCTAATATTCCCATTCCAATCCCCTCTGATGTTTATTCCCTCTAATATTCCTATTCCAATCCCCTCTGATGTTTATTCCCTCTAATATTCCCATTCCAATCACCTCTGATGTTTATTCCCTGTAATATTCCCATTTCAATCACCTCTGATGTTTATTCCCTCTAATATTCCCATTCCAATCCCCTCTGATGTTTATTCCCTCTAATATTCCTATTCCAATCCCCTCTGATGTTTATTCCCTCTAATATTCCCATTCCAATCACCTCTGATGTTTATTCCCTGTAATATTCCCATTTCAATCACCTCTGATGTTTATTCCCTGTGATATTCCCATTTCAATCACCTCTGATGTTTATTCCCTGTGATATTCCCATTCCAATCACCTCTGATGTTTATTCCCTCTAATATTCCCATTCCAATCCCCTCTGATGTTTATTCCCTCTAATATTCCCATTCCAATCCCCTCTGATGTTTATTCCCTCTAATATTCCCATTCCAATCCCCTCTGATGTTTATTCCCTCTAATATTCCCATTCCAATCCCCTCTGATGTTTATTCCCTCTAATATTCCCATTCCAATCCCCTCTGATGTTTATTCCCTCTAATATTCCCATTCCAATCCCCTCTGATGTTTATTCCCTCTAATATTCCCATTCCAATCACCTCTGATGTTTATTCCCTGTGATATTCCCATTCCAATCCCCTCTGATGTTTATTCCCTCTAATATTCCCATTCCAATCCCCTCTGATGTTTATTCCCTCTAATATTCCCATTCCAATCACCTCTGATGTTTATTCCCTCTAATATTCCCATTCCAATCCCCTCTGATGTTTATTCCCTGTGATATTCCCATTCCAATCCCCTCTGTTGTCATTTATTCCCTCTAATATTCCCATTCCAATCCCCTCTGATGTTTATTCCCTGTAATATTCCCATTCCAATCCCCTCTGATGTTTATTCCCTCTAATATTCCCATTCCAATCCCCTCTGATGTTTATACCCTCTAATATTCCCATTCCAATCCCCTCTGATGTTTATTCCCTCTAATATTCCCATTCCAATCCCCTCTGTTGTCATTTATTCCCTCTAATATTCCCATTCCAATCCCCTCTGATGTTTATTCCCTCTAATATTCCCATTCCAATCCCCTCTGATGTTTATTCCCTCTAATATTCCCATTCCAATCCCCTCTGATGTTTATTCCCTGTGATATTCCAATCACCTCTGTTGTTTATTCCCTCTAATATTCCCATTCCAATCCCCTCTGATGTTTATTCCCTCTAATATTCCCATTCCAATCCCCTCTGATGTTTATTCCCTCTAATATTCCCATTCCAATCCCCTCTGATGTTTATTCCCTCTAATATTCCCATTCCAATCCCCTCTGATGTTTATTCCCTCTAATATTCCCATTCCAATCCCCTCTGATGTTTATTCCCTCTAATATTCCCATTCCAATCCCCTCTGTTGTCATTTATTCCCTCTAATATTCCCATTCCAATCCCCTCTGATGTTTATTCCCTCTAATATTCCCATTCCAATCCCCTCTGATGTTTATTCCCTCTAATATTCCCATTCCAATCACCTCTGATGTTTATTCCCTGTAATATTCCCATTCCAATCCCCTCTGATGTTTATTCCCTGTGATATTCCCATTCAAATCCCTTCTGATGTTTATTCCCTGTTATATTCCCATTTCAATCACCTCTGATGTTTATTCCCTGTGATATTCCCATTCCAATCCCCTCTCATGTTTATTCCCTGTGATATTCCCATTCCAATCCCCTCTGATGTTTATTCCCTGTAATATTCCCATTCCAATCCCCTCTGATGTTTATTCCTTGTGATATTCCCATTCCAATCACCTCTGATGTTTATTCCCTGTAATATTCCCATTCCAATTACCTCTGATGTTTATTCCCTGTAATATTCCCATTCCAATCCCCTCTGATGTTTATTCCCTGTGATATTCCCATTCCAATCACCTCTGATGTTTATTCCCTGTGATATTCCCATTCCAATCCCCTCTGATGTTTATTCCCTGTAATATTCCCATTCCAATTACCTCTGATGTTTATTCCCTGTAATATTCCCATTCCAATCCCCTCTGATGTTTATTCCCTCTAATATGCCCATTCCAATCCCCTCTGATGTTTATTCCCTGTGATATTCCCATCCCAATCCCCTCTGATGTTTATTCCCTGTGATATTCCCATTCCAATCCCCTCTGATGTTTATTCCCTGTGATATTCCCATCCCAATCACCTCTGGTGTTATCCTTTATTCCCTGTTGTATTCAAATTCCAATCCCCTTTTTATCATGGATTTCGCTCTTGATTCAAACTTTTACTTATTTTCTCATCAAGTGGTTTGTTAATGAAGAGTAAAGTGCAATATGGTTGGAAGTTTACAACAGTAATTAGGTTAGAATTGGGTACTCTGACCTGGTGAGCTAAGTACAGTCAACTGCGGTAGAGTGTATGATGCGGTTATAGCACAGTTATAGTATGGTTTGAATGCGGCGTAGAGCAAGAATGCAGTTATTGTGCATTCGTTTATTTTGTGCTTCGATCACATTTAGAGCTTGACGTGCAGTTTGAGTGCACCGAGAGGTTATAGTGTGGTTAGAGCACATTTAGAGCTCAATGTGCAGTTTGAGTGCACCTAGAGGTTATAGTGTGGTTAGAGCACATTTAGAGCTTGATGTGCGGTTTGAGTGCACCTATAGGTTATAGTGTGGTTAGAGCACATTTAGAGCTTGATGTGCAGTTTGAGTGCACCGAGAGGTTATGGTGTGGTTTGAGCACATTTAGAGATCGATGTGCAATTTGAGTGCACCTAGAGGTTATAGTGTGGTTAGAGCACATTTAGAGCTCGATGTGCAGTTTGAGTGCATCTGGAGGTTATAGTGTGGATAGAGCTTGATGTGCAGTTTGAGTGCATCTGGAGGTTATAGTGTGGTTAGAGCCAAATGTGCAGTTTGAGTGCACCTAGAGGTTATAGTGTGGTTAGAGCTCAATGTGCAGTTTGAGTGCATCTGGAGGTTATAGTGTGGTTCGAGGTCGATGTGCAGTTTGAGTGCATCTGGAGGTTATAGTGTGGTTAGAGCACATTTAGAGCTCAATGTGCAGTATGAGTGCATCTGGAGGTAATAGTGTGGTTAGAGCTCAATGTGCAGTTTGAGTGCACCTAGAGGTTATAGTGTGGTTAGAGCTCAATGTGCAGTTTGAGTGCATCTGGAGGTTATAGTGTGGTTCGAGCTCGATGTGCATTTTGAGTGCACCGAGAGGTTATAGTTTGGTTGGAGCTCGATGTGCAGTTTGAGTGCATCTGGAGGTTATAGTGTGGTAAGAGCTCAATGTGCAGTTTGAGTGCACCTAGAGGTTATAGTGTGGTTAGAGCTCGATGTGCAGTTTGAGTGCACCTAGAGGTTATAGTGTGGATAGAGCACATTTAGAGCTTGATGTGCAGTTTGAGTGCACCTAGAGGTTATAGTGTGGTTGGAGCACATTTTGGGCTCGATGTGCAGTTTGAGTGCATCTGGAAGTTATAGTGTGGTTCGAGCACATTTAGACCTCGATGTGCAGTTTGAGTGCACCTGGACTACAGCGTGGTTGGAGCACATTTAGAGCTCAATGTGCAGTTTGAGTGCACCTAGAGGTTATAGTGTGGTTAGAGCTTGATGTGCACTTTGAGTGCATCTGGAGGTTGTAGCGTGGTTAGAGCTCAATGTGCAGTTTGAGTGCATCTGGAGGTTATAGTGTGGTTAGAGCACATTTAGAGCTCAATGTGCAGTATGAGTGCATCTGGAGGTAATAGTGTGGTTAGAGCTTGATGTGCAGTTTGAGTGCATCTGGAGGTTGTAGTGTGGTTAGAGTTCAATGTGCAGTTTGAGTGCACCTCGAGGTTACAGCATGGTTAGAGCACATTTGGAGCTCAATGTGCACTGTGCGGTATGAGTGCACCTCGAGGTTATAGTGTGGTTAGAGCTTGATGTGCAGTTTGAGTGCATCTGGAGGTTGTAGCGTGGTTAGAGCTTGATGTGCAGTTTGAGTGCATCTGGAGGTTATAGTGTGGTTAGAGCTCGATGTGCAGTTTGAGTGCATCTGGAGGTTACAGCGTGGTGAGAGCTCAATGTGCAGTTTGTGTGCATCTGGAGGTTATCGTGTGGTTTGAGCGAATTTGAGGTTGTCGTGTGGTTGGAGCAAATATGAGGTTATCGTGTGGTTGGAGCGAATATGAGGTTATCGTGTGGTTGGAGGGAATATGAGGTTATCGTGTGGTTGGAGCAAATATGAGGTGATTGTGTGGTTTGAGCGAATATGAGGTTATCGTGTGGTTGGAGCAAATATGAGGTTATCGTGTGGTTTGAGCGAATATGAGGTTATCGTGTGGTTTGAGCGAATATGAGGTTATCGTGTGGTTTGAGCGAATATGAGGTTATCGTGTGGTTTGAGCGAATATGAGGTCATCGTGTGGTTTGAGCGAATATGAGGTCATCGTGTGGTTTGAGCGAATATGAGGTTATCGTGTGGTTTGAGCGAATATGAGGTTATCGTGTGGTTGGAGCAAATATGAGGTTATCGTGTAATTTGAGCGAATATGAGGTTATCGTGTGGTTTGAGCGAATATGAGGTTATCATGTGGTTTAAGCGAATATGAGGTTATCGTGTGGTTTGTGTGAATATGAGGTTATCGTGTGGTTTGAGCGAATATGAGGGTATCATGTGGTTGGAGCGAATTTGAGGTCATTGTGTGGTTGGAGCGAATATGAGGTTATCATGTGGTTTGAGCGAATATGAGGTTATCGTGTGGTTGGAGCGAATATGAGGTTATCGTGTGGTTTGAGCGAATATGAGGTTATCGTGTGGTTGGAGCGAATATGAGGTTATCGTGTGGTTGGAGCGAATATGAGGTTATCGTGTGGTTTGAGCGAATATGAGGTTATCGTGTGGTTGGAGCGAATATGAGGTTATCGTGTGGTTTGAGCGAATATGAGGTTATCGTGTGGTTTGAGCGAATATGAGGTTATCGTGTGGTTTGAGCGAATATGAGGTTATCGTGTGGTTTGAGCGAATATGAGGTTATCGTGTGGTTTAAGCGAATATGAGGTTATCGTGTGGTTTAAGCGAATATGAGGATATCGTGTGGTTTGAGCCAATATGAGGTTATCGTGTGGTTTGAGCGAATATGAGGTTATCGTGTGGTTTGAGCGAATATGAGGTTATCATGTGGTTTGAACGAATATGAGGTTATCGTGTGGTTGGAGCGAATATGAGGTTATCGTGTGGTTTGAGCGAATATGAGGTTATCGTGTGGTTGGAGCGAATATGAGGTTATCATGTGGTTGGAGCGAATATGAGGTTATCGTGTGGTTGGAGCGAATATGAGGTTATCGTGTGGTTTAAGCGAATATGAGGTTATCGTGTGGTTTGAGCGAATATGAGGTTATCGTGTGGTTTGAGCGAATATGAGGTTATCGTGTGGTTTGAGCGAATATGAGGGTATCGTGTGGTTGGAGCGAATATGAGGGTATCGTGTGGTTGGAGCGAATATGAGGTTATCGTGTGGTTTGAGCGAATATGAGGGTATCGTGTGGTTTCAGCGAATATGAGGGTATCGTGTGGTTGGAGCGAATATGAGGTTATCGTGTGGTTTGAGCGAATATGAGGTTATCGTGTGGTTGGAGCGAATATGAGGTTATCATGTGGTTTGAGCGAATATGAGGTTATCGTGTGGTTTAAGCGAATATGAGGTTATCGTGTGGTTGGAGCGAATATGAGGTTATCGTGTGGTTTGAGCGAATATGAGGTTATCATGTGGTTGGAGCGAATATGAGGTTATCGTGTGGTTGGAGCGAATATGAGGTTATCGTGTCGTTTAAGCGAATATGAGGTTATCGTGTGGTTTGAGCGAATATGAGGTTATCGTGTGGTTTGAGCGAATATGAGGTTATCGTGTGGTTGGAGCGAATATGAGGTTATCGTGTGGTTTGCGCGAATATGAGGTTATCGTGTGGTTTGCGCGAATATGAGGTTATCATGTGGTTTGAGCGAATATGAGGTTATCGTGTGGTTTAAGCGAATATGAGGTTATCGTGTGGTTGGAGCGAATATGAGGTTATCGTGTGGTTGGAGCGAATATGAGGTTATCGTGTGGTTGGAGCGAATATGAGGTTATCGTGTGGTTGGAGCGAATATGAGGTTATCGTGTGGTTGGAGCGAATATGAGGTTATCGTGTGGTTGGAGCGAATATGAGGATATCGTGTGGTTTGAGCGAATATGAGGGTATCGTGTGGTTGGAGCGAATATGAGGTTATCGTGTGGTTGGAGCGAATATGAGGATATCGTGTGGTTTGAGCGAATATGAGGTTATCGTGTGGTTTGAGCGAATATGAGGGTATCGTGTGGTTTGATTGAATATGAGGTTATCGTGTGGTTGGAGCGAATATGAGGTTATCGTGTGGTTTGAGCGAATATGAGGTTATCGTGTGGTTTGAGCGAATATGAGGTTATCGTGTGGTTTGCGCGAATATGAGGTTATCGTGTGGTTTGAGCGAATATGAGGGTATCGTGTGGTTGGAGCGAATTTGAGGTCATCGTGTGGTTGGAGCGAATATGAGGTTATCGTGTGGTTGGAGCGAATATGAGGTTATCGTGTGGTTTGAGCGAATATGAGGTTATCGTGTGGTTTGAGCGAATATGAGGTTATCGTGTGGTTGGAGCGAATATGAGGTTATCGTGTGGTTTGTGCGAATATGAGGTTATCGTGTGGTTGGAGCGAATATGAGGTTATCGTGTGGTTTGAGCGAATATGAGGTTATCGTGTGGTTTGAGCGAATATGAGGTTATCGTGTGGTTTAAGCGAATATGAGGATATCGTGTGGTTTGAGCCAATATGAGGTTATCGTGTGGTTTGAGCGAATATGAGGGTATCGTTTGGTTGGAGCGAATATGAGGTTATCGTGTGGTTTGAGCGAATATGAGGTTATCGTGTGGTTGGAGCGAATATGAGGTTATCATGTGGTTTGAGCGAATATGAGGTTATCGTGTGGTTTAAGCGAATATGAGGTTATCGTGTGGTTTGAGCGAATATGAGGTTATCGTGTGGTTTGAGCGAATATGAGGTTATCGTGTGGTTTGAGCGAATATGAGGTTATCGTGTGGTTTGAGCGAATATGAGGTTATCGTGTGGTTTGAGCGAATATGAGGTTATCGTGTGGTTGGAGCGAATATGAGGTTATCGTGTGGTTGGAGCGAATATGAGGTTATCGTGTGGTTGGAGCGAATATGAGGTTATCGTGTGGTTTGAGCGAATATGAGGTTATCGTGTGGTTGGAGCGAATATGAGGTTATCGTGTGGTTGGAGCGAATATGAGGTTATCGTGTGGTTGGAGCGAATATGAGGGTATCGTGTGGTTGGAGCGAATATGAGGTTATCGTGTGGTTGGAGCGAATATGAGGTTATCGTGTGGTTGGAGCGAATATGAGGTTATCGTGTGGTTGGAGCAAATTTGGAGGTCAATGTGTGGTCAAAGTGAACCGTAGTTTTAATCTGCTTGTGAAGGTTCATCTTGTGAGGAGTGGTGGTGGTGATGATGATGGTGGTGGTCGTGGTGGTGGTGGTGGTGGTCGTGGTGGTGGTGGTGGTGGTGGTGGTGCTTCAGTTAGTTATTTTTATTGGAATTTTGTTGAATGATCCACAAGACAGAAGCTTTTATTGTGTTCATTGATTTGATTTACTCTACAGTAACAGGGAATGATGTAAATCCACAGGAAGTGACATTTACTGGATGGCTCATCAGCACTGGTGGACACAGACCCTGGCTACAGACAACTACCGATGGTTGTGTGAACAGGTAAGCATTCCAAAGCGTGCAGGTATTGAATGTATCGTGCATGAGGGTGGGGATGTGTGTGACAGATTTGTTGCCAATCCAGGTTTTTCACGGTAAAATTATTGGTACATCCTTGTGCTGGGTAAAGTAATCAGGTGGGAATTCGTAAAGCCATTTCCTCCTCATCCTCTCCCAATTTTAACGTGACAATTCCTACCTGTTCTCCTCCACCCAGTGATCCTCCCCCCTTCCCCTGCCCCTCTCCCCCCTGCCCGATCTCTATACCTGCCGTGCGTAGTGCCATAGCCTCTATCTGCCGTCGAAGGGGCGATGTGCCAGGTATGCTGCGAAGGGTT
Organism: Myxine glutinosa; assembly: GCF_964187855.1. Lineage (NCBI taxonomy): Eukaryota > Metazoa > Chordata > Myxini > Myxiniformes > Myxinidae > Myxine > Myxine glutinosa. The sequence continues at coordinate 271,775,972 of NC_136262.1, read as the reverse complement.
AACCCGCTCTTTCCCCATTCGTGCGAGAAGGGCCCGTGCTAGAATCTGGTCCTGGTCCGTCCTGCTGGAGCGATCCGTGTGGTTAGTGCTTTATAACCATCATGGAAAGTGAGTTGCGATTCGTGGTGTTTTTACCCTCTTGGGTGCGAGGTGCGGTTAATGGTTTATTTACAGCTTTGGGAGCGAGGTTTTTAAACGTTATTATTTACAGTATCGAGGCTGATGGAAGAGCAAGGTAGAACTGATGGTCCAAACGTCCTATTTGAGATCGAGGGCCTGTGGCCATTGCTGAGAGAGGAGCAGAAGCATGTCCATAGTTGAGGGACTGGGGCGGAAACCATACTGATGTTGAGCAATCGGTCTGTTTGTAAACAGGAAATACTTGACATCAGCAGAAATGGTGGATTGCGTGAGTTTGCTTTTAATTGTAAGTAACTCACCGGTCTGTAGTTGCTCGGATCTGTTACATCTTCTCTGTGGATGGGAGTGATGTGTGATGATTTCCTTGCAGAGAGGAGGCCAAAGGAGAAAGCCAGGCTGAATAAGGCACAAAGAGGGAAGGCGAGAACGGTGCAGCAGGGTTTGAGAACAAGGGCACTGATGCCCTCGGAGGCCATCGCCGAAGCAGAGTGAAGGACAAAACCTTCCCTAAGTTATCGGGTGAGAAAGACGCATAATGCAGCAGACAGTGGGTATGTTGGGGTTAGATGAGGACAGAGCGTGATGGGTCGGGTACACAATGTTTGGAGGCAAACACAGTTTAGATATCGTGTGTTGTCTCAGGCATAGCTTGCAGTCATGACATTTGAGTTGAGTGATGCGATGGGGGGAGTGTACATAAGAGAGAGACTTTACAAGGTACCACCATGACCTGGGAGAGGGAAACTGGCTGGAGAGTTCATCTTTGACATGTGCAAGATTATGTTTTCTGGAGATATGGCACACACTTGCTACGAGCTTACGGAATGAATGAAAGTTACCCTCTGTCAGGTTAGGTTGAGAAAGCAAACCGCTTGACAACAGGCACAACCCCACATGATGCATTGTACCGGGGTCTAGACCCAAGAGGATGAATAGGAAAGTCACGGACAGGATGGGGTAAACCGGGTGCATGAGCTGCGGTTTGGGGTGTATTTACAGTCGTGGGAGGGATGTGCTCTTTTTTGTATGCACATGATCGAGGCTCGTAGAAGAGTTCGAGTAGAAAGGAAGGGAACAGAATGTAAAGGGCAAACACCAACAGGAGAGTAGAAGTGAGAGTGAGGTCAAGGATATGGGGGGGGGGAGGACATATGGGATGAATAAGCTACACACAAACTGAATGAAACACAGCAAGAAGACGAAGGGGGAGAGAGGGGATGAAACAGAAAAGGAAGAAACCAACTACCAAACGAAAATACATGCGAGAGAGAGGGGAAAAGTCACAATAAGCTGGAAAATGGGAGTATTTGGGAACGGGGTCATTTGGAGGAGAAGAGATCATGTGTATGAATGGAGGTAGAGGTGAACAGCTGTATTGAAATCCTGGAGAGAAGAATGGTACACAACAGACTCAGGAAGTGGGCTCCACTGGTGAGAGAAAATAGGAACAAATGAGTGGAGAACAGTGAGCCTGGATTTTGGGATTTTAAAAAGACATTCCAAGTGTTGGACCAGTTCCTAATTCTATCAAGATCTGCAGAGAAGGATGAGCTTACCGGCTCCCCGTCTGAAGGTTGGAAAGTCATACGGAAGAGGGGAATCGTCAGCAAAGACAAAAGTGGGATTTTCCAGGGAATGAGAAAGAAAGAAAATTGACGATTAGGGACTAAACTGGGACCAAGACCCTGCCTTTTTTATTTTTATGTTGGAGGCTCCAGGCACGGACTATATAGCCCTCATTGATGCCAGGCCTTAAATAAAAGAGAAGAAAAGTGTGTGATGTTTGTTTGCAAGAAAGACAGATTGAAGCCCGGTAACCATAGTTTGAGTGAGACAGAAAGTAAGACCAGCAATCCTGACACGGAGAGTGTAAGATGGTTCCGGGCACCACCAACGCTACCAAGTCAGGACGGTAGTACCACCCTGGGAGGTTGCTGTCTACAACCTACTACCTAAAATCAGGCGCACACCAGCCTTGACAGGGAGTGGAGAGGAGATGAGAGGATCCCGTTAAGAGCTACACCATGAAATAGGAGTAGAGTAAGTCCATGATTTATGAGAGGAGATAGCCTTGGATGCCATGCGCAGAGTTTGGAGATCAAGGTGGGGCGCCCCACTGTATCAAATGTCCAGAGAAACGGACCTGGTATCATGTCTGAGATTGAGGCCTTCCTTGTTGGGACATTATAAGCAGCATGTCCAGGGAAGAATTATCAGGTCTGAAACCGAACTGATTTTGTGAAATCATTCTGTTGGAGAAAAGGAAGGATTTGATATTAATTGCAATGATAGGTTCCATGACATGGCTCATAATTTGAAGCAAGCTCATAGGCCTGTAGTTAGGGGGATTCGTTTTTGCACCATTTTTTGTGTATTGTTGTCAGGAAGTGATATTGCAGTGATGGAAACTGACCCAAAGAGAATGATCGAGTGAACAGAGCAAAAAGAGGATTAGCAAGAGCAGCAGAGCAGTTTTTTTTAGGACATGTGCACTGATGCCATTTGTACCTGTTGCAGAAATGGAATCGAGGTTTGCCAGAAACCTCTCCACCTTCTCAAGTACAAAAGACAATATCCAGGATCAGTTGAATATGACTGAGTAGGGTGGGCACCAAAAACGAGGACTTGGGTACACAATATTTGTGAGGAAATACATAAATGAGGATGGCGGCCTTCCCTTGAGCAGAGTCACCTGTTGTGTCAGCTGTTCAGGGGTTGCTTACCGTTGTGGGAACAAGGTGTGGTTAGTGGTATGTTTAACACCATGGGAGGAAATTGCTGGTGTTTGTTTCCATGGCCGCGATCTACATTTGCAGGTGATGTGTTAACTGGGTCTCTGGCATGTGCCACAGAGATGGGAGCGCCGGGTCTCACGCTCGCTCGCGCCGCGGATTCGGGAGCGCCTGGTACCCTCACTCGCGCCGTGGATTCGGGAGCGCCTGGTCCCTCGCTTGTGCCGTGGAGTCTGGAGTGCCTGGTCCCTCGCTTGCGCCGTGGAGTGTGGAGCACCTGGTCCCTCGCTCGCGCCACGGAGTCGGGAGCGCCTGGTCCCTCGCTCGTGCCGCGGAGTCGGGAGCACCTGGTCCCTCGCTTGTGCTGCGGAGTCGGGAGCGCCTGGACCCTCGCTCGCGCCGTGGAATCGGGAGCGCCAGGTCCCTCGCTCGCTCGCGCCGCGGAGTCGGGAGCGCCTGGTCCCTCGCTCGCTCCGCGGAGTCGGGAGCGCCTGGTCCCTCGCTCGCGCCACGGAGTTGGGAGCGCCTGGTCCCTCGCTCGCGCCGCGGAGTCGGGAGCGCCTGGACCCTCGCTCGCACCGCGGAGTCGGGAGCGCCTGGTCCCTCGCTCGCGCCGCAGAGTCGGGAGCGCCTGGTCCCTCGCTCGCGCCGCGGAGTCGGGAGCGCCTGGTCCCTCGCTCGTTCCGCGGAGTCGGGAGTGCCTGGTCCCTCGCTCGTTCCGCGGAGTCGGGAGCGCCTGGTCCCTCGCTCGCGCTGCGGAGTCGGGAGCGCCTGGACCCTCGCTCGCGCCGTGGAATCGGGAGCGCCTGGTCCCTCGCTCGTTCCGCGGAGTCGGGAGCGCCTGGTCCCTCGCTCGTGCCGCGGAGTCGGGAGCGCCTGGTCCCTCGCTCGCGCTGCGGAGTCGGGAGCGCCTGGACCCTCGCTCGCGCCGTGGAATCGGGAGCGCCAGGTCCCTCGCTCGCGCCGCGGAGTCGGGAGCGCCTGGTCCCTCGCTCGCGCCACAGAGTCGGGAGCACCTGGTCCCTCGCTCGTGCCGCGGAGTCGGGAGCGCCTGGGGACTCGCTCGCTCCGCAGAGTCGGGAGCGCCTGGTCCCTCGCTCGCGCCGCGGAGTCGGGAGCGCCTGGTCCCTCGCTCGCGCCGCGGAGTCGGGAGCGCCTGGTCCCTCGCTCGCGCCGCGGAGTCGGGAGCGCCTGGTCCCTCGCTCATGCCGCGGAGTCGGGAGCGCCTGGTCCCTCGCTCGCGCCGCGGAGTCAAGAGCGCCTGGTCCCTCGCTCGTGCCGAGGAGTCGGGAGCGCCTGGTCCCTCGCTCGCGCCGCAGAGTCGGGTCGCCTGGTCCCTCGCTCGCGCCGTGGAGTCGGGAGCGCCTGGTCCCTCGCTCGCGCCGTGGAGTCGGGAGCGCCTGGTCCCTCGCTCGCGCCGTGGAGTCGGGAGCGCCTGGTCCCTCGCTCGCGTCGTGGAGTCGGGAGCGCCTGGTCCCTCGCTCGCGCCGCGGAGTCGGGAGCGCCTGGTCCCTCGCTCGCCCCGCGGAGTCGGGAGCGCCTGGTACCTCGCTCGCGCCACGGAGTCGGGAGCGCCTGGTCCCTCACGCCGTGGAGTCGGGAGCGCCTGGTCCCTCGCTCGCGCCGTGGAGTCGGGAGTGCCTGGTCCCTCGCTCGCGCCGCGGAGTTGGGAGTGAGTGGTCCCTCGCTCGCGTCGCGGAGTCGGGAGCGCCTGGTCCCTCGCTCACGCCGCGGAGTCGGGAGCACCTGGTCCCTCGCTCGCGCCACGGAGTCGGGAGCGCCTGGGACCTCGCTCGTGCCGTGGAGTCGGGGACCCCTGGTGCCTCGCTCGTGCCGAGGAGTCGGGAGCGCCTGGTCCCTCGCTCGCGCCGCAGAGTCGGGTCGCCTGGTCCCTCGCTCGCGCCGTGGAGTCGGGAGCACCTGGTCCCTCGCTCGCGCCGCGGAGTCGGGAGCGCCTGGTCCCTCGCTCGCGCCGTGGAGTCGGGAGCGCCTGGTCCCTCGCTCGCGCCGTGGAGTCGGGAGCGCCTGGTCCCTCGCTCGCGCCGCGGAGTCGGGAGCGCCTGGTCCCTCGCTCGCCCCGCGGAGTCGGGAGCGCCTGGTCCCTCGCTTGCGCCACGGAGTCGGGAGCGCCTGGTCCCTCACGCCGTGGAGTCGGGAGCGCCTGGTCCCTCGCTCGCGCCGTGGAGTCGGGAGTGCCTGGTCCCTCGCTCGCGCCGCGGAGTTGGGAGTGACTGGTCCCTCGCTCGCGTCGCGGAGTCGGGAGCGCCTGGTCCCTCGCTCGCGCCGCGGAGTCGGGAGCACCTGGTCCCTCGCTCGCGCCGCGGAGTCGAGCGCCTGGGACCTCGCGCCGCGGAGTCGGGGACCCCTGGTGCCTTGCTCGTGCCGCGGAGTCAGGGGCGCCTGGTCCCTCGCTCGCTCGTGCTGCGGATGTGGGGGCTTATCTGCTCGATGAAATGCTTTTACCTCCCCCCACCAATCAAACCCCCTTTCTACTTGTATATCAGCAGTCTGGCTTTTCCCACCATTATTTTGGCACCTCCGGATGGCACCGTTCGGCACCGCTGCCTCTGCCGTAGTCAATTGTAATCATTTTCATAGTTTGCTTTGTGTTCATGTTTTGACTGTTCTCTTCTTGAGCAGAAGTCGATGCTGTAGACAAACCGGTTCGATCGCAGCTCACCTGAGATGTACTGTTTTCCCACAGGAGGGTCGTCTCCCTCCTTTTCTCGCACGTTCTCCACAGCTGTGCCTGCGCCGATGCCTTACCGATTGGATTGCTACGCTCGGGCAGCAGTTGCATCTCGGATCCATCACTCGCCATCTTGCTGTTCTGATGCTGGATCTCTTCATGGAGAGACACGATGTTCCTCCCACACAGCTGTTGGCAACAGCCCTTAGCTGCCTTGTAATTGCCTGTATGGTTCTTGGTCATGGGAAAAATGTGGTGGCCCACAAGTTGTTTAACTCGTACCCGAATAATCAAGTGCAAATTATTATTTAAAAATGTAATATATGTTTTCCAAGCAGTTTGAGGTTGTTGTCGCATCAATTATTGAAATCGGAGGCAATCTTTCATTCCAACTGGGAAATGCGTGGAAACCGAGGCAAACGATGAAGACGTTTAATATTTCTATCTTTTTCACACATTTTACACGAGTGTATATTTTGATGTTTTGACAAATACATTGTAAGTTTGGATTTAATGAGCAAGATTTACCAAAGCAAAAATGCTTGTTCTTAAAATGTGTGGTCTTTAAAATAACTTTACAGAAAACAAAGGATAATGTTGGAACCGCAAGCAAACTTTTGGGCCACCATAGATGCAGAGTTTCTGTAACTTGGCCTTTTTCGCCACATTTTGTGATGAACCCAAAACGAGCTCACTAGTGTCAATATGTCCTTTACCCTCTATCCATTTATTTCTTCAGGTAAGTTTGAAGAATGTGAAGAACACATCCCGCGACGAAAGACTTTGGCCGAAGTGCTGAATGTGTGTTTGCCCGGAGTGAGCGTGGAACATTTGTTGGGCAGAGATGTGATGTTGCAAACCGAGATGCAGGTGTTGGCGGGACTGAGCTGGGCCTTGTTCCTGCCAACGGCGGCACATTTTTCGGACTATTTCCTCACGTTGGCTTTGCACGAAGTGTCATTCCCATCTCACCAAGGACGTGACAAACAGCTTCACCTGCGAAGGTACACAAGTTACTTTCTGGAGCTGTCCTTACAAGGTACACATAAATGAAAAAAACGAGGTGTGTGTGTATGTGCATGTGCATACTTGTGTGTGTGTGTATGTGCATGTGCATACGTGTGTGTGTGTGTGTGTGTGTGTGTGTGTGTGTGTGTGTGTGTGTGTGTGTGTGTGTGTGTGTGTGTGTGTGTGTGTGTGTGTGTGTGTGTGTGTGTGTGTATGTATGTGCATACATGTGTGTGTGTGCATGTGCATACGTGTGTGTGTGTGTGTGTGTGTGTGTGTGTGTGTGTGTGTGTGTGTGTGTGTGTGTGTGTGTGCATGTGCATACGTGTGTGTGTGTGTGTGTGTGTGTGTGCATGTGCATACATATGTGTGTGTGTGTGTGTGTGTGTGTATATACGTGTGTGTGTGTGTGTGCAGTAGACGTGTACCTGTATATGTGCAGGCCACCTTTGTAATTTGCATGTTTGCATCATTATTGCTGAATAGTTTGGTTTTTAATGCAGATCACGGTGTTTCTTGTGATTTCAGATCACCGTCATCTCAACTTCCCGCCATCATTGGTTGCAGCAGCTTGTGTTTCTGCTGCGAGGATGTGCGTGCGCCTACCACCCACATGGCCGGGTCAGTTACAGCAGCTCATTGGCTACAACCTCCAACAACTTCTCCCATGCGTGGAACTACTTATAAGGTTGAAACATCATTTTATTCAATGCACAGCATGTTTCAAAAGAGCAGAATCATCGAGATATTTATTTTACAATTTTATAATAACAACTACCCATTATCCCACACGTGTATAATAACAACTACCCATTATCCCACACGTGTATAATAACAACTACCCATTATCCCGCACGTGTATCATAACAACTACCCATTATCCCGCGCTTGTATAATAACAACTACCCATTATCCCGCACGTGTATAATAACAACTACCCATTATGCCGCACTTGTATAATAACAACTACCCATTATCCCGCACGTGTATAATAACAACTACCCATTATCCCGCACGTGTATAATAACAACTACCCATTATCCCACACGTGTATAATAACAACTACCCATTATCCCGCACGTGTATAATAACAACTACCCGTTATCCCGCACGTGTATAATAACAACTACCCGTTATTCCGCACGTGTATAATAACAACTACCCATTATCCCGCACTTGTATAATAACAACTACCCATTATCCCGCACTTGCATAATAACAACTACCCATTATCCCGCACTTGCATAATAACAACTACCCATTATCCCGCACTTGTATAATAACAACTACCCATTATCCCACACATGTATAATAACAACTACCCATTATCCCGCACGTGTATAATAACTACCCATTATCCCGCACGTGTATAATAACAACTACCCATTATCCCGCACTTGTATAATAACAACTACCCATTATCCCGCACGTGTATAATAACAACTACCCATTATCCCGCACTTGTATAATAACAACTACCCATTATCCCGCACGTGTATAATAACAACTGCCCATTATCCCGCACTTGCATAATAACAACTACCCATTATCCCGCACTTCTGCTTTCTCAACAATGGATGGAGGTCCTCAACACCAAACAGGAAATTAGAGCTGTCTCCCTTGACATTTCACGTGTCTTCGATACGGTCTGGCACCCTGCTCTGCTCACCAAACTCTCCTCTTTTGGTATCCATGGAAATCTCCACGCATGGCTGGCGGACTTCCTCTCTGGTCGTAGTCAACGTGTGGCCCTGAATGGGTTTCTCTCATCTCCTGTTCCTGTTCAGGCTGGAGTTCCCCAAGGTAGTGTTCTGGGCCCTGTGCTTTTTCTGGTCTTCATCAATGATCTCTCTGACTCTCTTGAAAATCCTCTCTATCTCTTTGCTGACGACTCTACTCTCTGTCGCTCCATTCCTCATCCCTCAGATCGGCAGTCTGCAGCCTCCTCACTCTCTGCAGACCTGGACAAAATCACAGACTGGTCAAACAAGTGGAACATGTCTTTCAATCCTGACAAATCTCACACTCTTACAATGTCTCTCCGAAAGGACCGACTGGACAACCCTCCCATCTACTTTCTCAACAATCCTCTCCAAGAAGTTCTGTCGCTCAAGCTTTTGGGTCTCACTATCTGCCATGATCTTTCTTGGGAAAACCACATTTCCTAGCTGGCCTCCAAAGCCAGTCGCCGACTGGGCATCCTCCGTCGTGCGAAGTCCGTCCTTGGCACACCTGAGCTCCTCACCACATACAAGGCTTTCATCCGCAGCTCAATGGAATACTGTTCTCCCCTCTGGGCTGATGCTCCTGCCTCACACCTTGCTCGGCTTCACGCTGTTGAGGCCAAAGCTTTCAGAATCATTGGAATCTCCTGCGATGTAGTCAACTCCGAGGGCCTTTCACTCACTCACCGCAGGCAGGTTGGTGGTCTTTCTGTCTTCTACCGACTCCTCTCCGGCCTTGCTCCCCCAGCTCTCTCTGTGCTCTGTCCCCCCAATATTCCTTCAGGTCGCACAAGATCTGCCTGCAACCCTCTTATGGTTAAACTGCCAAAGTCTCGGCTCTCTGCTCACCCTCACTCTTTCATTCCCCTTTTCTCCCGCCTCTGGAACAAACTCCCCCACTCCCTTCAATCCCACTCCTCCCTCCAGGTCTTTAAAACAGCTGTTCACCACCATCTCTTATCTTCCCCCATCGAAAACCTTGATATTTTCTACCCCCGGTAATTCACCCCAGAGTCCTTGCAGTGTTCATATGTTTTATTCCTCTCCCACCTCCCCCCAAGTCCTCCCGATGTCCCTGCTCTCAAATGTTGTGTTTGTGTCCTTCCCCCTCTTCCCCCTCTCTTTTGTGTCCTTCCCCCTCTCTCCCCATCTTGTCTGCCGCTCCCCTTGTTTTTTGTGTTTTCTGTGTCGGTTTGTCTTTTTGTGTGATTAATGTTAGCTCCTTCACGAGCCTCGATCTTGTATACAAAAAAAAAAAAAAAAAAAACTTGTATAATAACAACTACCCATTATCCCGCACGTGTATAATAACAACTACCCGTTATCCCGCACGTGTATAATAACAACTACCCATTATCCCGCACGTGTATAATAACTACCCATTATCCCGCACTTGTATAATAACAACTACCCATTATCCCGCACGTGTATAATAACAACTACCCATTATCCCACACGTGTATAATAACAACTACCCATTATCCTGCACTTATATAATAACAACTACCCATTATCCCGCACGTGTATAATAACAACTACCCATTATCCCGCACGTGTATAATAACAACTACCCATTGTCCCGCACTTGTATAATAACAACTACCCATTATCCCGCACGTGTATAATAACAACTACCCATTATCCCGCACTTGAATAATAACAACTACCCATTATCCCGCACTTGTATAATAACAACTACCCATTATGCCGCACTTGAAAGGCTTCTCACAAATAATATTTGCAATGATTTCTGGCAGTTGTGAAAGCTGATTGGTTCACTCTGCCTTTCGGACGTCAGTCGATGATGGAGGAACTTTTTAATTGGAATTAAATGTTTTATTTTGAATGTTGTAGATTGTAGAACATGAATCAGAACCTGCAGTTTAGAAGGACTTTGGTTCTGAATTTTGCGAATCATACGGAATGTCGTCCCGATCATGGATGCGCACTCGTGGTAAAGCAATTGCTTCAGTCTCCCTGGCAGTGAAACAAAAGTGGAAATCATACCAAAGAGAAAGCTGTTTTCAGGGATGTCATAATGGACAAACAGGTACAAATAACTAATGAGACGGTGTAAAAGACGGTGCATCAACGGCGGTAAACTTCCGAATAAATGGTTTGTTCGGGGGTTTTTTTTCTACAGCCTTTAAAACTTTTATTTAACTTCAGTCAAATTATATACAGGTGGTGGACAAAAAAATGGAAGCAGCTGGGTAAATGAGGGACACCAGGAATATTGAAAGCTACGGCTCCCCCACATATGTGGTCCATGTGTTATTTAAGCCAATAGCATCCCAGCATGCTTAGGGTCATATCTAAAAATGCTGCACAGGCCTAGTTGCCTCTAATTATGGCTGTCAGGGCTGAAAGAAGAGACCCCTTTGACTTTGTAAGAAGGGGTGGTTATTGGAATGTGTTTGGCAGGAGCTTCAGTGACAAACACAGCTCAACACGCCGATGTCTATGGTGTCTATGCTCAACGACGGGCCGTGGTGTCTGGTGATGTCGGCAATGGAACTCCAAGGGAAAGACATCGTCAACAACAGTGGGTGGAAGCGCATACTCCAGGATTGTGATATCTGTGCATTGATTAATTTGAAGTGAAAGGCAAAGCAGACCTGCAACTGTCAGATATATTGACTGCAGCTCTCAACCTGGGGCTTGAGCAAACGGTTTCATGAACGGTCCGCCGACGACTCCACAGAGTGGGATACCATTGTCTGGTTTCAGTGCACGAACTGCTCATCGCACCTGGCATTGCACATTTTTGAGTCCAGTGGTGCAAAGAGAACATCTTTGTTTCGTGCATCTTTTTCCCAAAGATCGTTCTAAAATCGTCAGTTCCTCCATGAAGAGTTTACAGAACGTTCATCTCTGGACTGTTCCATTCGACCCATCCGCTTCGTTTGGTTACCTTAGTTTGGTGTTATTCAAAATTTACGAACAAAGCCGATATAGATGGTGGTCGGAAATTCCAAGCAATAGTTGAATGGACCATCCCTTGTGTCCTTTTTCTCAAGACTACATGGAGTCACGTGTTCCATGTACTCCATAGTTGCACTGACTTGTTTATTTAAACGTCTATCGAATAGATTATCAACTCGATCTTAGAAATATGGTAAACATTGCTGTTTTTTAACAAGTGTGAGCAGCCACACATTTGGTTAGCTGCTTCTCCACAGCAACTTCACCACAACTGCCTCTTCTGTTTTGTATTTGGAAACTATCAGTAGCCAATGTATGGTGGGCATTTCAATTGTCTGATCCTCAGTCTATGTACATCGATTGCTCTAGCATGGATCTGTTGACTGGGTTTCCCATCAGCGACATGTTTGGCCATTTGCATGACATGAGCCGCGACTTATAATGTGTTCTTATGCTTGAGGAAGGAATGGTGATGTAGGGCTAATTATTACCCGGCACTCGCGAAGCCAAATGCGGGGTTAAGCGATCGGGTGCGTTTGTATATCGTATATCCTACGTGCGTGTCTGCATTTAAAAAAATAATTTTCTCGGCAATCGTTGGTCCGATTGACACGAAATTTTCAACGTACGTGTGCCTCTGCCTGTAGAATTATTAGTGATAATTATAACGTCATAGGTCATATGGTATGGACGCCATCTTGGAAAAACATTACACCTCTATATCTCTGAAACCGCTCAATGGAAAACAATTGAAACGTGGCTCATTATCAAGTACTTCCCATGGGGAATAAGATATGTTAATGATGATGTCATTGGTGCCCTCATTATGGTACAACGTTATCATTATACTTGTCGATAATTGTTGTACCATTACGTACAACAATTATCGACAAGTACAACGCTTGATCTGATCAGTATGAATGTTTTCTTTTTCTCTGCAACTGTTAGTCCAATGGACATGAAACTTTCACCATAGCAGCGCGTCCTCCTGTAGAAGTTAACGATAATTATGACATCATAGGTCACGTGGTACAGGCGCCATCTTTGAAAAACTGAAAAACGTTCTCTCTCTCTCTCTCCCTCTCCCTCTCCCTCTCTCTTTCAAAACCTCTCTCTCTCTTTCAAAACCTCTCTCTCTTTCAAAACCTCTCTCTCTCTCTCTCTCTCTCTCTCTCTCTCTCTCTCTCTCTCTCTTTCAAAACCTCTCTCTCTCTCTCTTTCAAAACCTCTCTCTCTCTCTCTCTCTCTTTCAAAACCTCTCTCTCTCTCTTTCAAAACCTCTCTCTCTCTCTCTTTCAAAACCTCTCTCTCTCTCTCTCTCTTTCAAAACCCCTCTCTCTCTCTCTCTCTCTTTCAAAACCTCTCTCTCTCTCTCTCTTTCAAAACCTCTCTCTCTTTCAAAACCTCTCTCTCTCTCTCTCTCTCTCTCTCTCTCTTTCAAATCCTCTCTCTCTCTTTCAAAACCTCTCTCTCTCTCTTTCAAAACCTCTCTCTCTCTCTTTCAAAACCTCTCTCTCTCTCTCTCTCTTTCAAAACCTCTCTCTCTCTTTCAAAACCTCTCTCTCTCTCTTTCAAAACCCCTCTCTCTCTTTCAAAACCTCTCTCTCTCTTTCAAAACCTCTCTCTCTCTCTCTCTCTCTTTCAAAACCTCTCTCTCTCTCTCTCTCTCTTTCAAAACCTCTCTCTCTCTCTCTTTCAAAACCTCTCCATGAAAAAAAATTGGAACCTGGAACTCTGCATGGGGAATGTGTTGTTAACGATGACGTCTTTGGTGCCTTAATTATGACTTTGTGGGGGATACCCCATAGAGGCTGGGTTGTTCATAAATCACTGTCACGTTATCAATGGGATTATCGATGGTATGGGTGTTGCGTGCGCTCAGTTATTGGAGCCAGGCTCCTTTAAGAGGATTGGGCAGAAGTGACGGGGGGTTTATTTAAGAGGAGTTCCGTTTTGGTTTCATGAGGTTTGTTGGAATAAAGGAGCCTTGAGCTGTTCGAGAAGTTTCAGCCTTTTGTTGCCTGTAACTCCTACATTGGTGACCCCGACTTGCTCTTGGACGTTTCCGCAGATTTTAACGAACATGGCGACAAGCGCAGTTTCGATCAAACTGCCAGAGTTTTGGGAACGACAGGCTATCGTTTGGTTCACACAAGCTGAGGCCCAATTCGCCATTCGGAGCATTTCTGCTGACGACACTAAATATTATTATGTCGTGTCCGCGCTCAGCAGCTCCACCGCCACCAGGTGGTGAGCCTTCTCCAGGATCCTCCGGAGGGCGGCAAGTACGAGATACTAAAGGCACTGCTACTTGATACCTTCGAGCTCACTGAGGCCGAGCGCGCCCGCCAGCTTCTTTCTCTACCCGGTCTGGGCGACTCCAAGCCGTCAGAGCTGATGGACCACATGTTTTCTCTCCTGGGCAGCCCCCGGCCATGTTTCCTCTTCAGTGAGCTGTTCCTGCAGCAGCTGCCAGGACCGGTACGGTCAGCCTTGGCCAACTCGCCTGCTAAGGATTTCCGCGCCCTGGCCAGGGAAGCAGACAAGTTTTTCTCCGCCAGACAACAATGCAGTGTGGCTGCATGGGACCCGCCCCCGTCGAGCCTACGCTGCTGGCGGGCACCATTGCGGCCGCCACTATGGCCCAGCGGCAGAAGCCCCCAGGCTTGTGCTTTTACCACGCAAGGTCTGGTCCCAAGGCCAAGGCATGACGGCCACCCTGCAGCTTCAGCGAGTCGGGAAACGGGGTGCCGGCGCTCGTTAACTGCCATGAGCATCGGCCGTTCGGGCAGTTTGTTGTTCATTTCGGACACCGACTCTGGACGTCGTTTCCTCTGCGACACAGGTACCCAGGTGAGCATTTTGCCTGCGTCAGCATTAGACCGGGAGGCCGGGAGCCACGGCCCCGCCCAGGAAGCCGCCAACAGCAGTGCCATTCAGACTTTTGGTAAACGAAACGTGGCACTGTGTTTTGGCGGGCAGGGGTCCCACTGGGATTTTGTCACAGCGAGGGTGTCCACCCCCTTGCTGGGTGCTGATTTCCTCTGCGCCAACGGCCTATTGGTGGATGTTAAAAATCGGCAGCTCATTAATGTCGAGACCTTCAGTTCACCTCCATGCTCGCTGAGCGGTTCCGGCTCGACGAGGCTTCCTTGCGTGCTCTCGACCTCTGATGAGTTCTCACGCCTCCTCACCGAGTTCCCGGTCCTTACGAAACCCACGTTTTCGGCCGTTGCCATCAAGCACAGGGTGGAGCATCACATTCTGACTACCGGCCCGCCCGTCTATGCCCGGGCTCGACGCCTTGACCCGGGGAAACTCGCTGTTGCTAAGGCGGAGTTCGACACATTGGAGCGTCTTGGCATCGTTCGATGGTCCGACAGCCCGTGGGCCTCGCCTCCCCACATTGCACCGAAGCCGGGTGGCGGTTGGCGCCCGTGCGGGGATTACCGCCGCCTTAACAATGCCACTACCCCCGACCGCTACCCAATCCCGCACATCCAGGATTTTCTGCCCGCTTGGCCGGTAAAGTTGTTTTTTCTAAGGTGGACCTCATTTGTGGTTACCACCAGGTCACCGTCCGGGCGCAGGACGTTCCAAAGACCACGGTGATTACACCGTTCGGGCTTTTCAAATTCCTCCGCATGCCTTTCGGGCTCAAAAACGCAGCCCAGGCTTTCCAGTGCCTGATGGACAGCGTGTTACGGGACTTGCCGTTTCTGTTCGTCTACCTGGACGATATTCTCATCGTCAGCGCTTCCAGGACCGAGCACATGTTTCACCTCCGAGCTCTCTTCGAGCGCCCCAGTCAGCACGGCCTAATCATTAACCTGGCCATGTGCCTATTCAGGGTGGCCTCAATTGACTTCCTTGGCCACTGCATCACGAGGGAGGAGGCTGTTCCACTGCCATCTAAAATAGAGGCTGTGAAGGGTTTTCCGCGCCCCTCACCGTCAGGGCCCTGCAGGAGTTTTTGGGCATGGTGAACTTTTACCATCGTTTCATGCCCTGTGCGGCCCAGCTCATGCGGCGCCTTTATGAGGCCCTCAAGGGCAAACCTAACAAACGCGCCATTGACTGGACCGAGGAGATGGCTAAAGTTTTCACGGATACTAAACTGGCCCTCGCCAGCACGACCATGCTGGTGCATCCGTCGCCCGATGCACCGATTGCTCTAACCACGGACGCTTCGGACTACGCCGTTGGCGCCGTGCACGAGCAGTGGGTCAACGGTGCCTGGCAGCCGCTTGCCTTTTTTAGCCGGCAGCTCCGCCCTAACGAACGAAAGTACAGTACCTTCGATCGCGAGCTCCTAGGCCTCTACCTAGCTGTCCGACACTTCAGTTACCTGTTGGAAGCCCGCCCGTTCACGTTGTTTGTGGACCACAAACCTCTGGTTTTTGCCATGGCCAAGGTCTCGGAGCCGTGGTCTGCCCGTCAACAATGCCACCTCTCCTTCGTTTCCGAGTTCACGACGGACATCCAACATGTTGCTGGGAAGGATAACACTGTCGCTGATTGTCTCTTCCGGTCCATAGCTGGCGCGGTTCACCTTGGCATCGACTATGCCCGCATGGCAGCCGATCAGATCTCAGACCCGGATGTCCAGGCCTGCAGGGCGGCGGTCACAGTGCTTCGACTGTCTGATGTTCCGTTCATGGACACGGGCACCACGCTACTGTGCGATGTTTCCTTGGGACAGCCTCGCCCCACCATGCCCACCATCTGGAGATGGCTGGTGTTCGATGCCATCCATGGTCTTTCTCACCCTGGCAGGAAGGCGTCTCAAAAGTTGTTGGCGGCGAAGTTCGTTTGGCACAGGCTCAAGAAGGATGTTCGCAACTGGGCCAACACCTGCGTTGAGTGCCAACGCTCGAAGGTGCATCGCCATACCCAGGCTCCGTTGGCGCCATTCCCAGTGCCCGAGAGATGGTTTGACCATGTTAACGTGGACCTGGATTCATCCACCTCCTCACGATGGTCGATAGGACCACCAGGTGGCCGGAGGCCGTCCCGCTTACATCTACGACGTCTGCCGATGTGGACCGGGTGTTCATCGGCACTTGGGTTGCCCGTTTTGGCGCCCCCTCGGATATCTCTTCAGACAGGGGTCCCCAGTTCATGTCAGAGCTCTGGGGCGCTGTTGCCCAGGGGCTTGGGGTAAAGCTCCATCACGCCACTGCATATCATCCCCAGGCTAATGGATTGTGTGAGAGGTTTCATCGCTCTATGAAAGCTTCTCTCCGGGCCAGCCCCCGGGATGACAGTTGGGCCGACAGACTCCCATGGGTCATGTTGGGCCTCAGGACAGCCCCTAAGGAAGACCTCCAGTCCTCATCTGCTGAGCTCGTCTATAGCCAGCCGCTGCGGGTTCCCGGGGAGTTTAATTCCTGACGCTACGAGCCCCTGGTCCGCTGCCCGTCAGCGGTCTGTTCTCCGGGAGAATGCCAGGGTGTTTGCGCCGGTGCCCACATCTCAACACAGTTTGCCTCAAGCCCACGTCCCGCCAGATCTACATACAGCAGAGTACGTCTTTGTTCGCCATGACGCACACCGGGGGCCGCTTCTGCTGCCTTATGATGGGCCTTTCCACGTTCTGGAGGCCGGGGACAAGTCCTTCGTGGTCGACATCGGCGGCAAACCGGACCACCTTTCGGTGGACCGCCTCAAGCCGGCTCACTTGGATCTGGACCAGTCCCCACGGTTGGCCCAAACCCCACGGCAGGGCCGTCCCAGGCCGGGTAAGCCCCCGGTTTGCCCCCGGGCAGGCGGGGGGACCTGGCATGCCCCTAACAGTCCCTGCTCGGGTCATCAGGGGTCGTTTCGGCCGGGTGGTTGAGGCCCCCCAACGACTTGACATTGCCAGTGCGAGTGAAATCGGGGGGGGGGGGGGGGCACATGTGGGGGATACCCCATAGAGGCTGGGTTGTTCATAATTCACTGTCACATTACCAATGGGATTATCGATGGTATGGGTGTTGCGTGCGCTCGGTTATTGGAGCCACGCCCCTTTAAGAGGATCGGGCAGAAGTGACGGGGGGTTTATTTAAGAGGAGTTCCGTTTTGGTTTCGCGAGGTTTGTTGGAATAAAGGAGCCTTGAGCTGTTCGAGAAGTTTCAGCCTTTTGTTGCCTGTAACTCCTACAACGTTATAATTTGACAAATACAACGTTTAGTCCGATTAGTTTGAAATTTATTGAGTGTGATCTATGCAACAATTGTATTGGAGAATGTAAATGTATGATGTCATCGGTCATTTGGCCTGACAGCGATATTGGATCAAAGTTAAAAAAAAATAAAAAAAACCTTAAAAAACGAAGAGTTGGCTTGTACCAATTTGACTGCATGGGGTAAGTATTCCATGATTACCATTTAGCATTTGGTTTTAAAATGTTCATCTTGAAGCGCGGTGTTACGCGCGCTGCTTGTAAGCAAGGAGGAAGCGGACAACGCGGTAAGTTGTAAGAGTCTTTATTCAAGAGCTCCACTGTAACACTGGAGCGTTCCGGGCTGCGCGCCCGGTGTATATCCCGTGGCCACGCCTACCCCTTGGGCATGGCCGCCGCCCAATTGGTGCGCAGAATGATGCCCTCGCGCCAGTGAGCTTTCGTGTCCGCCACACGCGCCCCCCCAGAATTCCCGCGCACCTGGAGGGCCAGTTTGCGGGGCAAACGGATGACCCGGCCGAAGCGCCCTCTGGTGACTGGCGGCATCCGGGGTGCAGGGATGCCAGCTGGGATGCCTCCGGCTGCACCCGGGATGGGTGCAGGCTCGGGGGGCGGCGTGCCGGCGGGGCCGGGCGGTGCTGGGGGTCCGCCCGCCGGGGGGCGGCCCCGACGCGGGGGCCGAGCCACCGGCGGTGGGTGGTCCACGTCGAGGTGGGCCAGCTTGAGGCGGTCTATGGAGACCCGGTCAGGAGTGCCGCCGATGTCCAAGGTGAAATGTTTCACCCCGGTCTCCAGCACGCGGAAAGGCCCGTCGTACGGGGGCTGCAGTGGTGTCCGGTGGGTGTCGTGCTGGATGAAGACGTACTCCGCGGTGCGAAGCTCCGGGGCGACGTGCGTAGGTGGGTGCCCGTGGTGCGCCGTGGGCACCGGGGCGAACCTCTGGGCAGTCTCCTGCAGTGCGGAGCGCTCCTGCGCCGCGGACCATGGTGCCGTGGAGTCGGGGAGGAACTCGCCCGGCACCCGCAGCGGTTGCCCGAAGACCAACTCCACCGCGGATGCGCGCAGGTCATCCTTGGGCACCGTCCGGAGGCCCAGCAGCACCCAGGGGAGCCTGCCGACCCAGCCGCCGTCGCGGAGGGTCGCCCGGAGCGCGGCCTTCAACGAGCGGTGGAACCGCTCGCACAGGCCGTTAGCCTGGGGGTGGTAGGCCGTGGTGCGGTGCAGCTGGACCCCGAGCCCCCGCGCGACCGCCCCCCAGAGCTCCGAGGTGAACTGGGGGCCGCGGTCGGACGAGATGTCCGAGGGGGCGCCGAACCGGGCGACCCAGGTGGCGATGAACGCCTGCGCGACGTCCGCCGCCGTCGTTGACGCCAAAGGCACGGCCTCCGGCCACCGGGTGGTGCGGTCCATCATGGTCAGGACATGGGTGAAACCCCGCGAGGGGGGCAGAGGTCCCACCAGGTCCATGTGAACGTGGTCAAACCGACGTTCCGGCACCGCAAACGGGGCCAATGGGGCCTGGGTGTGTCAGTGCACCTTCGCGCTGGCACGCGAGGCACGTCCTGGCCCAGCCGCGGACGGCCTTCCGGAGGCCATGCCAGACAAACTTGACGGCGATCAACCTCTGGGAGGCCTTCGTGCCCGGGTGGGACAGGCCGTGGATGGAGTCGAAAATCCGGCGCTGCCAGCCCGCGGGCACGATGGGGCGAGGCCGCCCGAGGGAGACGTCGCACCAGAGGGCCGTGCCCGCGCCATTGAATGGCACCTCGGTGACGCGGAGGCCCGTAACGGCGGTCCGCAAGGCCTGGACGTCGGGGTCGGCGGCCTGGTCCGCCACCATCCGGGCATAGTCGATGCCAAGGTGGACCGCGTGGGCAACGGACCGGGAAAGGCAATCCACCACCGGGTTGTCCTTCCCCACGACGTGCCGGATGTCCGTTGTGTATTCGGACACGGCCGAGAGGTGACGCTGCTGCCGGGCCGACCGCGCCTCGGCAACCTTGCCCATCGCGAACACCAGTGGCTTGTGGTCGACGAAGGCCGTGAACGCACGGCCCTCGAGCAGATGCCAGAAGTGCCTGACCGCCAGGTGGAGCCCGAGCAACTCGCGGTCGAAGGTACTGTACCGGCGTTCGGGCAGGCGAAGCTGCCGGCTGAAGAACGCCAGCGGTTGCCAAGCTCCACGCACCCATTGCTTGTGCACCGCGCCCACCGCGTAGTCCGAGGCGTCGGTGGTGAGGGCTATCGGTGCATCGGGCGCCGAGTGCGCGAGCATGGTGGCATTAGCCAAGGAGAGCTTCGCGCCCATGAACGCCGCGTCCATCTGCTCGGTCCAGGTGACTTCACCTTTGCCCGGCTTCCCTTGGAGGGCCTCGTGCAAGGGGCGCAGGAGCTGGGCGATGCGGGGCAGGAAACGATGGTAAAAGTTTACCATGCCCAGGAACTCCTGGAGCCCCCTGATCGTGCGGGGGCACGGAAACCCCTTCACCGCCTCCACCTTGGCCGGTAGGGGGACGGCCCCATGCCTGGTGACGCAGTGCCCCAAAAAGTCGATTCCAGCGACACCGAACCGGCACTTGGCGGGGTTCACGATCAGGCCGTGCTGGCCCAGACGTTCGAAGAGCGTGCGGAGATGGTGAAGGTGCTCTTCGTGGGATGCGCTTGCGACGAGGATGTCATCCAGATAGACGTAGACAAAATCCAAGTCGCGCAAGACGCTGTCCATGAGGCGCTGGAACGCCTGAGCCGCATTCTTCAAACCGAAGGGTATCCAAAGAAATTTGAAAAGACCGAACGGCGTGATGACAGCCGTCTTCGGGATGTCCTCCGGCCTGACGGGGACCTGGTGGTAACCGCGTATGAGGTCCACCTTCGAGAAGAAGGACATATTCGCCAAGCGGGCAGAAAAGTCCTGAATATGGGGGACGGGGTAGCGGTCGGGGGTGGTGGCGTCGTTGCGACAGCGGTAGTCCCCGCACGGTCGCCATCCCCCGCCGGGCTTGGGCACGATGTGGAGCGGCGACGCCCAAGCGCTCTCGGAGCGCCGCACGATGCCGAGCCGCTCCAGCGTAGCAAACACCGCTTTAGCTACCGCGAGCTTCGTCGGCTCGAGGCGGCGTGCCCGGGCGTAGACCGGTGGCCCGGCGGTGGGGATGTGATGTTCCACCCCGTGCTTGACGGTCCTTGCCGAGAAGGTGGGCCTCGTGAGAGCCGGGAAACGGGCGAGGAGGCGGGTGAATTCGTCCGCTGCCGGAAGCGTGCAGATGAACCTGGCCGGAACCGAACCGCTCAGCAAGCCGCTCGATGAGCCGCTCCGTGAGCTGCTCAACGAGGTGGGCAGCGCGCAAGCGAGCGAGCTGAACGTCTCAGCCTGGACAAGCCTTCTGTGCTTGACGTCGACCAACAGGCCATTGGCACAGAGGAAGTCCGCGCCGAGCAGTGCCATAGGCACGTCGGCAGTCACGAACGACCATCGGAAAACCTGCCCTCCGAACCGCAGAGAAAGGCAGCGTTTTCCGTACGTGTGAATGGGCGTACCGTTGGCAGCAAGCAGCGCGGGGCCCCGGCCCGCTTGTCGGACGTACCGGCGGGAACGACACTCACCTGCGCTCCCATGTCGCACAGGTAACGGCGCCCAGATAAGGTGTCCGTTATGTACAGGAGGCTGTTTAATCGGCCGGCGCTCAGTGCCACTACCCAGGGCTGGCCCGGGCGTTTCCCGACCTGCCGAATGAGCACGGCGGGCGACATTGCCGGGCCTCCTGGCCGAACCTAGCGTGGAAATGGCACCAGGTTTGCGGCGAAGCCGGAGGCCGCGGTTTCCACGGTGGTGGTGGGCGGGGCGTGGCGGCCGCCACGAGGCGCCCCTCGGAGCAGGGGTGGGCACCCGCAGGAGGTTCAGCGGCTACGCGGTGCGTCGCGTAGTAGGGGTCGGCACCGCAGCAGTTTCGGGCTCGGGAGCCGCTACGGCCGCACCGAAACTCGCCTGCATGTCCAAAGCCGCGTAGAACTTGTCGGCCTCGGCCGCGAACGCACGGGGTTCCGTTGTCGCGGAACCGGCCAACGCGAGGCGTACTCGTGCCGGCAGCTGGCGTCGAAATAACGCCCGGAATAGAGCGTTCGGGGTTTCGTCGCCCATGAGCGACAGCATATGGTCCATTCGGACCGACGGTCGCGTGTCACCGAGCTCGGGGAGGTCCAAGAGGCGATCGGCCAGTGCGTCCACCGTGAGCCCGAACGTGGCGAGGAGGAGACGCTTGATCGCCTCGTACCTGTCATCGGCCGGTGGGTTCCTCAGGACCGACACGACGCGGGCGGCCGCGCCGGCCCCGAGGGAGGCGACCACGTGGCAGTAGCGTGTCTCGTCCGCCGTGATGCGTCGAAGCCTGAACTGGGCTTCGGCCTGCAGGAACCAGATCTCTGCCTGAGCTTCCCAGAATTCGGGGAGCTTTATCGCTACCGCGTTGGTTGCCATGGCTGTGGCGGGTTCGGGTGGTCAGTGACGGCTGACCAGAACGTCGGAGGTCACCAATGAAGCGCGGTGTTACGTGCGCTGCTTGTAAGCAAGGAGGAAGCGGACAACGCGGTAAGTTGTAAGAGTCTTTATTCAGCCTCGATTCAGTATAGAAAAAAAAAAAAAAAAAAAAAAAAAGAGAAGAGCTCCACTGTAACACTGGAGCGTTCTGGGCTGCGCGCCCGGTGTATATCCCGCGGCCACGCCTACCCCTCGGGCGTGGCCGCCGCCCACTTGGTGCACGAAATGATGCCCTCGCGCCAGTGAGCTTTCGTGTCCGCCACAATCTTTATAATTCTACAGGAAGCTGCCGCATCGTCATCATGAGCCTATTTACAGTCCACTGCAGGACAAAGACTTTCTTTTACTCACATTTGCCATGCTTGTCAAGTGTAGGTTGGCATGAGTTTTGGCAAGAATTTGTAATTTTTTTCAGGATGCCAACAATAACTCACCTACTCTTCAAGAGAGACATTGTGGAATATTTACCATCCGCCCAAGTAATGCGCACAGATGAGACACCCGGCTAAACGTTCATCTGATGGACGGTATGCACACGTCGATGCCTCGCCATGCCAGCAAAATACCAAGATGACAGTTTATAACTGGATTAGGATTTGAACCCAGGCTACACAGCTCAGAGGTGAGTGTACATACTGTAACCTACTTGCCAGTCTACAGTAGGCCTTGTTCCATACCAAATAATATGAAAATACGCATTGTGTAGAGTGAGAGCTTCGTCGACAATGGTCAGTCGATCGAGTACGCAGCCCTCGCAAAATAAGGATCGCTTTTTTATATTGTTTAGTTGAGAGATGTGAGCTACGTGGTGGTGTCGACTCTAAAGGTAGTTAAAGTGTATTCAGCATTGTTTCCTGTCATTGCGTAACGGAAATTAAGCCTTAATTTGAAGAAAGCCGGAAGTAGAAAAATAAAACGGAAATACGTCACGTTCTTCATGTGGCCTTCGTTTAATGCTTGAGAGATCGGCCAGCAAAGCAAGATCACCTGGGCAAGATGGCGGATCATGGAAGGGACATTTGAAATGACAACATGAAATTTTTTTCCCAAGGGAATGGGGAATGACAGTGAAATTTTGAATGGATTTACATAAACATGCAATTGCCATAGAGGTTCGCTTACGAAGCTCTCTATTAAAAATCTTAAGATATATGAACCACCTCATGAGGTACCACCAGCTACACTATCTTAGTCACTACACCCAACAAATTAAAACACAGCAAGGCCAAGAGATGAAGTAAACATTAAAAACAATACCTATTATAATTAAATAAAAACAACATCAGAGAATGTGGGATTCTAGTGTATATTAATCACCAGGTGAAAATAATTTATCGGTCGCGCCAGACCAAAGCAAGATCACGTGAGCAAGATGGCGGATCATGGAAGGGACATTTGAAATGACAACATGAAATTTTGTTCCCAAGGGAATGGGGAATGACAGTGAAATTTTGAATGGATTTACATATACATGCAATTGCCATAGAGGTTCGCTTACGAAGCTCTCTACTAATTTTGTCGTGATTTCCCTGTCCATCTTTAATATGTATTCAAAACAGAGCGCTTCAAGGAAGGAACATCTCAGGCAGTGGAAATCCCCACCAAACATGCTTTCACCATGAGCCTTGACCTTGTAAATAAAAATATGGGAGTGATGTGGTCAGCACTGTTATTGAGCTGGGTGCGGATACTTATGACTTGCTTCTGCGGAAACATTGGAATGCATTTGCGGTTATGTGAATGATGAGTTGAATATCACTCGGGATGATTGTACAAATACCAGGATTTTCTCACCATAGTAGTTCCTGGATTCCTTACAGAGCCTACAAGAGTGATCGCGATGCCAATAAGAAGAGGAAAGAGCAGCTGTTGGAACCCTCCCAGCCAGAGGTCTTTACCCTATCACGTGGTAAATGCACAAATGGTGAGCCTTAACCACAAAACCTTGGTCGTGCCGACGGTTGGTGCCAAGGTAGTTTCACACTTCCTGCAGATCCGAGGTCATCTCAACATTCACAACCTATGTAGTTCCATCCTTCCTATAGATCTGTAGTGATCCCAATGGTCACAACCTGTGTAGTTCCATCCTTCCTACAGATCCGAGGTGAAGGAGACAAATTTGTTTATTTCCACATCTTCACACATTGAAATGAACTAACCAGGCTAAACCAACACCTGACCACATTTTCACAAAATGTCTACACAACGTCCTTACACTGTCTTCAGTATTTGTACTGTTTTGCATTTTCACTGTTGTATCCAAAATAAATTATTTGCATTTGCTAAAGAATAAACGCATTTCAAGCAAACATAATGGCAAGTGTGTTCTAACTGCTTCCACCAGAGCTTCCAACGTCAGTCATTGCCTTTAGGTGATTAGAGAGCATGATGGGTTCTGATGAAACGTAGCGATGAGCCTGAGATAAAAACCCCTTCCAGGATATTGCGAAGACCTCTGAAGGTTGGTATTTCTGCACAATGCTACCTGGATTCTCAGAAACCCCTCCCAGGTTGTGGGGACTGTTCAAACATTGTTAGATCTACACTGCCCCTGGTGTTTCTGGAAATGAGCAGCAAAATCTTTCGGCCCATTCAACTTGAAGGTCCATGTGTGATGGCTGGCGTGACGTACACAGCAAGGATTTTGGTGAAAACTGGGCCTACCGTGACCATGTTCATTATCCACACCTAATCAATTTGTCTTCTCAGTCCGAACCCATCTTTTTGATAAAGTAATGTCGATGTCCATGGAATCATGTGACGGTGTTTGCCGATGAACCATTTCTGAGGGCTATGGGACTAGTCAGGTTCACTATGTTTTTTTCGTTAAAATTTTTGGAGATGAGCAAAACGATATATTTTTGGAATATTCAGAGCATGAGGAATCCCAAAATTAATGTTGGCATTTGCGTAGACACCTTTGCGAAAATTACCCTCAGGACAGTGATGAAGATCTGTAAAAGCATATTCCTGAACGGTGTAGACCCAGTAGATCCTGTATATAGGACTTATAGTTCAATCTGATACTAACAAGGCTGCTTTCTTGCTTTATAAACCCATACCTATAACTTCAAAGGACTTGCAATATCATGTATTATGTAATACAGTTATATCACAAATATAAAGACAATGGTTTTCAATTACCTTTGTTTGTTGCTTTTCTATAATCCTGAGCACTATGTTGAGGCCTTTATTGGATTCCTTGACCCGGAAAACATAGGATTAGCATATTTCATTAAGTTTCTAGGTTGACTCGAAGCTGAGATAGCGCAAAATATGTATTTTATGGCGGCCATTTTGAAAATCCAAAATCTGTGTCTGTGCAAATGCCAACATTGATTTTCGGATTCTCCATGCTCTGATGATTCCAAAAATGTGCAGGTTTGCTAATCTTCCAAAATTTTGAACGAAATTATATTTGTTAACATAGTGAACCTGACTAGACCCTTTTGATGCTTGTTCAACCTCTTCTAAATAATGAGAGAATTTTTTATTACAGCCGTGGCCAAAAATATTGGCACCTTTGCACTTTTTTCAAATAATTCACCATTTCTTCCAGACAATTGTTGAAATTAAAAATCTTTTCGTATCCATATTTGTATTTCTTTGGTTTGCAGTGGAACAAAACAAAAAAAGCTGAAAAAATTACAAAATCTTAGCTTATTTCACACAGAAATCCTAAAATGGCCCGGACAATATTAATGGCACCTTTTAGAAGTTGTTAGAAATAATTAAATTTCAAGCAGGTGATTCTCCTTTACTTTGGAATTGAACTCACCTGTAGTGAGATGCAGGTGCCTGCAATATAAAAATCACTCATTCAACCAGTTTGAATAGAGAAAAGGAGTCATTCTGCTGTTTTGTGTCACTGTGTGTACTGCGATGAGCATGGAGAAAAGAAAGAAAACCAGAGAATTGTCTGAGGAGGTCAGACACAAGATTGTAGCCAAGAATGGACAATCTCAAGGCTATACGTTCATCTCCAGAGGCCTTGATGTTCCTGTGTCCACCATACGCAATGTTTTCAGGAAGTTTAAGGCCCATGGCACTGTAGCCAACCTCCCTGGACGTGGCCGCAAGAGAAAACTTGATCGAAGATTGCAATGAAGGATTGTTCGAATGGTGGAGAAAACACCTCGATCAACTGCCAAACAGATTCAAGCTGACCTTCAGATACAAGGTACGACAGGTTAAACTCGCACCATCCGTCACAAACTCAATGAAAGGGGGTTCTATGGTAGGAGACCCAGGAGGAACCCACTGAGAGACATAAGAAAGGCCGAATGCAAATTGCGAAAACACACCTGAACAAGCCAAAATCTTTCTGTGGACAGATGAGACCAAATTAGAGCTTTTGGTGAAGCACATCATCTCTATGTTTACAGAAAACAAAATGAAGCCTTCAAAGAAAAGAACACCATTCCTACAGTCAAACATGGAGGAGGTTCAGTGATGTTTTGGGGTTGCTGTGCTGCCTCTGGCACTGGGTACCTTGAATATGTGCATGGCATCATGAAATCAGGAGATTACCGAGGCATTTTGGAGCTCAATGTTTAACCCAGTGTCAGAAAGCTGGGTCTCCGTCGAAGGTCATGGGTCTTGCAGCAGGACAATGACCGAAAACACACTTCAAAAAGCACCCAGGAATGGCTCAAGAAAAAACGGTGGACTGTTCTGAAGTGACCAGCAATGAGTCCAGATCTAAATCCCATTGAACACCTGTGGGGAGATCTGAAAACAGCAGTTGGGAGAAGGCACCCTTCAAATCTGGGAGAACTGGAGCAGTTTGCACAAGAAGAGTGGGACAAACTGCCAGTAGAGAGGTGTAGGAAGCTCACTCATGGCTATAGGAATAACTTCACTGCAGTTATTTTGTACAAAGCTTGTGCTAACAAATATTAAGTCCACGGTTTCAATGATTTTGTTGATGCCATTTCTATTTATTTTCTGATTTTAAATGACATATTAAGTTCTGAATCAAAAACAAGGTTCTGTAATATTAACAGTGAAATAAAGAATTGTGGAGACCAAATACATTGGCAATTTCAACTTATTTTTCGAGAAATTGTGAGTTATTTGAAAAAAGTGCGAAGGTGCCAATATTTTTGGCCACGGCTGTGTATTTGAGACTCGTTGAAGGAAGGATGTGATTAAGGGAAGTAATATTCTAACATGCATGAGATTCCATTTTGCTCAATGACATCAACTCGATGTAGCTTGTCTAAAGACGGTAAAAAAAGGTTTTAAAAAATGGATCTTGTCCTGCCTCGTCTAAAAATGGTTCTGCGGTTATCTTTAGTTCTCTCTTTACCTCCTTTACCTAAAAAGGGTTATTTTTACCTCCGCCCCGAAGTTGGACAACAACAACAACAACAACAACAACAACAACAACAACAACATGCATTTTAAGGCCATTTTCCCTGCTAGAGCGGGGGTTAGCCTACGCCCCGAAGTTGGACACAGGTTGTTTTCAGCCCTGGCTGTCTACCTAAGAACATGGTATCTCAAACGGTTATGGACAGATTCTGACGACATTTGGTGCAGGTTGCGTGTGTAACAAGGATGGATTGAATCGATTTAGGTGAAGATCTGTATATGGATACGAGACTTTTCAAAATTGTAAGTGATTCTTAGTGTGCGCTATACCATGTGTGCCACGCTATGCCACGTGTGCCATGCCATGCCATGTGTGCCACGCTATGCCACGTGTGCCACGCTATGCCACGTGTGCCACGCTATACCATGTGTGCCACGCTATACCATGTGTGCTACGTTCTCCTTTTAAATGTGTTGTTCATGGATGATTATCTATGGTGGAAATGAGATGCATCCTCAAGATTATTTGAATCATCAGGCTATGATCAAGACTAAACGGAAATGAGTTAGCTTTGTGACCGTTTGTCGCTCGCTCGGTCTCTCATAATCCATTTTTGTGTTTGACAGAGTGAAACTTCAGAAGACGAGTGAAGAGAAAACGGGTTTCCAGCCGCTGTGACGTCACAAATTGTGTGGTGGGAACGGTTGAAGGAAATGGTACCGCTCGGCCAGGCCGAGCTTTCTTGAAATCCCTGCGTCGACCGACCCCGTTCCGAAACGATCGAGTTGCACGGTTGTTCTGTGTTGGTGAGAGTAGTAGGCCCAGTGGATGTAGAGGAAATGCCATTTTCTTTTGAAATAAACCTAAGATGAAAGAGAAGAGAACATGATCAGTTTTCTGTCCTTTATGATCCAGGGTGGATTTGATGCAGAGAGAAATAAGAGTGAGACAGAGACCTGTCATTAATTCATTCGTCCTGCATACACTTAATTTCAGGACACACCACCTGGGAACATCCAGAGTGCTTGGTCCCAAAATTAGGTGACAGGGAAGAGGTTGGAATGTGGAGGAGCTCCTGCATTGCAGTGCAATGTCCTGGTGGGAACAGGACAAATCCACTGGGAATGACTTTACACACCTCAACTCTAAATAGTATATACAGTCACGTGAAAAAGTAAGTGCACCCCATGTAAAGTTTTGACTTTTTCAACATATTTCAACATACAGCTATTTGATCTTCATTTCAACAATATTGATAGATAAAGGTGATATAATATAACAAATATCATGAAACATTTACATTTTGTCGCCCATTGTATAATTTAAATAAACATAAATGCAAATTTCGCATGTGGAAAAGGTAAGTACACCCTTGGCTCTAATAGGTGGTATTGCCCCCTTTGGCAGAAACAACCTCAAGTAGGCGTTTATTATAACTGTCTACCAGTCTCTGACATCGACTGGGAGAAATTTTTGCCCTCCCCTCCATGCAGAATTCTTTCAGCTGTGCATTGTTTGAGGGGTTTCTTGCGTGCACAGCTCGTTTCAAATCCCCCCACAACATCTCGATAGGATTTAGATCCGGGCTTTGACTTGGCCATTTCAGAACCCTCCATTTCTTTCTTTTCAGCCATTCCTTGGTGGATTTACTGGTATGTTTAGGGTCATTGTCATGTTGCAAGGTCCACCTTCGGTTGAGCTTCAACTTTCCGACAGATGGCCTTACATTATCCTCAAGCACCCTCTGGTACAATGAAGAATTCATAGTGGATTCTATGATGGTGAGCTGCCCAGGCCCTGATGTAGCAAAGCTGCCCCAAACCATAATATTCCCTCCACCATGCTTTACAGTTGGTATCGGGTTCTTGTGGTCAAATGCTGTCTTTGGTTTTCGGCAAACATGTCTTCTGGTACTGTGGCCAAATAGCTCTACCTTTGACTCATCTGTCCAGAGCACATTGTTCCAGAAGTGCTGGTCTTTGCTCAGGTGTTCATTGGCAAACTTTAGTCTTGCCCTGATGTTCTTTCTGGACAGCATAGGTTTCCTCCTGGCACACCTCCCATGTAGATCAAATTTGTGCAGCCTCTTTCTAATGGGAGACTCGTGCACTTTGACATCAACAGTGGCAAGAGCTGCCTGTAGGTCCCGTGATGACATTCTGGGGTTCTTGTAGACTTCTTTCAGCATCTTGCGGTCTGCTCTCGGGCTGAACTTGCTGGGTCGGCCTGGCCTGAACAAGTTGGCAGTTTGGAATCTTCTCCACTTGTAGATGATCTTCCGGACAGTCGAATGATTGATTTCAAATTGTTTGGAGATCTTTTTAAATCCCTTCCCAGACTCGTAGGCATCTATGACCTTCTTTCTGAAGGCCTCAGAGAGCTCTTTTGATCTAGGCATGGTGACGCCGCGTACTTCAACAACAAAGAGCAAAACAAACTAAATGTCTGAGGTTTAAATAAGACAGGTTCCTCCAAGATCCTCTCTAACGATGTTCTAATCATTTGTACCTGAGCTGGTGCACCTGATTCTAATTTTAGGTATTTGAAGTAGTGATAAATGTCGGGGTGTACTTACTTTTTCCACATGCAAAATTTGCATTTATGTTTATTTAAATTATACAATGGACTACAAAATGTAAATGTTTCATGATATTTGTTATATTATATCACCTTTATCTTTCAATATTGTTGAAATGAAGATCAAATAGCTGTATGTTGAAATATGTCGAAAAAGTCAAAACTTTACATGGTGTGTACTTACTTTTTCACGTTACTGTACAATACTGTTCTATAAAAACCTGAGAACATCAGCATGATCCCGCTGTACCATGTGATCAGCACTTTCCTGATGTCACCTTGTTCGTTCAAATCATTTGTGAGATGATGGAAGTGAAGAGGTAAACAGGTGTACATTTTTCTCCCTCAGATCACGTGGTATTTGATGCCATTCTCAGAAAATACCATAAAACATGATGTCACAACATTTTGCTTTCAGTCAAGGCCTACTAACTAATACAACAACAACAACAACAACAGGCATTTTAAGGCCATTTTCCCTGCTAGAGCGGGGGTTAGCCTGCGGGCCCCATGACAATCTCCTCCATTTTGCCCTATTTTCTGCATCTCCCCTTGTTAACCCCCTTGCCTGCATTTCTTCTTCCACCACCTTTAGCCAAGTCTACATCAAGTCTCCAAACTAATAACCTGAGTTTTCAAATCCCCTGTGTAAACTTTCATTATATTATCTGTATGTACCATAACTAATATCCTTCGTATATTATCTGTATGTACCATAACATCATCCGAGTAAACTTTCATGATATTATCTGTATGTACCATAACATCATCCGAGTAAACTTTCATGATATTATTTGTATGTACCATAACATCATCCGAGTAAACTTTCATTATATTATCTGTATGTACCATAATCAACATCATCTGAGTAAACTTTCATGATATTATTTGTATGTGCCATAACCAAGATCATCTGAGTGAACTTTCATTATATTATATGTATGTACCATAATCAACATCATCTGAGTAAACTTTCATGATATTATTTGTGTGTGCCATAACCAAGATCATCTGAGTGAACTTTCATTATATTATCTGTATGTACCATAACATCATCCGAGTAAACTTTCATTATATTATCTGTATGTACCATAATCAACATCATCTGAGTAAACTTTCATGATATTATTAGTGTGTACCATAACCAAGATCATCTGAGTAAACTTTCATTATATTATCTGTATGTACCATAATCAACATCATCTGAGTAAACTTTCATGATATTATTTGTGTGTACCATAACCAAGATCATCTGAGTGAACTTTCATTATATTATCTGTATGTACCATAACATCATCCGAGTAAACTTTCATTATATTATCTGTATGTACCATAATAAACATCATCTGAGTAAACTTTCATGATATTATTTGTGTGTACCATAACCAAGATCATCTGAGTAAACTTTCATGATATTATCTGTATGTACCATAATCAACATCATCTGAGTAAACTTTCATGATATTATTTGTATGTACCATAACCAAGATCATCTGAGTAAACTTTCATGATATTATCTGTATGTACCATAATCAACATCATCTGAATAAACTTTCATGATATTATTTGTGTGTGCCATAATCAACGTCATGAGTAAACTTTCATGATATTATTTGTATGTACCATAATCAACATCATCTGAGTGAACTTCATTATATTATTATTTGTATGTACCATAATCAACATCATCTGAGTAAACTTTCATGATATTATTTGTGTGTGCCATAATCAACGTCATGAGTAAACTTTCATTATATTATTTGTATGTGCCATAACCAACATCATCTGAGTGAACTTTCATTATATTATCTGTATGTACCATAACATCATCCGAGTAAACTTTCATTATATTATTTGTATGTGCCATAATCAACATCATCTGAGTGAACTTTCATTATATTATTTGTATGTGCCATAATCAACATCATCTGAGTGAACTTTCATTATATTATTTGTATGTGCCATAATCAACATCATCTGAGTGAACTTTCATTATATTATTTGTATGTGCCATAATCAACATCATCTGAGTAAACTTTCATTATATTATTTGTATGTGCCATAATCAACATCATCTGAGTAAACTTTCATTATATTATTTGTGTGTGCCATAATCAACGTCATGAGTAAACTTTCATTATATTATTTGTATGTGCCATAACCAACATCATCTGAGTAAACTTTCATGATATTATTTGTGTGTGCCATAATCAACGTCATGAGTAAATTTTCATTATATTATTTGTATGTGCCATAACCAACATCATCTGAGTAAACTTTCATTATATTATTTGTGTGTGCCATAATCAACGTCATGAGTAAACTTTCATTATATTATTTGTATGTGCCATAACCAACATCATCTGAGTAAACTTTCATGATATTATTTGTATGTGCCATAACCAACATCATCTGAGTGAACTTTCATTATATTATTTGTGTGTGCCATAATCAACGTCATGAGTACACTTTCATTATATTATTTGTATGTGCCATAATCAACATCATCTGAGTAAACTTTCATTATATTATTTGTGTGTGCCATAATCAACGTCATGAGTAAACTTTCATTATATTATTTGTATGTGCCATAATCAACATCATCTGAGTAAACTTTCATGATTTTATTTGTATGTGCCGTAACCAACGTCATCTCAGTAAACTTTCATGATATTATTTGTATGTGCCATAACCAACATCATCTGAGTGAACTTTCATTATATAATTTGTATGTGCCATAACCAACGTCATCTCAGTTAACTTTCATTATATTATTTGTATGTGCCATAATCAACATCATCTGAGTAAACTTTCATGATATTATTTATATGTACCATAATCAACATCATCTGAGTAAACTTTCATTATATTATCTGTATGTACCATAATCAACGTCATCTGAGTAAACTTTCATTATATTATTTGTATGTGCCATAATCAACATCATCTGAGTAAACTTTCATTATATTATTTGTATGTACCATAATCAACGTCATCTGAGTAAACTTTCATTACATTATTTGTATGTACCATAATCAACATCATCTGAGTGAACTTTCATGATATTATCTGTATGTACCATAATCAACGTCATCTGAGTACACTTTCATTATATTATCTGTATGTACCATAATCAACGTCATCTGAGTAAACTTTCATTATATTATTTGTATGTACCATAATCAACATCATCTGAGTGAACTTTCATGATATTATCTGTATGTACCATAATCAACGTCATCTGAGTAAACTTTCATTATATTATCTGTATGTACCATAATCAACGTCATCTGAGTAAACTTTCATTATATTATTTGTATGTACCATAATCAACGTCATCTCAGTAAACTTTCATGATATTATTTGTATGTACCATAACCAACGTCATCTCAGTAAACTTTCATTATATTATTTGTATGTACCATAATCAACGTCATCTCAGTAAACTTTCATGATATTATTTGTATGTACCATAACCAACGTCATCTCAGTAAACCTTCATTATATTATTTGTATGTACCATAATCAACGTCATCTCAGTAAACTTTCATGATATTATTTGTATGTACCATAACCAACGTCATCTCAGTAAACTTTCATTATATTATTTGTATGTACCATAATCAACATCATCTGAGTAAACCTTCATTATATTATTTGTATGTACCATAATCAACGTCATCTCAGTAAACTTTCATGATATTATTTGTATGTACCATAACCAATGTCATCTTAGTAAACTTTCATTATATTATTTGTATGCACCATAACACACGTCATGAGTAAACTTTCATTATATTATTTGTATGTACCATAATCAACGTCATCACAGTAAATTTTCATGATATTATTTGTATGTACCATAACCAACGTCATCTCAGTAAACTTTCATTATATTATTTGTATGTACCATAATCAACATCATCTGAGTAAACCTTCATTATATTATTTGTATGTACCATAATCAACGTCATCTCAGTAAACTTTCATGATATTATTTGTATGTACCATAACCAATGTCATCTCAGTAAACTTTCATGATATTATTTGTGTGTGCCATAATCAACGTCATGAGTAAATTTTCATTATATTATTTGTATGTGCCATAACCAACATCATCTGAGTAAACTTTCATTATATTATTTGTGTGTGCCATAATCAACGTCATGAGTAAACTTTCATTATATTATTTGTATGTGCCATAACCAACATCATCTGAGTAAACTTTCATGATATTATTTGTATGTGCCATAACCAACATCATCTGAGTGAACTTTCATTATATTATTTGTGTGTGCCATAATCAACGTCATGAGTACACTTTCATTATATTATTTGTATGTGCCATAATCAACATCATCTGAGTAAACTTTCATTATATTATTTGTGTGTGCCATAATCAACGTCATGAGTAAACTTTCATTATATTATTTGTATGTGCCATAATCAACATCATCTGAGTAAACTTTCATGATTTTATTTGTATGTGCCGTAACCAACGTCATC
Organism: Myxine glutinosa; assembly: GCF_964187855.1. Taxonomy (NCBI): domain Eukaryota; kingdom Metazoa; phylum Chordata; class Myxini; order Myxiniformes; family Myxinidae; genus Myxine; species Myxine glutinosa. The sequence goes on along the minus strand of NC_136262.1, from coordinate 271,741,653 downwards.
TCAGTAAACTTTCATGATATTATTTGTATGTGCCATAACCAACATCATCTGAGTGAACTTTCATTATATAATTTGTATGTGCCATAACCAACGTCATCTCAGTTAACTTTCATTATATTATTTGTATGTGCCATAATCAACATCATCTGAGTAAACTTTCATGATATTATTTATATGTACCATAATCAACATCATCTGAGTAAACTTTCATTATATTATCTGTATGTACCATAATCAACGTCATCTGAGTAAACTTTCATTATATTATTTGTATGTGCCATAATCAACATCATCTGAGTAAACTTTCATTATGTTATTTGTATGTACCATAATCAACGTCATCTGAGTAAACTTTCATTACATTATTTGTATGTACCATAATCAACATCATCTGAGTGAACTTTCATGATATTATCTGTATGTACCATAATCAACGTCATCTGAGTACACTTTCATTATATTATCTGTATGTACCATAATCAACGTCATCTGAGTAAACTTTCATTATATTATTTGTATGTACCATAATCAACATCATCTGAGTGAACTTTCATGATATTATCTGTATGTACCATAATCAACGTCATCTGAGTAAACTTTCATTATATTATCTGTATGTACCATAATCAACGTCATCTGAGTAAACTTTCATTATATTATTTGTATGTACCATAATCAACATCATCTGAGTAAACCTTCATTATATTATTTGTATGTACCATAATCAACGTCATCTCAGTAAACTTTCATGATATTATTTGTATGTACCATAACCATCGTCATCTCAGTAAACTTTCATTATATTATTTGTATGTACCATAATCAACATCATCTGAGTAAACCTTCATTATATTATTTGTATGTACCATAATCAACGTCATCTCAGTAAACTTTCATGATATTATTTGTATGTACCATAACCAATGTCATCTTAGTAAACTTTCATTATATTATTTGTATGCACCATAACCAACGTCATGAGTAAACTTTCATTATATTATTTGTATGTACCATAATCAACGTCATCACAGTAAATTTTCATGATATTATTTCTATGCACCATAACCAACGTCATCTCAGTAAACTTTCATTATATTATCTGTATGTACCATAATCAACGTCATCTGAGTAAACTTTCATTATATTATTTGTATGTACCATAATCAACGTCATCTGAGTCCACTTTCATTATATTATTTGTATGCACCATAACCAACGCTATCTCAGTAAACTTTCATCATATTATTTGTATGCATCATAACCAACGTCATCCAGGTAACTTTCATTATATTATTTGTATGTACCATAATCACCATCATCTGTGTAAACTTTCATCATATTAATATGTATGTACCATAACCAACGTCATCTCAGTAAACTTTCATCATATTATTTGTATGTACCATAATCAACGTCATCTGAGTAAACTTTCATGATATTATTTGTATGCACCATAACCAACGTCATCTCAGTACACTTTCATCATATTATATGTATGTACCATAATCAACGTCATCTGAGTAAACTTTCATCATATTATTTGTATGTACCATAATCAACGTCATCTGAGTAAACTTTCATCATATTATATGTATGTACCATAATTATCAACGTCATCTCAGTAAACTTTCATCATATTATTTGTATGTACCATAATCAACGTCATCTGAGTAAACTTTCATGATATTATTTGTATGCACCATAATCAACGTCATCTCAGTAAACTTTCATCATATTATATGTATGCACCATAACCAACGTCATCTGAGTAAACTTTCATGATATTATTTGTATGCACCATAACCAAAGTCATCTCAGTAAACTTTCATCATATTATTTGTATGTACCATAACCAACATCTTCCTATCATGACCCACCACAATGTCATGACACCTTCCTTTAATATCCCTTATTCACATTCCGTCAAACACACAACTCGTGCAGAATGAAATCCACAAATTTGACACTTTTATTTCTGGCCTTATGTTCCGCTGCTTCATCTATACCTGAAAAAAACATCTCCCTGGCCTCATCTATACCTGACCCTTACCCCAAACTGCGGTCACTCCATGTCCTCACTCACTTCCGCTGTGACTCCATTCCCTCACTCACAGCCGCTGTGGATCCATTCCCTCACACCTGCCCGCTGTGCCTCCATTCCCTCACTCACACCTGTTGTGGCTCCATTCCCTCACCCACACACATTGTGCCTCCATTCCCTCACACCTGCCCGGTGTTCCTCCTTTACCTCACACCTGCCCGCAGTGTCTCCATTCCCTCACACCTGCCCGCTGTGGATCCATTCCCTCACACCTGCCCGCTGTGCCTCCATTCCCTCACTCACACCCGTTGTGGCTCCATACCCTCACCCACACCTGTTGTGCCTCCATTCACTCACACCTGCCCGCTGTGCCTCCATTCCCTCACATATGCCCTGTCGTGAAAATCAAGCTCAGACACGACTTGACCTCTGGGTAGGTTTAATATCATTTAGATCTGAAGTACATCCTGTAAAAATACATTTATGCAACAGGCATTAAAATCAGAGTATTTCATGAGCAATGGTCGATTCAATATGGCAATGGTCCGATAGAGAGGACAGTCAGCGCAGCATTTAGGGGCGTACATACCATTCAAACTACAGGACTATGTCACAGTGAGTTCCGCTGGAGTGTCCGTGCGCCCCGGTTGTCCCGGGTCTTATAGACGCCCCTTTTGAAGCGAGCACACCCTGGGTTCACCTTGGTATAATTTCACTACATGCCCGCTCTACCTCCATTCCCTCAAGCACACCCGCTGTGCCTCCGTTCCCTCACCCATCCCCCTTGTGGCTCCATTCCCTCACCCAACCACTTGTGGCTCCATTCCCTCACCCACACCCGTTGTGGCTCCATTCCCTCACACTTGCCCGCTTTGCCTCCATTCCCTCACCCACACCCGTTGTGGTTCCATTCCCTCACACGTGTCTGCTTTGCCTCCATATCCCTCACCCACACCCGTTGTGGCTCCATTCCCTCACCCACACCCGTTGTGGCTCCATTTCCTCACACGTGCCCGCTTTGCCTCCATTTCCTCAACCACACCCGTTGTGGCTCCATTCCCTCACATGTGCTCGCTTTGCCTCGGCTTCCTCACACATGCCCGCTGTGGCTCTTTCCCTCACACGTGCCCGTTTTACCTCAGCTCCCACACACATGCCCACTGTAACTTCATTCCCTCACACATGACCGCTGTGACTCTTTCCCTCACACGTGACCACTGTGACTCTTTCCCTCACACGTGACCACTGTGACTCTTTCCCTCACACGTGACCGCTGTGACTTTCCTTCACAAGTGCCCGCTGTGACTCCTTCACAAGTACCCGCTGTGACTCCATTCCCTCACATGTGACCGCTGTGACTCCGCTCCCTCACACGTGCCTGCTGTGGCTCTTTCCCTCACACGTGCCCGCTGTGGCTCCATTCCCTCACACGTTCCCCCTGTGGCTCCATTCCCTCACACGTACCCGCTTTGCCTCCATTCCTTCACACGTTCCCGCTGTGACTCCGCTATCTCACACGTGACCGCTGCAACTCAGTTCCCTCAAACGTGACCGCTGTGACTCCATTCCCTCACACGTGCCCGCTTTGCCTCCATTCCCTCACACGTGCCCGCTTTGCCTCCATTCCCTCACTCGTGCCCGCTTTGCCTCCATTCCCTCACTCGTGCCCGCTTTGCCTCCATTCCATCACTCGTGCCCGCTTTGCCTCCATTCCCTCACACGTGCCCGCTTTGCCTCCATTCCCTCACACGTGCCCGCTTTGCCTCCATTCCCTCACACGTGCCCGCTTTGCCTCCATTCCTTCACATGTGCCCACTGTGACTCCGCTCCTTCACACGTGACCGCTGTAACTCAGTTCCCTCAAACGTGACCGCTGTGACTCCATTCACTCACACGTGCCTGCTTTGCCTCCATTCCCTCACTCGTGCCCGCTTTGCCTCCATTCCCTCACAGGTGCCCGCTTTGCCTCCATTCCCTCACACATGACCGCTGTGACTTTCCTTCACAAGTGCCCGCTGTGACTCTTTCCTTCACAAGTACCCGCTGTGACTCCGTTCCCTCACACGTGACCGCTGTGACTCCGCTCCCTCGCACGTGCCTGCTGTGACTCTTTCCCTCACATGTGACCCCTGTGACTCTTTCCCTCACATGTGACCCCTGCGATTCCGTTCCCTCAAACGTGACCGCTGTGACTCTTTCCCTCACACGTTCCCCCTGTGACTCTTTCCCTCACACATGCCCACTGTGATTCCGTTCCCTCAAACGTGACCGCTGTGACTCTTTCCCTCACACGTTCCCCCTGTGACTCTTTCCCTCACGTGTGACCCCTGTGACACCGCTCCCTCAAATGTGACCGCTGTGATTCTTTCCCTCACACGTTCCCCCTGTGACTTTCCCTCACATGTGACCCCTGTGATTCCGTTACCTCAAACGTGACCGCTGTGACTCTCCCTCACACGTGACCGTTGTGGCTCCATTCCCTCACACGTGCCCGCTGTCCCCTTATGCAACCGGTATTACATTACAAGGTAAAGTACCATTGCTTGTATGTGATTTTGGCTCTCATTCGTGCACCTTATGGACACCATATTTGAATCGTGCACCATATGGACACCATATTTGATTCGTGCACCATATGGACACCATATTTGATTTGTGCACCTTATGGACACCATATTTGAATCGTGCACCATATGGACACAATATTTGATTTGTGCACCTTATGGACACCATATTTGATTTGTGCACCTTATGGACACCATATTTGATTCGTGCACCGTATGGACACCATATTTGATTCGTGCACCATATGGACACCATATTTGATTCCTGCACCTTATGGACACCATCTTTGATTAGTGCACCTTATGGACACCATATTTGATTCGTGCACCATATGGACACCATATTTGATTTGTGCACCATATGGACACCATATTTGATTTGTGCACCTTATGGACACCATATTTGATTTGTGCACCGTATGGACACCATATTTGATTTGTGCACCATATGGACACCATATTTGATTTGTGCACCATATGGACACCATATTTGATTCGTGCACCATATGGACACCATATTTGATTCGTGCACCATATGGACACCTTATTTGATTCGTGCACCATATGGACACCTTATTTGATTTGTGCACCGTATGGACACCATATTCATTCAATCCATGAGTTTACTGACTCCATTTCACTGATAGATCATTGGGGCAGATACAGGGACATTGTCAGTGTGAGAGATGTTTGTACTATCGATGTTTATATTTATACCAAAAAAATTTATTTCATTTATTATTTGGGGGGAGGAGGGGTTTGTAGATGAAGACAGTTACAAGGTGAGGAATTAACAAATAGTAACCGCACATGGGCTTGACGAGGACCCGACGAAGGTGTCGTATCCGTCTCACTGCTTGCACACGATCTCCCAATTAAGATTCCGGTTATCACACCTTGTAGAGTTTCTGGTTGAAAATCTGGATGTAGGTGCTGAGCTAATTGGTGTGCGTCTTCTGTGTGTGAGGTGCGTGCGTACCAGAATGCTTCGTTCCACCGTGGTAGTAGCACTCAGGATGAGCATCAGGAATGACCAATGCCTGAAACATATGGAGGTTTAATATGAACCATGAGAAATGGATGAAAACAGCGGTCAATGAACATAGGTTAGTGTGGATTAAACTAAACTCAACATCAAAATAAACTTATCAAATCTTTAGAAGGACACTCATTGAAGTCATCCACGCAAAAATGAAAAATATTTGAACACAGGTAAAGTTCAGCTATCTTTACTAAACACATGTCAATAAACAAGAGGTTGCCTCAATCCCCAAGGAGCAAAAAGCATGAACATCACAAGGGGTGGTGCAACAAGTCACAGCACTGCAACACAAAGGCATGCACCTGAGTACAGTCAAAACAAAATGACCCAGGAATGGACACAACACTCCTAACAGGCAAGGACTGAATGACAGCAGTCCTCAATATCATGTGTCCTCCCTGAGCTGTGATGCAGGCTGTACACCTCCGACGCATGCTCTGTACCAGGCGTCTGATGCGGTCCTGGGGAAGTCTGTCCCACTCCTCCTGCAAGCCTTGAATGAGCATTTGCCGATTGACAGCCATTGATCTCCTCGATGCAAGGCGTCGACCAAGCTCATCCCACAAATGCTCAATGGGATTGAGGTCAGGGGAATAAGGCATCACTTCAACACCCTGTTCCTGGCGGAAGTTGGTGGTCAGACGAGCAGCATGGGGTCGAGCGTTGTCCTGCTGGAAAACTGCAATGTCAGGATGAGCCTGGAGAAATGGCAGCAGATGAGGTCTCAAAACTTCATTGACATAACGCTGACCAGTGAGATTGCTTTCGATGATGACCAGAGGTGTCCTGAAACGGGTGGAAATGCCGGCCCATACCATCACACTGGCTCCTCCCCAACGACTGATCTGGCGAATACAGCATGATGCATACCTTTCCCCACCTCTGCGCCATACCCGTTGACCCCCATCAGCAGCATGGAGGCAAAATCTGGACTCATCGCTGAACAAGATTGCACTCCACTGTTGCTGTGTCCAGCGGCGATGCTGCAGACACCATCTTAGTCTGTTCCGCCGATGCACTGCGTTCAACACTGGACCTCTGCAAGGACGTGTTGTCACCCGGCCCCGACTTCTCAAGCGTCTCCGCACAGTAGAGACACTGATGCGGGTGTTGTGGCGACCTTTTGTCACTGCAGCTGTTTGCGTCGCAGGGCAAAAACTATCACGAAGATGCTGCAGCACAAGACAGCGGTCTTGGTTTGGGGTGATTACTCATGGTCTTCCTCTTCATGGACCATCATTCACAGTTCCAGTTTCACCGTAACGCCTGGCCAGGTTGGAAATTGCAGGCTGTGAGCAACTAAGACGTTGGGCAATTGTTCGCTGGCTTACACCAGCCTCAAGCATCCCAATTGCCCTTAAACGTTATTCAGATGTTATGCGTGGCATCTGAATTTTCTTGTTGTTTTCCCTGTCAGAAGCCTCTAGAATGACTATAAACAGCAGTAAATGAATGTCTAACCACGAGAACTGAAGGATTTCATTATGAGGGTCATTATTTAACGGGAAAGATCCCCATACAGAACCACTCAAGCATGCCATTGTTGATCAACCAGGTGATTGAAGTGAAGTTCCCGTTACATAATCAGCCATTGTAAATTGAAGAAACGTGTTTGTAAAGCTGCACATTTCAAAAAATGAAAGTGATAAGGTTATTTTGATGTTCAGTATATAATAATAAAAGGGTGTGTGTGTGTGTGTGTGTGTGTGTGTGTGTGTGTGTGTGTGTGTGTGTGTGTGTGTGTGTGCACGCGCGTGCGCGCATGTGTTTGTGTCCATCTCCTCCATAACTCCAAAACCATGAAACCCAGCGGCCCCAAACTTTGCATGCATACATATTGTTATGTGGGTGGGGTCAGTGGGGTCAGGGGATATATAGATTGAGGTAGATCTGCACAGGTAGGTACTCCGATGATCGTGGGTAGCAAGAACCACTTTGATGTAAATAATTAGAGGACCTGTCTAGCCCGAATGTCAGATTAAGGTGTATCTTTTTTTTTTTCTTTTTTTCTTTTTTTGTATACAAGTTCGAGGCTCGTGAAAGAGCTAACATTAATCACACAAAAAGTCAAACCGACACATAAAACACAAAAAATAAGGGGAGCGGTAGACAAGTTGGGGAGAGAGGGGGAAGGACACAAACACAACATTTGAGAGCAGGGACATTGGGAAAAATGTGGGAGGGGGAGGGCTTGGGGGGAGTTGGGAGAGGTATAAAACATATGAACACTGCAAGGACCTCCAGGAAAGAAGTTGGAATTTCCAAAAAAATAAAGTGTATCTGGGGTGAATTAGCGGGGGTAGAAAAGATCAAGGGTTTGCATGGGGGAAGATAAGAGATGGTGGTGAACAGCTGTTTTAAAGACCTGGAGGGAGGAGTGGGATTGAAGGGAGTGGGGGAGTTTGTTCCAGAGGCGGGAGAAAAGGGGAATGAAAGAGTGAAGGTGAGCAGAGAGCCTAGATTTTGGCATTTTAACCATAAGAGGGTTGCTGGCAGATCTTGTGCGACCTGAAGGAATATTGGGGGGACAGAGCACAGAGAGAGCTGGGGGAGAAAGGCCGGAGAGGAGTCGGTAGAAGACAGAAAGACCACCAACCTGCCTGCGGTGAGTGAGTGAAAGGCCCTCGGAGTTAGCTTCATTGCAGGAGATTCCAATGATTCTGAAAGCTTTGGTTTCAACAGCGTGAAGCCGAGCAAGGTGTGAGGCAGGAGCAGAGGAACCCCCAGGAACCCCCAGAGGGGGGAACAGTATTCCATTGAGCTGCGGATGAAAGCCTTGTATGTGGTGAGGAGCTCAGATGTGCCAAGGAAGGACTTCGCACGACGGAGGATGCCCAGTCGGCGACTGGTTTGGAGGCCAGCTTGGAAATGTGGTTTTCCCAAGAAAGATCATGGCAGATAGTGAGACCCAAAAGCTTGAGCGACAGAACTTCTTGGAGAGGATTGTTGAGAAAGTAGATGGGAGGGTTTTCCAGTCGGTCCTTTCGGAGAGACATTGTAAGAGTGTGGGATTTGTCAGGATTGAAAGACATATTCCACTTGTTTGACCAGTCTGTGATTTTGTCCAGGTCTGCAGAGAGTGAGGAGGCTGCAGACTGCCGATCTGAGGGATGAGGAATGGAGCGGCAGATAGTGGAGTCATCAGCAAAGAGATAGAGAGGATTTTCCAGAGAGTCGGAGAGATCATTGATGAAGAGCAGAAATAGCACAGGGCCCAGAACACTACCTTGGGGAACTCCAGCCTGAACAGGAAGGGGAGATGAGAGAAATCCATTCAGGGCCACACCTTGCCTACAACCAGAGAGGAAGTCCGCAAGCCATGAGTGGAGATTTCCATGGATACCATAGGAGTAGAGTTTGGTGAGCAGAGCTGGGTGCCAGACCGTATAGAAGGCACGTGATATGTCAAGTGAGACAGCTCTGATTTCCTGTTTGGCATTGAGGACCTCCATTCATTGTTGAGACAGTAGAAGCAACATATCCAGAGTAGAATGACCTGGTCTGAATCCAAATTGATGATCAGAGATCAAGCCATTGGAGAAGAGGAAGGATTTGATATCCGAAGCAATGATGGATTCCATGACTTTGCTGATAATTGGAAGCAGGCTGATTGGTCTGCATTTGCAAGGATCTGTTTTTGCACCTTTTTGTGTAAAGCGGTAATGTTTGCTGATTTCCAAGATGCTGGCAGATGACCGTGAGCAAAAGAGAGGGTGAAAAGAATAGAGAGAGGGTGAGATAGAGCGGCAGAGCAGGATTTTAGGACCCGTGGGCTGATGCAGTCTGATCCAGTTGCAGAATCAGAGTCGAGGTTTGACAAAAACTTCTCCACCTTGTCCGGAGAGAAGGACACAGAGTCCAGGAGCAGTTGGGTTCGACTGGGAAAGGTGGGAACAGAGAGAGATGGGTTTGGGACACAAGATTTTGAGGCAAACACAGAGTTGAGGCATTCGGCTTTGTCACGTGCGGTGTCAACTGTGTAGCCATTTGAGGTAAGGGAGGGGATGGAGGGGGAACAAACACCAGAAACGGATTTGACCAGACGCCACTAGGATTTGGAGGAAGGAGACAGGTTTGAGAGTTCAAGCTTGAGTGAGTGTGGAGAGATAGTGCTTCCTGGCACTCCTGAGGGTAGACACACACTTGTTCCGAGCTTGGTGGAAGGAACTGAGATTGCCTTCAGTTGGATTTGCCTTCCAAGAGGCAAAGGCAAGTTGTTTCAGGGCAACTGCCTCACCACAAGATTCAGTGTACCATGGACGGGAGGAAGGGTAAGACAACTGAAGACGAGATGGGATAAATCTGTGCACGAGAGAGAGCAGTTTGCTTTGGAAGAATTCCCAGGAAGAATTGATGTCAGAGGCAGTAGAGATGAGAGACCAGTCCAGATGATTGATGGCTGCTTGCAGACCGTGCCAGTCAGCTTGAGTGAAATGCCAGACTCGTCGGCGCTGAGGAGGCTCTCTGAGAATGGCCAGAGAGATGTCCACTTTAACAAGCACATGATCAGAAGAACCGATTGGAGCAGAAGAAGAGCAGCAGACATTTGCAGGGAAGTTAGTCATAACCAAGTCCAGGAGAGAAGATACTCCATTGACTGAGATCAGGGTCGGGAAATTGACAGATTGTGTCAGTCCCAATGAGTCGCAGAAGTCCTTTGCTGAGGTGCCATGGCTGGTGAGAGAGGAACCCACACCCAGCTAGCTGGCATGATGACAGTTGAAGTCGCCACATATGAGGAAGAGAAAGTTTGGATGAGTTGATAGAAGTTGGTCCATGTTGTCCGACAGCGAAATGTAAATGGAGTCATCACTGTTTGGAGGACGGTACAGAACACATATGAACAAAAGGTGGGAGCGGAGAGGAAGCCATAGCCAGAGATACTCCTGGGGGTGGGGTGGAGAGAGGGCAGTGCAGGGCGAGTGAGGAAGAGAGTTTTTGATAAAGATAGCCACCCCATCACCAGGACGAGGCTCAGGTCTATCATACCAGAGGAGGGAGTAACCAGGAAGAGATATTAAAGAATCAGAGACATGTTGAAGGAGGAAAGTTTCTGTTAAGCAGATCAAGTCTGGATTGTCAGAAGCAACCTGAATGGAGAGATCAATCAGGTTTGAGCGAAGGCCCCCGGATGTTTGAGGTCCATACCGTTAATGAGGAGAGAGGGGGAGCATCGGGTGCAGGACAGGGGAGGGGAGGGGAGGGGTAGGGTCAGATGAAGGATGAGAGGGGGAGGTAGGAAGCGCAGTTGATAGTGTGTCAGAGATTACAGAAGAGTTACAAGAAAGGGAAGGATGAGGAGGACGAAAGGTTTGATGATGGGATGAGGCACAGTGAGGGGTTGTTTGAGGGGGGGCAGACGAAAGTAGAAGGTAGGTGGAGGTATGAAATAGAAGGGAGACGAAGTGGGGAGGAGGCAGCTTTGAGAAGGAGGTGGGAGGGGGGAGAATTTGGGAAGGATGGTTTGGGGGGAGATTTGAAGGGGAGGGGTTGGGGGGGGAGTTTTGAATGGGAGAGGCAAGGGGGGAGTTTAGGAGGGGAAGGGCAAGGGGGGAGTTTCGGAGGGGAGGGGCAAGGGGGGAGTTTCGAAGGGTAGGGGCAAGGGAGGAGTTTAGGAGGGGAGGGGCAAGGGGGGAGTTTTGGAGGGGAGGGGCAAGGGGGGAGATTTGGAGGGGAGGGGCAAGGGGGGAGATCTGGAGGGGAGGGGCAAGGGGGGATATTTGGAGGGGAGAGGCAAGGGGGGAGTTTGGAAAGTGGATGATTAATGAAAGATGAACATTTATAACAAATTGGGATTATTGTGATTTTCAAGTTAGCGATCCGTTTAAGAACGATGGAGGAGGGGTGGAATGAACGAGAATTTCGAGAATGTAGTGAGAAAGAATTATAAGAGATTGAATATTTTTTGGAAATGGAATGAGTTGAAGAGGAAATTGAAAGGAGCCTTTTAAATAGGAAGAAAAACAGCGTGTTGTAATATACCACTGAATAAAACACTGCAGGGGAAAGTTTAAACATATTTAAACAGAACCGTGAAGAACAATCTTATATTCACAAAAATACCAATGGGGAGAGGGCCTAGAGGGACAACCACGAGTCACTTGAACAGGGCAAAAGGTGGAAGGCAAGGCGATAATGGGGGCGGGGCGGGACAGCACACGTGGACAGAGGCAAAAACACACGATGGGACTAAAGCACACGAGGAGAAAAGGAAATAAAAGTATATATTTTGGGGGGGGGGAGGTGGGGGTTACAATGTTAGACAAAGAGTAGATGTTTGGGGAAGTTTGGGGGGAGAAGGGAAAATCAAAAAACCGAGCAAAAACAGCGAGGGAAGGAACAAAACTTCAACGGGGGAAGCCTGAGGCTGCAAGGCCGCACACGCCGCGGCAAACAAACGATTAATTTATGAAAGATAAACACCGATAAACTTCCAAGGGGCACACTATAGGTTCACACACCGAAAGATAAATACAGTTTCGACAAAATACAATTGTGAACAATGACTTAACTTTAAAAACATGGAGACCATGTGGAGCTTCGAAAATCCATGACGTCGTCTCCAAGATCTCGCGAGATCTCCCAACTGGGTTCGAATCCCGACACTCATCTTCATCCCCATTACGAGGAATGGGGCATGTTAAGTCGTTGTTGGGATTATGTTAATTCTCTTGTACTTCGTTCCCTCTGTGATCATCCCATTGTCCCGTATGGCAACGCACATAGACACGTAGATAAGGAATCCCACCATTAAAAGCACTACACATAGCAAATAATAATAATAATAATAAAACCTGACCGGAAGAACAGACAGGAAGCGGCCGCGCATTACGACACCATGGCGATGAAACATTGCTCAGGCAGCCTGAGGCCACGCCCACGCCACGCCCACCTTGCGAAGGGATGGTCGAGGAAGGGCCGGTGACGTCAGATGACGAGACAGACCACGAACGGCGAGCCGGCATTTTACCCCTCATGTTCTGGGGTGCGAGAGCAAGTGGTCGGAGACCGACATTTTCTCTCTCCCTTGGCCCTCTCGCTATGGACTGTCTCTTGCGCTTGGATCTTCTGCTTGCCTTGGATGCACACTTCCTCTTCCCGTCTTTCTTTGCTTTGGACCTCTTCCCGTTTGGACCTTTGCTTGTTGGGCGGCGACAGATGGTGCAGCGGTTACGGTCCTCCTTGCCTGCGTTCGCGTATGGGACTGAGTGTGCAAACAAGGCTTGCTGCACAGCAGCGTACGTTGGCCTGGCACCGCGCGAACGGGGGCGCATCGAGGCCGACTCCCGGCCAACATGGGAGCCGCGTTGGACGATAGGCTCGAGCTGACGATCCTCTTACCCTGCATTCACACACGGGACCTTGCGAGCGATCGCGCGGGGACGCGAGGCCTGCCGCTCTGCAGCGAGTGCAGGCCTAGCAGCATGCGAACAAGGATGCATCAAGGCCTGCTTCCCGCCAACACCGGAGCCGCGTCGGGCGACTGCGCTCGGAGCCTGACCATCCCTGACGATCCCTGACACTGCCAGACAGAGATAAGCTCACACCACACAGAACACAATGGTTTCTTTGATTAATTATTCCCTTGTGCTTGTTTTTGAGGTGAGGTGTGTGGGATCCCAACCTAGGTCTTAGTTTTTATCGGCGCGTTCCATTGTTCCGGGTTCCGTTTAATAAATATTCTTTTTGTACATTTTACATCCGTCTCGGGTTGAGTTACTTTTTGCAGGGTGAAGATGCCTGCACGCGGGGCCCGTACAGGTGAGTCGGTATTCTTCATTCCTTCTCGCGTATCATTTGCCATTAATTGGATAACGTCTTCTTCAATGCTCGTTTCCATCCGTGGTGTACTCTCGGTGTTAACTGAGAGCCAGCCACACGACAATATCGACCTCCAAGGGATTGCATGAATGAAAACTGGGTGTCTGGGTGTTGAAAATAATTTACGCTAACAGGCTTACCTTTGGTCAGCCTGCATTCAGGTCACTGTGCTTGGGGTCCGCCATTTTGTCCGCTCAACTCAAGTATGCCTTGCCTCACAACATGTCAGTTTCTGAACAATGAAGCTTCATATCTACAAATGGTAATATCGCTGATCTTCATGCCTATGAATTGCTGTATTCCTGTATATTCCTGTATTTATTTTTTTTGGAACATTTGAATTGTGGTTATTATGGAAATCTCAATTTGAATTCAAATTGAATATTACGTAAATGATTTTGGTAACAAAGGAGTTATGACACAAGGTGTCTGATCAATCTGTCTAACTGTCTCACAAATGAAAGATAAAATAGCCTTAACTGGCCGTAGAAGCTAGATTTTGTGATGGTACAGGCTGGTAAGATTGAAGGCATTTTAGTTCACTAGTAGGATAAATATATGTATGAGTCTAGAACGGAGAAATTATGTCAGGTTTTTTTATTTTCATGAGGGGTATGTTAATGGGTGACGACCTTGCACATAGGCCTCAGTGAAATGAAAGGGCTATTCTGAATAGTAGGCTGGGCCAAATCAGGGGTGATTTTCAATTTTTCATACTACAAGGTTGTAATTTACCTAAAAGTTGTGGCTGGTAACAGAAACAAAACCATGAATTTTTTTTTCAAAAATATTGACGTCTTACGGTAAAACAGCCCGTTACCATAGCAACCGTTACAGACGACTCAAAAAATTCTTAAAATCGATGATTTCTCAGGCTGTGTATGACCCCCAGAGTTGATTCTGGTACCAAAAGATTCAGAATTGAAAGCCAAGGATGATTGGATAGCTTAACAATGTCTGTGACACAATTCAATACAACTTTTATCCCAAAAACTCATTTTTATCTCAAATTTAAGGCATTTGTTTGAAAAAAAAATGAAAATTTTGCTTTTTAATCATAGGATAATCATTAATCAGAGCTATAGTCAAATTAAATGTACTTTAAATTAACTTTTGTCATTGATTAAGCTTTTTTGTCTCAAATTTAAGGTCTGACATTGAACATTGATAACAAAATAAAAAACCTAGTCCCAATTGTAATCAATGGAGGCCAATGACTTCTTAGTCACAACCTCAGTGGATGTTGCCAGTCCATGCAGCTTCTCCCTGACGCCCTTCACAACCCTGTATAGAGCCTGGAGCTGCGCCTCAGATTTGGGGGCCTTGTTAGTGTTCAAATCTGTGGCGAGTCCAAGTGTCCGCTCTGCTGCGTCATTGACAACTGGGAGTTTGGCCACAACTTCCTTGCCATGACGATAGCTGTCTGAGGTGGGCCACTGTGCAACGGGGAGCTTGACAAAACTGGAGTCAATACCCAAGAGTTCAAACATGCTCCAAGAGTCGTAACCAACAAAGTCTTTGAGGGCTTTACTCCCCAATTGCTGTGAGGCTGGCATCTCCTGTATCATGTTATGTGCAGTCCCATGGTACCTGAGCATAGCCCTTCTCATAGTCTGCTTGTCAGATGACGTTCTGTCCGAGAAGAGTGCCAAAGAGACCAATCTCTCTGAGAGGTACCACAAATGGTTTTGTAGCTTCTCTCGGGCCACAGTCACAAAGGACAGAAATTTGGCAGGCCACTTTGTTGGATTCTTTGCGATACTGGCCTCAGCCTTGAGGAGGTTCTTCAACAGGTACATGTCGTTAGATGGTGCATCTGCAGCACTGGTACATGTCAACCACGCTTTAGTGTAGAAGACTGACATGAATGCAGCGAGACTGGTTATGTCTTCCAGCTCTTCGGGTGTGTAGATATCTCCCAGCTGCCAACGGAAGAGTGCCACCTTTATAGTGTATAAAGTCTTGCTCATCCAACGGGTGTGGTGGAATGCCCCAGGAGCTTTGATAGTGATGGTCCTCATACCATCAGGGACAGTCCCTCCAAGAAACAGCAGTGTGAGGTGTGCCAGCTCCAGGTAGTCGTGTCGAAGAGTCTCCTTTGTGCTATTGTCCATCCACGTCTGAAGGAAGGTGATGGTGGCATGTACATGGCCAGCCAGCTCTCTCTGTTGAGCAGACACCTCGACCAATGTGTAGTTGCCCTGGTCCAATTCACTCCAAGTGTTGAGCAGTCGCTTGAACAGCTGTTCATTAGGTCCTGTGGTGGGGCCATACACTATTGAGCAAGACGCCCCTCCAACCAATTCGTGGATGTGGTGCCGACACGCCAGTTGCAGAAGACTCCTGCCAAACTCAGTCTCCAGTCTTACTACGACTCCACTCTTGACCCCAGAGTTCACTGCCGTTGTATCGAAGACAAGAGCGCCTATCCTTGATGTGTGCAAGAGCGCCTTGAACGCCCTGATGAATGGTTACAGTAACAACCGAAAGCAGGCATTAAAATTAATGATTGTAAGCTGCTTTTGTTAACTTTTTTTTATTGAAATGAAGATGGCCAAATTTAAACAACGTTATAACAGTTATAAAAACTGGACAATACAAGGTTGTAAAAGACAATTTAAAGTAAATTTAATCTGATTAATGGTTATCCTATGATTAAAAAGCAAAATTTTCAATTTTTTTCCATAAATATGCTTGAAATTTCAGACAAAAATCAGTTTTTTGAATAAAAGTGGTATTGAATTGTGTCACAGACATTGTTAAGCTATCCAATCATCCTTGGCTTTCAATTCTGCATCTTTTGGTACCAGAATCAACTCTGGGGGTCAAACACAGCTTGAGAAATCGTCAATTTAGGCATTTTTTGAGTCGTCTGTAACTGTTGCTATGGTAACGGGCTGTCTGACCGTAAAACGTCAATATTTTTGAATTTTTTTTTCATGATTTTGTTCCTGATACTCACTCACAACTTTTAGGTAAATTACATTGAATTAGGAAAATCACCTCCGATTTGGCCCAGCCTACTGAATAGATTGCGAAGGGATCATACATGGTGTTATCTAATTGGCTCATAATTGAGCTCTTAAAGTAAAAGTCTAACACATTGATATGGCCATTGTCAATGTGAAGGATATGTACATTAGATGTAAATTATATGTATAATATGTAAATACTTGAAAGGTTCAGATTCCTGCATGAATGCAAAATGGCTGGGGTAAAGAGCGCTGGGAAAGGGTACTCCTGTGCATTGATCAAGCCGAAACCTGTTACAGAGATGTTGGAAGACACATCTGGATATGTTACTAGAGTACAGAACAGATTACATATTACATATTACATGTACAACATTACATTACATACTACAGATTACACTACATATTGCAACATTACATTACATACTACATATTACATTACATATTACATGTACAACATTACATTACATACTACAGATTACACTACATATTAGAACATTCCATTACATACTACAGATTACGTGACATATTACATGTACAACATTACATTACATACTACAGAGTACTTTACATATTACAGATTACATTACATTACATTACTCTAGGGTTAAAGAGATGTTGGAAGAAACATCTAGACATTACATTACATTACAGGTTATGCAAGACGACCTTCTAATATTCTACCCATCATTTTGAGCTGTCCTAGAAAAGGTGTGTTGATAGTTGAAATCCCGTAGGTGTATTTACGGTGAGGTCCTCAAGAACACATGACTGTTAGATGCTGGGGTAGTGGGTAGTCTAAAAGGCTGGTCAGTCTGCTATGCTTTGTAGATACATGTGTATATATTTAGAGGATATATATATGTACCAATGAAGATGAAGCAAGGTGGTGAGGTGGACAAAGAAAGGGTCCAAATATATATATATGTATATTACATATGTGGTTACCATTTTGTGTGGTTCCTTCTTGACAGAACGGGATACCTGCCTACTGACAAGGCGGTTGACTTTGGTGTAATTGAGCATCTACCTATCAGTGGTGACTCATCTACGGACCAATCAGGGAGATTGGTTCGTGGAACAGCCACAGGTAAGGGACGGTGCTCCAGAAGTCAGCTGAAATCGGAAATTGAGTGGAGTGGAGAGTTTCTTCCTGGAATTAGGAACAATCTAGGAGACAACGCATCCAAGCCTACTTTGTACAAGGTGGAACAAACTCCGACTTTCCTTACAGTGCACACAGTGTATGGTTGTAGCTGAAAGTGCAGATCGTCGTAGTTTGCCGAGTACATTCAGTGGGTATTGTGTGATATCACATACGGACAACATGGGAAGTGCAGTCTGCAAACGAAAGGGAGGCCAACCGAATATTCCACAGAAATGTACTTGTACATATTACATGTACAATCATTATGGTATAGAGGCCATTAAAGAGGTTGAGAACTGGTATTTGTGGACAAAAGGACATGCCAAGGAGTTTCCAAGAGACGGTACATTTGAGCGAAGCCGATTGGAGAGATTAGGACAAGAATTGGAAGCCAGAAAGAGACAGAACCTAACGGTAGACTGGCTGGCATTCCATCATTGGGATGTTGAGTCTAGGAAGTGGGAACAGCAAGAAAGGACAATGGACCTAGAACATAAACGAAAGGCGATACAGGATACATTGGAGGAGATAAACGCGCAAATGCCTCTGAACGTAGGAATGAAAGTGACATTTGCCCCACCCAATCCCGACCTGTGTCCCCAAACAGAACACCATAGAAGGTCTTCCTATAACCCAACGGAAAATCAGAGATCTGATCGGCAAAGAAGAAATAGAAGAGAAAAAGCGGAAAGAACAAAGGATGATACTGACCAGTGTTTCAGGTGTGGAGAACGAGGACACAGGAAAATAAACTGTCCGTATTCCAACAGGAGACAATTTGGCAAGGAAAAACAAGATCGAGGGTACCAGCAATCACCCACACCACAGACAACGGACAGGCCTCCGTTGTTGCAGACCCCAAACGAGGATTGGCCTCAACAGACTAGATGGACATCTAAACCCTATAACCATAACTAGACCAAGATGAGCAAATGTCTGTGCTTCCTTTGGCTGCAAAGTCTTCTGAGCAAGAATAATTCATTTTTGTTCATTGGCAATGTAATACTTAATTGTTTAAGTTCCATAAAATTCCCAGAAAAGGAAGAGATTAAAATTGAATGCAGATATTGGGAAGTCTGGAAAATTGAAGTAAAAGGACCCCAGATTGGACTTAATTATTGGATATAGTTCAGGAAATCCTATACTTGACAACTGTAAACGTGTGTTTACAGGGCATCATGGAGACTTGAAATAAAAGACAAATTTTTGGGAACAATTGATTTACCAATTGGTGGGGAACGCCATGGAAGTCACAGGATGATAATGTGGGTTTGTGGGACAAATTGACATTGTTCATCTGTTATGTGAGTGTGTGTTTTAATCAATTTTGGGTTAAATAATATGGCAATAATTGACCATGAAGTAAAAATGGAACTGCACATTTTAATAATGATAGACCAGATGGGGAAAAACTGGATAATCTATTGTGGGACAAAACGTTGGTCTAAATGTGGACATTAATGGACAAATGTGGACATTATCTGTGTTTCAAAAAATTGTGTCTGTGTTTCTAAAAATTAATGGACAAAAATTGATGGACAGACTTTACAGAAATGACACCCACCCTGATATGGAAATAATGGTTCAGATGCAAACTAGTGTACATAATGCATAAGTTTGTGTAACTTTTAAAAGATTGCTGAAAACGGCAGTATACCTGCCTCAATAAATAACATGATATGGTTGGGATAAAATATCCATGAAATAAAAGACATAATTTGATTATGAAGGTTATCTCAATTGAAAAAGCAGATGGAAATGCAAAGATTGCTCCTCTTTTGATGTGCTGAGTTACAAGCAGCCATTAATTAACAGTATGAAATTGTGAGTAACCTTGGGATTCCATTTTTTGATAATGCTTATATGAGGACACAAAGCTATTTATGGATATGAGCCTCATAAAATGAAAAGGTAATGATATGCCTTTGGGAGTAAAATTAGTCAAATTTGTAAGGGATTTTACACGGACTTAGCAGAGTCTCTTAGAGAGTCTCTCTGCTCACGAATTTCTGATACATATAAATTTGGATTTTATCAGAATGTAAAATTGTGCTGTAGGAATGGATGGGTATTAGGGGTAGATAATATGTTTTAACAAACAAAGACAGATGTGATAATGGGGAAGAGCTCACTAAGATGAGCCGGATGATTTATGAAAGGAGATTTTAAAATACTCCTTGAGAATAGTAATATTTTGATAAGTACCAGGGAATTGGTTCTGGGTAGAGACAAAATTGTTGAATGGATAACACAAGAAATGGTAATGGTAGACCTCAATGTATCTTGACTTATGAAGTAGAATGATGTAATGAGTGAATAATTTTATGAAACTGGTTAAATTAAATGAGATATTACTAAGACTCAGAGTTATGATTCGTCCTTAGGGAAGTTGGACGACAGCTCCAAATCAATGGATCTATAATAAACTAAAGTATGGATGA
The DNA here is from genome assembly GCF_964187855.1 of Myxine glutinosa. NCBI lineage: Eukaryota > Metazoa > Chordata > Myxini > Myxiniformes > Myxinidae > Myxine > Myxine glutinosa. The sequence continues at coordinate 271,721,625 of NC_136262.1, read as the reverse complement.
TATCTTTTGTTTGTAAATAAAAAAAATAAAATAAAAAAAACAATAATAATAATAGAATGCATTTATGGCAGTAAACGATAGCGGAATTTTACATGCAGCCGAATTGTCTTGAGGTTATGCATCAATATGATTAGAAATCCCAGGTTTTATATCTGGTGGAGGTCTCATGTGGAAGTATAATTGCTTGGTAGATAAAAAGGTACTGCATGTAAACATCAACTTCTACAGCCATGAAGGCCAAACAAATTGGGAAAAACTGTAATTACATACGTAAGTTGCAGATGAGTATTTTGGTAAACCAATTTTGGTAAACAAACTTTATTTGGAAAATATTTCCAAAGGTCCATTCAAATGTTACAGTGTGACAATTGTCAAGGGAAAAGACCCATTGGATGAATAAGATCTGTATTAGTATGATTGTAAATAAAATATCTAAGAGTTAAGGGATAAGGGAGCAAAATTCTATGATTGCACAAATGTTTGCAAGGTTGAGATAAATATATTTGGAAGAGTAGTAGGTAAAATATTCCAAGTTCTGTTTATTAAATGAATTTGTTGACTCTGAATTTAAAAGTTCGAACTTTTGTTTAACTAACATTTTTGAATTAAATTGTTTAAATTGATAATTGTAATTGGAAAGGTTTAGTGGTGGCTTGCCTAAAAGCTTTGGTGACGGTGTGTCTGAACAAAATAACTAACCATGAAATGGTGTTGAGAGAGGAACCAAATGTGAATTCCAATGAGAAAGACCTTTATGGTAACTTGGAAACAGAAATAAAAAGACTGAATCACATACTGATACAAATGGACGAGATAGTCGGAATAATACCATAAAAAGAATGTTATGAATTGTGCCAGTCTTAAAAGGCCTGTGAACTGATGTCACCAAAAGTTTGAAACCATGAAAATTTATGTGGCATATGAATGAATGAATGATCGTTTTAAGGCCATTTTTCCCCGCTAGAGCGGGGGTTAGCCTTGCGGGCCCCATGACAATCATGGTTCCCTGTTTGAGGCAATGTTTTTATGGCCGGATGCCCTTCCTGACGCCAACCCTTGGTCACGCTCTTACGATGCGCAGGGATCCGGTGTGCCTATTCTGAATCGGGGTACACACCGTGATCATTCATCCCAGCAAGCTGGTACTCAATTTGCCGACCTCGGAAGGATGACAGGGTGAGTCAACCCCCCTGGCGTTAATTCAGCGACCGACCGGGATTCGAACCCAGGATCCTAGGTAATCCCAAGCCGGCACCCTGACCGCTAAGCCAACGCCAGGCATATGTGGTGTGGTGTGGATGTGGCATATGTGGGATGTGGCATCACATGTGTGGTATCACATATGTGACATATGTGATATGTGGCATATCATACACAACCAGATGTGGCATAAAATACCATTTTTGAAGATAAAATACTACCTGTAGAAACTATTAGAATAATTCAAGTAAAAAAAAAAAGAAAAAAAAAGTGAGGAATCTATGATAATGAATACATTATGCATAGTTTGTGTGGGATTAGATATTCCTGTTTGTGATTTTAGTTATATTTACCTATTACGAAGGAACTTATTCCTTTTTGATTTGCATTACAAAGACTACATGATTTAATTTTTCGAACTATGTTAACCTGAAAGCAACTTTATACAACTTTAACTTTTAAAAGGAACTTTAAAAACTTTTTATAACTTTAACTTTAATTTTTATAAACTGTATGTTAACCTTTGTGAAATATATGAATAAATATAACCTTTTGAATGGTTAAAGGAAAAACAGCAAACTGTTGAATGTGAAGCTGTTATAAGATATACATGATCAGTTAGGACATGGTAACATCGTGCCAAGGTGTACCCTACCTGATCCAGGGTGTGTTGAGAGCAGATTCAGATATGGCTGAATGAAGAACAACCAGTTAACAGTTAAGAAATGAAGCGATAACTGCTTTGGAAAAAGAGCGAACAGAAAAATTTGGAAAGAGATGAGATTACGTGTGGCATACACCCTCCCTTTGAAGAATGGCAAAGGCCTCTTCCTCTGTAAGATTGGAAAGGATGTTCACCTTCACCAAGAAAATTTTGTGACCACTGGCCTGGGTTACATTGTAATGAGTGAGCGAAAGGCGATTACTTGCTCCTGTTCAATGCCTGGAACATCAAACACATCAGCAATTGTTGGATGACAACATGCTACTTGCAACTTCTACTGGACACTGTGACTTGATGTCATTGCTCCAACAACGGCCAGGGAACCAGCGCAGAGTTGTAAGTGGATGGCCTTGCCTCTTTCTCTACACTGGGCTTCCATAATTCCGCTGGCTGTTCCTGGCGTGGACCACGGACAACTTGAACACCATGGTCCTAACATCGCTATGGATGGACCTGTCATCTCTGGTCCACGTCCTGCCGGTCGACCAACATCACAACACTTGCTGCCCACTCACGATGAGTGAGGAGGCAGGTCAACGACAACTGGACGACAGCCTTGTTCAAGATCTGCTACGGCTCATGGCAAGAGTGGCAAGGATGCTACATGCAGAGCAGGGTCAGTTTGTGATCTTGCGTACCTACCATGATACCGGAAAACCTACGCGGAATAGTGTAGGTGCTATGAAGACACCAGAAGAATGTGGTTCATACTTGAATTTCAACCATATAAGTGATCAGCTTTTTCAAACAGAAGTTCAGCATTCACTCTGCAACAAGCACCTTGGAATCAACATGGCTGAATGTTTCAGATGTTTTAACATGAAATCATGCTGACAGTATTACCAAGATAATGGTGAAATTAATAAAGCACATTACAGTAATAATCTTCATGATGGACTGGAATTTTGTGCAGTTGTATAAGGTGAAGTTTGTTTGCAGAGACACTTGGGATGCTAACTGATGTAAATGCAATAAACTGAACTGTTAAGGATTTGTGAATTCGACGAACAAGAGAACGCCTTCTGATGAGCAGATTCTTCAATGGAAATGGTGTATGCCTCAGGTAATGGAAAATTTTGATATCCAAATAGGTAAATTGAAGACCTAATTGCCCTATGAAAAGGACAGAAAAAGGGAGGAGTGTAGAAGTAGGACTTCTACATGGATTAATTAATTAATACTATCCTGAATTAATTGTAGTTTTTGTAGGAAAATCACAGAAAGTTTGTATAAAATGTCTGAACCATTTTCATCTCTTTACACATATGGAAAATGTATTCCTTGAGCTGAATAATGAATAATGCTGTATTGGGAATTGTGAGGTGGAAAGAACATGTGGTCGAACCAAATTCTTTTTTAGCAATGCTTGTATGAAATCAGATGTACATTCGTCAGGCTGACAGAAATCCAAAGGGAGTACTGCAGTGAGAATCATGCTAAATATTATGAAGAATATATATATAAATATATATATAATATATATATATATATATATATATATATATATATATAAAATATCCCTCTCCCTTCCACATCTCCCTTCATCCCTCTCCCTTCCACACATCTCCCTGCTCTCGGATGTTGTGTGTGTGTGCTTCCCCTTTTCTCCCCATCTTGTCTTCCGCTCCCTCTTTTTGTGTATTTTGTTTGTCTGGTCGATTTGTTTGTGAAGTTAATGTTAGCTCTTTCACGAGCCTCGATTCAGTATACAAAAAAAAAAGAAGAAAAAAAAAGTAATGTTTACTCAGGGAGACCCGAAGGGAACTTTTTTCTACAATACATCTGTTTTGCTTATTGTTAAAAGCATACCTACGAGTTCTCATGGTTTGCAGGAGCAAAGCCAGATGGAACCCTAATGCGTGCAAACCCCCATCTTTCCCTTGAGAGGGACTTCCAAGGACTTTTGCATGCATAAAAAGGAAGTCGGAAAGCTGGGAGAGATGGAGACGACTGACCTGCTCTACCGTTATGCTGCGCAATTCTATGTTGTAACCACCAAGTGAACTCTGTGACATTTTGTATGTAATCTGTGCTAATTAAACCTAGATTTCTTATTTATAATCATATTTAATAAATTCTCCGAAAACCAACCGATTGGTGGACATTGATGAGACCAGCACACCTCTACTCTCCTTCTTCTTCCGCACCTCATCTCTCTCCAAATAATCCTTCTTTGACAATCGCAATGTTTATAAACGCCAGTGTTCGTGCCTTCATTTAATTTCCACAAAGATTGAGAATCATCACTTCACCTGAACAGAATTTCAAAATTTAACTCTGGAATTGACCTCAACAGCAGTTCCGACAATTGAAAAGTGTTAATTTGCCTAATTCGAATATTGTGGGACACCCCTGGCATCTCAACAATATTGTGGGAATGCTTAAGCTGCTTAGCAAGCGTGGTGGTGAGGAGCTTGGTAATGGAAGAAGCAACTTGGTAATGGAACAAGCAACTTGGTAATGGAACAAGCAACTTGGTAATGGAACAAGCAGCTTGGTAATGGAACAAGCAACTTGGTAATGGAACATCCCTGCTCGTTCCTCAAATTGAGTCCATTTTATTCATTTATTTTCTTCCCTTAAAAAGGAAAAAGTACATAATATCGACGAAAGAAGGATCCCACCCTACCTCGTGCCTCGCCTTTGTTGTTCAATTTTATTTTCCTCCTTTTTGTGTGATCTGCTTTCATTACACGACCCACCACTTCCACATAGATATACACATATATAAATAACATCCATCAACATCATCCAAGTTTCAGTCAGTTGGTTTGAGCTGTGAATTTCCAACTCAGCGAGAAACTTTTTATTCAAACTCAGAAAACATTATGGAGAAACGATTGCTTCTGATAATTCTTCTTCAAACTCAAAGCATTACAAAGAAACTCAGCAATGATAATTCTTCTTCCAGAGAAACAGCATGAACATTGCCAAGATACACTGCCCAGATCTTCTTCAAATTCATGAGAAACTATTTATTCAAACTAAAAAACATTACGGTAAATCAATCTGCCTCTGTCTTCTTTTTCTTCAAACTCACCCCCCAAATGCCTGTGTTGGTGTGAAGTATGGTGCCTCACCTGCTAAAATGTTGTGCTATTTTATTTTTCGCTTTTTGTGACATCTGCTTTCATTATACGACCCGTCACTTACACACGTTCATTGACCTCGTGTTGGAGTTCTGCCATGTTGGTTTGAGATTTTAAAAGGATCAACTGACATTTTGTGCTCTGTGCGACTTGATATATTTTTGAATTGAATTACGACAATTCCCACTTGAATTCCTCTTTGAAAGACCTATATTTGAAAGTAAACCTTTGGCATTGTAGTTTTGATGTATTTTATTTGTGTATGTAGAGATTACCACAAGAAAATTAACCAGCAGGATCGCTGTGAAGGCCTACGCAGCCGAGCCTGGTTACTACATGGGGAAATCTCCGAGTTATGAAGGCAAAATAATTGGGAGGATTACAATGATTGAACTGCTAGGGCTCATCATTGAATGCCTGATCTTCAAAAGTACGAATCGCTAATCACTTGCCAAGCTAGCCGTTCCTCATCAACCAGTTCCGTTGGAAGTGCTTAAGCGACTTGGCGAGCGTTCTGCAGTGTTATTGGTAACTAGCAGGGCTATCTGGCATTGCTTGGGTGAAGAGGGGGTGGGGAGGTGGGTGGAAATGAGAAGGTGGGGCAAAGACAGCCAGCAATGTGGGGGGCAGAATGGTTTATTTAAAATGGTGAGTTGAGGGGATGCTGGTTTGGGTTTATTTAAGAAGTGAGTAAAGGCGATGCTGGTTTGGGTTTATATAAAACTGGCGTGGATCAGCTCACTATGATCATCTCAACACAGGTTATCGCTGCAGAGGCACGGGCTTGTTTTAACCGTGGATAATGACCTGACTGAATTTGAGTTGTGTTGTCATGATTTACATAAATCATAATACAAACATTTATTTTGTACAAATTTCTTTTTAGTGTATGTGATATTACATTTTTATAAGCAATTCAAGTTGAATATTTAAGTTTTAAAAAATATTTTAAAGAAATTAAAAGAGGAACCCTTCAGCACATACACACAGGAGGGGTAGGTGCAGACTGGAAGTTTGGTACAATTTCACAAAAGCTTGAGTGAGTAGTTCAGTGATGTGACAGACACTGCACAGATATATGTAGAGTATATTAAGTGCTTCACCCCCTCACCACCACACAATTCAAAACACCTCACCACCATGTAATTCAAAACACCTCACCATCACTTAATTAAAAACACCTCACCACCACAGAAACAAAAGTTTCAGGCAGTAGTTCAGTGACAAAACAGACACTGCCCAGATATGTAGATATACAGATAAATGACTGTACCTGAGTTGGTGTTGTCATGGTTTACACCAATCGTAATACAAACAATTAATTTGCACAAATGTATTTGTAATATACGTGATATTACATTTTATAAACAATTGAAGTTGAAGATTTCATTTGAATTTGTTTGTTTTTTTATTCAAAAAAATATGTTTTTCAAAAATTTTCATAAACATATCCTAAGGACATACACATGGGAGAAGTACACTACATGGCCAAATGTATGTGGACACCCGAATATCTTACCCGTATGTGCTCGTCAAACATCTCATTCCAAAATCATAGGCATTAATATAGAGTTGGTCCCCCCCCCCCCCCCCTCTTTGCTGCAAAACAGCCTCCACTCTTCTGGGAGGCTTTCCACTAGATGTTGGAACATTGCTGCAGGGATTTGCTTCCATTCAGCCACAACAGCATTTTTGAGGTCGGGCACTGATGTTGGGCGATTAGGCCTGGCTCGCAGTCGGTGTTCCAATTCATCCCAAAGGTGTTCGATGGGGTTGAAGTCAGGGCTCTGTGAAGGCCTGTCAAGTTCTTCCACACCGAACTCGACAAACCATTTCTGGTATGGACTTAGCTTTGTGCACAGGGGCATTGTCATGCGAAAACAGGAAAGGGCCTTCCGCAAACTGTTGCCACAAAGTTGGAAGCACACAATCGTCTAGAATGTCATTGTATGCTGTAGCGTTAAGATTTCCCTTCACTGGAACTAAGGGGCCTAGCTCGAACCATGAAAAACAGTCCCAGCCCATTATTCCTCCTCCACCAAACTTTACAGTTGGAAATATGCATGGTGGCGTTCTCCAGGCATTTGCCAACCCCAGATTCGTCCGTCGGACTGCCAGATGGTGAAGCATGATTCACCACTCCAGAGAACACGTTTCCACTGCTCCAGAGTCCAAAGGTGGCGAGCTTTACACCACTCCAGCCGACGCTTGGCATTGCGCATGGTGGTCTTAGGCTTGTGTGCAGCTGCTCGGCCATGGAAACCCATTTCATGAGGATCCCGACGAACAGTTGTTGTGCCGACGTTGCTTCCAGAGGCAGTTTGGAACTTGGTCATGAGTGTTGCAATCGAGGACAGACGATTTTTACATGCTTCACACTACAGCACTTGCCAGTCCCATTCTGTGAGGGTGTGTGGCCTACCTCTTCGTGGCTGAGACATTTCCACTTCACAATAACAGCACTTACAGTTGATCGGGGCAGCTCTAGCAGGGCAGAAATTTGACGGACTGACTTATTGGAAAGATGGCATCCTATGATGGTGCCACGTTGAAAGTCACTGAGCTCTTCAGTACGACCCATTCTACTGCCAATGTTTGTCTATGGAGATTGCATGGCTGTGTGCTAGATTATATATACCTGTCAGCAATGGGTGTGGCTGAAACAGCCGAATCCACTAATTATAAGAGGTGTCCGCATACTTTTGGCCATGTAGTGTAGGTGCATACCAGAAGTTTGGTGCCTCACCGTGGGGCAAAGGGGGGGAGGGAGGAGGAAGGGGGGAGAGGAAAGGGGGGAAGGATTAAAAACGGCTTAGGCACTATCTAGGGGGTGGGGTTAAAACCTATTATTGAACTGTTAAAAAAAAGAAAAGGGTTGAAAAAAAAAAAGGAAAAAGATGAACAGAATTGGAAGGTTATACAAAGACATGGAGTTAAGAACTTAAAAAAACCATTGATGTTTTATACACAGTTGTTTCGACAAAAATTTGGCGTTTTAATGTGAGGGTTAGGGTTGAGTTTTCCTCACCCTAAACCAAAACCAAAGCATACAAAACCTACTATACACCCGGACTTGGCCCTCGAGTGTCCATAGAGGTGTATAGTAGAGGATTGTGAAGCGCCAACCCATTGCTTTCAAGGGTATTATCTGCTTATTTGTGTCTTTTGTAATTCCTGTGAATAGAATGACTCCAAGATTTATTTTCCATTTAAATCATGTAATTTGCAAGTCCAAGGAACTGTATCCATTACATCAACAATTTTAAAAAGTTCATTCGTCCATCGCTTTGTATAACGTTTCTCAAAATGACTTTTCCATCTGTATATTCTTACAATATCACCAATTTTGGCCTTTGGATTACTCAAATGAATCTCCTTTTCATATACTAATTTTGTAAATGTTTCTGATTGTTTTGATTTTGTTGATGAATGTTCTGTATTATTGTAATTATCTACAATGTCCGGAATTAAAGATACCCATTGTTGAGAACCGAGTTGTGTGAATGTTTTTTATCGAGTTTCTCCAAACATGGAGTTAAGAACCAAACAGTGATGACTCCATTTAAATTTCGCTGTCTGACAACATGGACCAACTTCTATCCACTCATCCCAACTCTCTCTCTTCCGCATATGTGGCGACTTCAACTGTCATCATGCCAGCTGGGTGGTTGTGGATACCTCTCACACCAGCCATGACATCTCAGCAAAGAACTTCTGCAACCAACTGGGACTGTCACAATCTGTAAATTAACCGACCCGGATCTCAGTCAATGGAGTATCTTCTCTTCTGGACTTGGTTATGACAAACTTCCCTGCAAATGTCAGCTGCTCTTCCTCTGCTCCAATCGGTTATTCTGATCATGTGCTTGTTAAAGTGGACATCTCTCTGGCCATTCTCAGAGAGCGTCCTCAGCGTCGACGAGTCTGGCATTTCACTCAGGCCAACTGGCACGGTCTTCAAGCAGCCATCAATCATCTGGACTGGTCTCCCATCTCTACCGCCTCTGACTTCAATTCTTCCTGGGAATTCTTCCAAAGTAAATTGCTCTCTCTCATGCACAGATTTATCCCATCTCGTCTTCAGTTGTCATACCCTTCCTCCCATCAATGGTACACTGAATCTTGTGGTGAGGCAGTTGCCCTGAAACAACTTGCCTTCACCTCCTGGAAAGCTAATTCAACTGAAGGAAATCTCAGTTCCTTCCACCAAGCTCGGAACAAGTGTGTGTCTCCCCTCAGGAGACCCAGGAAGAATCTCTCTACTCTGAAGACTGAACTCTCAAACCCTTCTCCTTCCTCCAAATCCTGGTGGTGTCTGGTCAAATCTGTTTCTGGTGTTTTTTACCCCTCCATCCCCTCCATTACCTCAAACGGCTACACAGCTAATACTGCACGTGAAAAAGCTGAATGCGTCAACTCTGTGTTTGCTTCAAAATCTTGTCCCAAACCCATCTCTCTCTGTAACCACCTTACTCAGTCGAACGCAGGTGATCCTGGAATCTGTGTCCTACTCTCCCGACAAGGTGGAGAAGTTTCTGTCAAACCTCGACTCTGATTCTGCAACTGGACCAGACTGCATCAGCCCATGGGTCCTAAAATCCTGCTCTGCCACTCTATCTCACCCTCTCTTTGTTTTCTTCACAATCTCTTTTGCTCAAGGTCATCTGCTATCAGCTTGGAAATCAGCCAACATTACCGCTTTACACAAAAAGGTGCAAAAACAGATCCTTGCAACAACAGACCAATCACCCTGCTTCCAATTATAAGCAAAGTCATGGAATCCATCATTGCTTCAGATATAAAATCCTTCCTCTTCTCCAATGGTTTAATCTCTGATCATCAATTTGGTTTCAGACCTGGTCACTCTACTCTGGACATGCTGCTTCTGCTGTCTCAACAATGGATGGAGGTCCTCAATGCCAAACAGGAAATCAGAGCCGTCTCACTTGACATATCATGTGCCTTCGATACAGTCTGGCACCCCGCTCTGCTCATCAAATTCTCCTCCTATGGTATCCATGGAAATCTCCACGCTTGGCTTGCGGACTTCCTCTGGTCATAGTCAACGTGTTGCCCTGAATGGATTTCTCTCATCTCCCCTTTCTGTTCAGGCTGGAGTTCCCCAAGGCAGTGTTCTGGGCCCTGTGCTTTTTCTGGTCTTCATCAATTATCTCTCCGACTCTCTGGAAAATCCTCTCTATCTCTTTGCTGATGACTCCACTCTCTGCCGCTCCATACCCCCATCCCTCAGATCGGCAGTCTGCAGCCTCCTCACTCTCTGCAGACCTGGACAAAATCACAGACTGGTCAATCAAGTGGAACATGTCTTTCAATCCTGACAAATCTCACACTCTTACGATGTCTCTCCGAAAAGACTGACTGGACAACCCTCCCATCTGCTTTCTCAACAATCCTCTCCAAGAGGTTCTGCCACTCAAGCTTTTGGGTCTCACTATATGCCATGATCTTTCCTGGGAAAAACACTTTTCAAAGCTGGCTTCCAAAGCAAGGCTTTCATCTGCAGCTCAATGGAGTACTGCTCTCCCCTCTGGGCTGGTGTTCCTGCCTCACACCTCGGTCGGCTTCACGCTGTAGAAACCAAAGCTTTCAGAATCATTGGAATCTCCCGCGATGAAGTTCAATGTGAGGGCCTTTCACTCACTCACCATAGGCAGGTAGGTGGTCTTTCTGTCTTCTACCGACTTCTCGCTAGCCTAGCTACCCCAGCTCTGTGTGCTCTGCCCCTCAAATATTCCTACAGGTCGCACAAGCTCGGCCAGCAACCCTCTTCTCGTGAAATTGCCAAAATCAAGACTCTCTGCTCACCTTCACTCTTTCATTCCTCTTTACTCCCGACCCTGGAACAAACTCCTGCCTCCGGAACAAACTCCCTCACTCTCTTAAATCCCACTCCTCTCTCCAGGTCTTTAAAACAGCTGTTCACCACCATTTCTTATCTTCCCCCATCCAAAGCCTTGATCTTTTCTACCCCAGTTAATTCACCCCAGATCCACTTTTTTGAAATACCAACTTCTTTCCTGGCAGTCCTAGCAGTATCCATGTGTTTTCTGCCTTTCCCACCCTCCCAACCCACCCCCCACACCAACCCACTTCCCATGCCTCCTCCCCCCAAGCCCTCTCCCTCCCACAGATCTCCTGATGTCCCTGTTCTCTGCTGTTGTACTTGTGTGCTTCCCTCTCTCTCCCCATCTGGTCTCCCGCTCCCTTTATTGTGTTTCGTGTTTCGGTTTTTTTCTTTTGTGATTAATGTTAGCTCTTACACGAGCCTCGACCTTGTATCCAAAGAAAAAAGAAATGGCATTGACAAAATTATTGACACTGTCGACTTAATATTTGGTAGCACAGCCTTTGTACAAAATAACTGCAGTCAATCGCTTCCTATAGCCATGAGTGAGCTTCCTACAGCTCCCTACTGGCAGTTTGGTCCACTCTTCTTGTGCAAACTGCTCCAGTTCTCCCAGATTTGAAGGGTGCCTTCTCCCAACTGCTGTTTTCAGATCTCCCCACAGGTGTTCAATGGGATTTAGATCTGTACTCATTGCTGGTCACTTCAGAACAGTCCAGCGTTTTGTGTTGAACCATTCGTGGGTGCTTTTGGAAGTGTGTTTGGGGTCTTTGTCCTGCTGCAAGACCCATGACCTTCGACGGAGTCCCAGCTTTCTGACATTGGGTGCGCTCCAAAATGCCTTGTGTTACGGATTCAGCCCTAATTATTGTTGGTATTATTCTTATTGTTGGTTCTCAGTAAGGGTTATTGTGGTTAAAAGGTTTAAAAGCGCTCCTGGTGAAATGTGGCCGGATATCGGATGGTGACCCGGAAGGCAAAATAGAGCAAGGAAGAAGAGCGTGTAAGGTGGAGAAAAAAACGAGGCGTTTGGGGAACAGCTCTGCACCGAGCTTGGTCGAGCGTCCATGGAGAGGGAACTTTGAGTCCCGGAAAGGAATCTCGTGCGATTGATGATACCGCTGGGGTCGTGGAAAAGCCTGTGAAGCCAGGTACAGGTGGGAGATTCCGGAGAATCTTTGCCTAGCGGCTGCGACCCGAGGAAGAAGATACTGCCATTTCGGGGACCTCGCGCGTCGTTCGCGGACCCTTGATTAGTCGCGTCCGCTGGTCCAGCCCTCCGGTGGTTTGCCGAAGATGTGGGTGCGTGACAGCGGCCTTTGAAGAATACGGTGCGGTTCGTGACTGCACGGTGTAGGTGCACGTTTGGATAGCATCTTTGGGGATTCCTCTTTCCACCGCCAATTGGGGTTGGCTGGGACCACGTGACGGTCCCCGCCTTACCTACATCTCCGTTCCCACCTCATCGCCATCGCCTCTACGCCGGGAGCACCATTGTGTGCTAGAGACATTGAGAAGGGCTCTGCTTCAGTCCCTGGGGGTGCCGTGATTCTGAGCTGGGGTACCATCTTAAGATTGGATTGCAGGGGTGATTGCCCCCATTGTTGTAGGGTGCTTTTTGGTGTGCTTTTCATATAATATTTGTTGGTTTCATTATTGATTTGATTGTTTCATTTGATGGTTTCATTGAGAGTGTCGTTATTGATTAATTTCAACAAAGGATAACATATTTTTCTGCCGGGGACCCTCTCGGGGTTCGGAGGTTTACCGAGACCAGGGGATAGGGGAGGACACCGAAACAGAAATTGGGGGCTCGTCCAATTGACTCGTGGGCTCGAAATTGGGTCTGCGTCCGGGATCTAAAATTTCCTAAATTTAGTCCGGGAAAGAATTCCCTAACATTCCCAGAATTCCCAAATTTGGAACTTTTTCCAACATTCCCAAATTTTTCCAAAAACAAACCCCCAAAAAATGTTTTTTTTTATTTTTAATTTCTTGTGTGAAGGTTAACAGGTGTTAACAGTAGTCACCATGGAGTTTGACGCAGAGAAGTTTACAGTGACCCCTAGTGAAGCACAGTTCAGAGCGTTAGTAAAATCTGACCTCTTGAAATTGGCCAAACATTTTAGCTTGGAGGTCCGAACTAATATGAAGAAGGCAGAGTTGCAGACAGTGGTGATACAATATATGGTGGGATTAGAAACATGGGAAGAGGTAGCCTGGGATTGGTTACCAGAAGAGCAAGAAAATGTGGAGCTCCGGAAGCTGGAGATGCAATTACAGAGCCAGGAAAGGGAAAAAGCAGAGGAAAGGAAAGCAGAAAAGGAAAGAGCAGAACAGGAACGAGAACTCCAGGAAAGGTTAAAAGCAGAGGAAAGGAAAGCAGAAAAGGAAAGAGCAGAACAGGAAAGAGAACTCCAGGAAAGGTTAGAAGACAAAAAAGCAGAGGAAAGGAGAGTGGACGAGAACTCCAAGAAAGATTAAAATCAGAGGAACGAGAACTCCAGGAAAGATTAAAGGCAGAGGAAAGGAAAGCAGAAGAGAGAAGAGAAGAGAAACAAGCAGAGGAAAGGAGAGTGGAACGAGAACTCCAGGAAAGGTTAGAAGAGAAGAAAGCAGAGGAAAGGAGAGTTGAAAGGGAGTTAAGGGATCGTGAAATGGCCCTTCAGCAGGAAATTAAACTCAAGGAGCTGGATGTAATGAAAGAACGGGGAGAGGTACCATCCATGCCGACTGGTTCGACACCTAGCCGGAACACCTGGGATGTTGGCAGACATGTGAGGCTGGTTCCACCCTTCAATGAAAAGGAGGTAGCCAAGTTTTTTCCCCACTTTGAGAAAGTGGCTCGACTGTTAAACTGGCCTGAGGAGTACTGGTCCATACTAGTGCAAAGTGTTCTGGTGGGTAAAGCTCAAGATATTTATTCGGCTTTACCGATTGATCAATGTGCAGATTATGAGGTATTGAAGAAACACATTCTCAAAGCCTATGAATTGGTCCCGGAAGCTTCCCGGCAAAAAATCCGGAATGCCAGGAGGAGGGAGAATGAGACCCATGTGAAGTTTGCCAGATTGAAAGAAACCATGTTTGATAGGTGGTGTGATTCAAAAGGAGTTGGAAAAGACTTCGAACTATTGCGACAATTGATCCTGGTGGAGGAATTCCAACAGTGTGTCCACGAGGACATTAAAGTTCATCTGGAGGAAAGGAAGGTACCAAAGCTGTATGAGGCAGCAACCATGGCAGATGACTATGCCTTAACACACAGGATGGGGTTCCGCAAACCGAACTTCTCGCCCAGACATAGCCAGGGGAGCTATGGTACATCAGGGGCGGAGAAAGAAAAACCATGTAGACTATAGGGCATGTGCTTTGCTGAATAAACATATTTAAAAGTCAAGTTTACTTAAAAACCATACCACGTGCTTGTCTTTCATGCAGCCAACTTTTACTTGACATCTAATTGATATACAATGTATGAGTGCACATTCTGAAAACAAGGCAAGGCATAACTCTGGAATACCCTTTTTGCACCATGTACAAATTGCCCTTTATTCTATTATCAGTGAATAGGTGCGAAAGGTATTCCAGAGTTATAATCCCAAGTAAGTTTTCCTTACAATTAAAAAGATTCTTCCTCTTCAAAGTTTTCTTCATCGAAGCAGATATCTCCAACTTCATCCATTTCTTCTTCACTTTCTTCAGCATCGTCATCGCGTACATGCATGTTGTCACAGTTCTTGCACTCGCACAGTTCGGTACAACATAGCCCCAAAGACACACATCACTGGTCATCTGCATCTGATGCTTTGCACTTGGACTTCTTGCAGGTGCAGCGTGAGAGTTCAAGAATGCTCTGTTGAGCAGGTTGCATTTCCATCCAGTTTATTGAGAGGCTGCCATCGATCAATTTCCAACCATGTCCAGCTGGTGATGGGATATCTGGGTGATTGTCGAAGCTGCGCTTGCAAACAGCTGCCTGGAAGTTGGCTCGTTGTACGTGTTTGATGAGGGCATCTCGGTTTGGTGGCATGACACTTTCGTTTCTTGTAGCCATCGAAAACATAGAATACCGTGCATCGTTGACATGACTGTACTCCTGCTGGCTGTAAAGCTTGCAAACGAAGTCCTCCAGTAAAGAAACAAGCTCGTCTGTTACGGAGAAAGACTCGCCAAGCATTTGACACGCGTGGGAAAAGGATTTATTTTGGGTGAGAAGTTTGATTGCTTTTGTTTTCCCTTTGCCGTAAAAGGAACTTACAGAATCGCATCCTGTGAAACAGTGGAGACCTATGATGGCTTTTGCGATGTCATCTCCAAGCTCCTGCTGTATGGCCTGTAAGTCAATGGTACGTACATTGTCGTCTCTGCCAGTGTGGAAATACAACTGGGAACCCACAAGGTGCGATACAAGTGCCACACCAATAACAAACACGTCAGTGTCTGGGCTTTTGATGATGATGCTTCCGATGCCTTGGGTGCTGATGTAATGTGCATGTAGGAGCATCCTGGTGTCAGCCTCCTCTTGGGTGGAATGGAGCTGCGGTATTTCTTCAATGCTGATGGTACCATTTCTTGGTGTGATGGAATGACACATCTTGCCATGTGCAACATACAGTGTGATGCCCTTAAAGTTGCCCTCTCCACAAGTACTCCAATGGTTGAACAAGAAGTGAACTAGCTGTTCCTTATTGAAGCTGTTTGCCAGATATTTCTTCCATTGTTTAGGTACAGGTTGGTCTGCCTTGGATATTTTAATCCTCTGGGAACCACTCGCTGCCCGTCGTTTCCTCTCAGCACCCTTAATACTGATCGATGGATACGTGTCTGTTACAAAGTGTACAGAGTTGGAGCTACTACTTAGTGCCAGGTACACTAACTGTCTCAGAATTATTTCCGCCACTTGACCCATGCTTGCGGGCATTCCTTTTGAACTCATTTGCTGAAGCATGGCCATGCCATCAACTACCCATACGCCTCCCTTTGGTGGGTCCACGACAGGGGAACTCTCAGGTACACTTTCTAGGTAGTGTAGCAGCCTCGCCTTGTTAGTTTTAACTAAGCATCCCTCATAAGTCGCAAGGGCTGGTGGATACGGGCGCAACGAGTATGTCATCATGCTTTTGAGATTCACTTTTCGTACTTTGCCAATGATGACCAGCCTTGCCAACAACTCACGATCACTTTTCAAAGTAACATCTTTCCCTTTAACCTTGATGGTTTGCTTGCCTGCATCTGAAAATGTTTTCAGTTTCATCTTCTTCAGCGTTTTGTTCAGGTCTACATCATTACCTTGCAAGCGGCTTTTAGAAAAATTGACGAAAGCTTCATCGCCCTTTACTTTTGCGGTCATGAGGTCAGAATACACATCATCTGGTGCAATGACTCCAGATGACAAGTGAACCAGATCATTAGCATCCATTTCCGGATCATTTTCGAAAGGATTCGTCATGCTCGTGATGGTACTCATTATGTTGTTTACGTCGTCTTCATCCCTAGTCATTCGACTGTTGGTAAGATCTGCCCTTTTTGAAGATTTCTGCCCTTTGCCAGCCATCTCTTCACATTGTCTGGTTATCGCTGCTCGTTGATGGTGCGCTCGTATCCAACGATTGGTAGCTCCTTGGTTGGTTGAGAACCCTTTGATCCCACCTCTTGTTTTGGAGTCTCTATTCACCGTTTGCTCGATCGTCATATCACAAGCTACCTGTGCAAACCCGTGAGTATCTTGTCGCTGAACGGCAAAGTGTCCACTGACCAATTCTTTGTAGATGTACTGATGTGAAGTAGGTAGCTGGCTCATCTCAAACCAATAGACTGGGAGGTAACGTGAGTAGTTGGTTCGGTCATAGGCAAATATCCACGGTAGGAGTGCCCTAACTGCAGCAAGATGAAGGTGCCAGTTTCCTTCCCGTGTAGCCCTGATGAAAAGGAGGATGTCCTCTATCATTTCCAGGTAGGAGTTCCAAAAAGCAAAGGTAGCATTCTTGTTCCCCTCTGTGATGAAACTGTCATATTCATTCATCATGGCCTGAAAGGATGCGCCTTCCACATGCTGCACATACTGGCCTGGGAATGATGATTGTAATGATGAAATCACATCTCGATACTGCTCTTGCATTTCCAAAGGAACACTCTCCATAAAGCTTTGCCAGCAAAGCCGATGTAATGCCTCTGCCATAAGTTTGTGGCAGCGGATGCTTCTGTTGTAGTTGTGGCCATTCATCACACCGCTCACAGAACCTGGTGCCACTGCACTGGATTCAATAAGGACATCTTGCAATCCCGCATCCTGAAATCTTTTTCCCACACACGCCAAAGCTGTCATGGTTGTATGGAATGCCCCAAGTCTTATCACAATTCTGTCCATGAAAATAGGTGTTTGCCATCTGATTGTCTGGGCCTTGGCATAAATAGCCTGATCCATCACTACTACAACTGACGGGAGCTCCAGTTGGTCTGCTATTTCAATGCTTCGATGGAGGATGGTATTCACAGTATTCAGATCAGTTGGACTAGCATTTACAACAGGAAGGTATGCAATGGTTGCTTTTGGTGGGATGCTGGATGTCAGTAACTGATTGAATCCAGTCCAAGCAGGAAGAAGACGTTTCTGTGGCCATTTTGTAATGTAGAAGGCGGCATCTTTCTTCTTGTGAGGATATAAAGTTGGCTCATAGTGTGTCATTTCCAGCTTCATATTCCCAGCAAATGCCTTCGGGGACGACTTCTTCTCACCACTGAATGTAACCACCTCTGTATGTGGTGCTGGTAGTGAGCGCTTTCTTGTCTTTCTCATTCCTTGTACTGGTGGAAGTGTAGAATGTGCATCTGCATCCTGATGAATCTCTGCATGCTGCACAGCTATGCCGTTGGTATTATGGGTTGTGTCTTTTCCCGAAAGTGTCTGCTCCCCAAAATCATTGTTGTCCCAGATGAGAGTTGTGAAGACAGACTTCTGCAAGCACGATGGAAGAGCTCTAGAACCTCGTTGGACTTCTTGCTGTGCCAAGGCAGTATCATGCTCGAGAACACTGGTGTGCGAAATGCTATAGCCAAAACCATTAAGTAAGCCTATTAGCTGTGCCAATCCGCTAAGATGCCGTATCGCCATTGCTAGAGATGACTGCTTCGGTAACATTGTCTTGCCTTTAGTAGCTAGGTAGATGATGTCCTGGGCAATGGTTAATATTCGATGGTCTTGCACATCACCAACCTTTACATGGTTTACACCCTCTGGATCATCAGATGCTCCAACAACCCATGCAAGAAAGTTGTATAGCATGGTTGGAACTATCTGGCGGGCAGCATCCATGGTTAAGTCACCTGAGGTTGGAGGCCAGGGAAGAGTTGTAGAGTTTGTTGTATCCATCACAGCATTCTTCAGATCTAGGGCTGTTGAATAACGCTCTCTTAATGATGATATTTGAGGTACGACCTGTCTTCTGTTGCACTGTTTTGGCCGTTTCACTGGAGGTGGAGACTCCTCAGCATCAGCTGTATCTGTGTCGGTTGTATTTGTGTCTGTTTCTGAGGTGACCGTATCCCTTACAAGCTCTTCAGCTGATAGGGTGTCAATGTATACCAGTTCACTCTGGTATTTTTTTTTGGGCTGCATGAAGCAAAGCTGGGGATATCTCCTTCTGATTCTTTGTTTCAGGCTATGGGTTTTGTAGTTGGACGAGTCCTTCCCTTCAATGTCTTTTACTGCCTTATCAAAGATACGTTTCAATGACGTAAGCCGGTAGATCTCTTTGTTCTTCAGAATTTTCTGGTCAATTGTATAGTTACAAAAACTGTCAAATGCTTGAGAATATATCTGTTCTGTAGCTGCATGAACATGTTGAGGGTTAGATCTTCTCAAATAGTCTGTGTATCCCTTGTAGCAGCTCCGGTGATATCTGACTTCTATAGCTACACAGTCACGATCTCTGATATGAACAAGAATATTTTTGTCATCTTTTTCCTCTGCAGCTAGTCGAAGCTTGCCTCCATCAATCTGTTCACAAAGCGTCAATGGTTCTTTCTGCTTTCTGCCTCTTGAATCCTGAAATGTCTTACCACTCCTGCATACGATACAAACTGTTGGCAAGATGTGAGAAGATTTAGTCGGCTGTTTTGCAATGTTAGAAGTGGAACGCAAGTGTCTTGCATCAGATGTAGCAGATGCATGTTTGTCTATGTCTCCGCTTGAAGAACATGCAGAGGGATCCAGTTCTGTATACAACAAACACAAAATATTAAACTCATAAGTGTATACATCGATCTACTACATGTAAAAACAAAAGTCCCACATTTTACGATTCATGTAGACTACACAAATCACAACATTTGGGACTGACCTGACCCAATTTCATAGGCCTCCCTACGTGATTGTACATGCAATTTTCTCATTCGTGATGTATTTGTAGGCTACTTTTAAACTTACCGGATGATTGGGTGACATTCCGATGCTTCTGTTTAGCAGTTTGGGCACGTTTTTGCTTGGTAGAATCAGGGAAATACCGGTAACACACTGCGTGGCAACCCCCAGTTTCAGGGACCGGCAATGCACTTTCACATGCGCTGCAGTGTAGACCATGATCGCGGACGAAAGACCTCGCTAAGTCGGCCTGGTTTCCCAACCAAATCGCTCCAAATATCTACAGCACTCAAGAATGTTCTCCACCTTTTTTCGGTAAATGGCACAATATCACAACCGGCACCTGGAACATGTGCATAACACCTATTTTTTACACCAAATTTGACACCAACTGATGCCATTTTCACCGATACTTTTCACCAAACAACATCTGTTTACACACGTGACCCGCTATTCGCCGTACCGCAGCACTCTCGTACGATGTTGCTGATTGGCTCCTTTTGCTATATGAGGCCCATGTTGATATTTTCCGGACCAATCGCATAAATGAAAAATCGCAGCAACGTTGATAAATGAACCGTACAATTTGATTGGATAAATATCGAGATCGTGATAATTATTTTACCGACGAAATATTAGTTATTCTAACCTAAAATTCGACAAAATGCTCCAACCGATGACGCGGGAATATGAACGATAATTCATAAAAAATATTTAACTTAATTATAAAATAAGTTTTATTTAGTCGGGAGATGGAGACCACAAGACAAGCTCTTAGGACCACATGCCCTATCGTCTAATGGGGGCGGCCTCGAGATGAAAATGAGGACCACTCTGACACCACGACTTCTAGAAATCAGAAGACTGTGGTTCCCAGACAGACCTATCGTCCGGGGGGCTCGAGGCAGACCACCGCCCCCATGCCTTGGCAGACCACGAGGTTCTCCTCCGGGCCTACTTGCACTTTTTGCCATAAACCTGGACACTTGATGTCCAACTGTTATGCTCTGGGAAAGGAAAATCAGGAGCGAAGTTCGACCAGTACGACTCCAAATGCGATGGCCATTGTGAGAAATCGCCCTCAAAAGGGTGACCAACCATTTATTTCAGAGGGGTTTGTGTCACTGGATGGAGCCTCGACTAACCGGAGACCAGTTAGGATATTGAGGGACACAGGAGCACATCAATTTTTAATGCTTGAAGGCATCTTGCCATGGTCCGAGGAGACGGCAACTGGGGATAGTGTTCGTTTACAGGGGATTGGTGGCTGTGTTAGTGCTCCACTTCATGTCATCCATTTGGAGTCCGACTTGGTGTCAGGACCGGTCACCGTCGGTTTACAAGCCACGCTTCCTGTAGAGGGAGTATCTGTTGTTATCAGGAATGATTTGGCCGGTGGTCAAGTCTATGGTAACCCGATGGTTGTTAAAAAGCCCAGTAGGGAAAATAACACCACACCAGTTATGGATGGCGACAAATTTAGCAAGTTATTTGAAGGTGGACTGAACTTCAAAACAAAGGAAGATGTTCTGGAGTCTGCCTTCAGCAAATATGGACCACTTTTGGAAGTGCTGCTGATAAAAGACAGGGAGACACGAAAGTCAAGAGGGTTTGGCTTTGTCACGTTTGAAAACTCAAAGGACGCCAGAGAGGCAGAAAAGGATCTGAATAGCAAGGAGTTGGAGGGTCGGACCATCACAGTAGGGAAAGCATTTCCTCGGCATCGAGGGGGCTACAGAGGAGGACCACGGAGTAGTAGTGGTGGTGGCCGCAATCGATATTATTATGGAGGCTTCCAGAGTTATGACAGCTCCGGAAGGAAGGATTATCAGAGCAGTGGCCGAGAAGGAGACCGCCATTCATGTGACTACAGTGACAAGTGGTCCAACCTTGATTGTTAAGAAAGTTAGAAAGAGTGGAAGCACTGAATGATGCGGAGCAGCCGAGCCAAGATTCCGACACGGATTAACCGTGAACGCCACGTTCCTAAAGGCGTCCATGTAGTGAACTTTCCTACACGGACTAACCGTGAACTCCACGTTCCTAGAGGCGTCCATGTAGTGAAAATGTCCAGGCCCTACCACCCAACCACCATGGAACCTGGCGCTCAGCTCGGCCTCCTAGAGAAAGTGCTATCGAGTTGCTTGACTTTGGATTTTTGATCAACCCCTTAACCTTCATTCAAAAGAAACTAAAAGTAAAAATCAGAGGTCGATGAGATGGAGTTTGGCTTTGCAGGGGTAACTTGGAAATTGAACATGTAAAGGGCAGGGACAATGTCGTTGCTGATGCTTTGGCCAGAGTGAATTAACTTTGGAAATCTCTGTAAGTTGTTCGAAGTTGTTGCTTTATTTTTGGGGAAACATTGATTGCTTGTGTTGGTTTCAAGAATTTGCCTACAAAGAAAGTTTTCGCTGTGTTCAAACTTTCTTTCTTTAGGGGGGGAAGTGTTACGGAATTCGGCCCTAATTATTGTTGGTATTATTCTTATTGTTGGTTCTCAGTAAGGGTTATTGTGGTTAAAAGGTTTAAAAGTGCTCCTGGTAAAATGTGGCCGGAAATCGGATGGTGACCCGGAAGGCAAAAGGGAGCGAGGAAGAAGAGCGCGTAAGGCAGAGAAAAAAACGAGGCGTTTTGGGAACAGCTCCGCACTGAGCTTGGTCGAGCGTCCATGGAGAGGGAACTTTGAGTCCTGGAAAGGAATCTCGTGCGATCGTTGATACCGCTGGGGTCGTGGAAAAGCCTGTGAAGCCAGGTACAGGTGGGAGATTCCGGAGAATCTTCGCCTAGCGGCTGCTACCCGAGGAAGAAGATACTGCCATTTTGGGGACCTTGCGCATCGTTCACGGACCCTTGATTAGTCGCGTCCGCTGGTCCAGCCCTCCGGTGCTTTGCCGAGGATGTGGGTGCGCGACAGCGGCCTTTGAAGAATACGGTGCGGTTCGTGACTGCACGGTGTAGGTGCACGGTTGGATAGCGTCTTTGGGGATTCCTCTTTCCACTGCCAATTGGGGTTGGCTGAGACCATGTGACGGTCCCCGCCTTACCTACATCTCCGTTCCCGCCTCATCGCCATCGCCTCTATGCCGGGAGCACCGTTGTGTGCTAGAGACATTGAGAAGGGCTCTGCTTCAGTCCCTGTGGGTGCCGTGAGTCTGAGCTGGGGTACCATCTTAAGATTGGATTGCAGGGGTGATTGCCCCCATTGTTGTAGGGTGCTTTTTGGTGTGCTTTTAATATAATATTTGTTCATAACCCTTGGTGTGGTTTCATTAATTGATTTGATTGTTTCATTTGATGGTTTCATTGAGAGTGTCATTATTGATTAGTTTCAACAAAGGATAACATATTTTTCTGCCGGGGACCCTCTCGGGGTTCGGAGGTTTACCGAGACCAGGGGTTCGGGGAGGACCCCGTAACAATTGGGAATCTTCTGATTCCATGAACACATTCAAGGCACCCAGTGCCAGAGGTAGCACAGCAACCCCAAAACATCACTGAACCTCCTCCATGTTTGACTGTTGGAATGGTGTTCTTTTCTTTGAAGGCTTCATTTTGTTTTCTGTAAACATGGAGATGATGTGCTTCACCAAAAGCTCTAATTTGGTCTCATCTGTCCACAGAAAGATTTTGGCTTGTTCAGGTGTGTTTTCGCAAACTGCAGTTGGGCTTTCTTATGTCTCTCTCTCTCAGCAGTGGGTTCCTCCTGGGTCTCCTACCATAGAATCCCCTTTCATTGAGCTGGTGACGGATGGTTTGAGTTGAAACTGTTGTATTTTGTGTCAGAAGGTCAGCCTGAATCTGTTTGGTAGTCGTAAGGTATCTCGACACTACGATCGATTGTTGCACACGTTTATTGACTTTGCAGATACAGGCCCGATTCACCCCAGCGCCGTCTGAGCTGAGCCGTAACTCCCGGAAACGGAAATAAACCTACAGTCAGGGTGTCCGGATAAAACGGTGAATATTTGCACCTTTATACGTGACTTCCTCCCCTTTAAGTCCAAAATTACCAAGAGCAATACGTGCTAGATTTCCAAAATTGACATTCCAAAGCAACATTTCCAAAAACATGTGAAAGTGTGTGTGCAAACGATTATGAAAATAATGAAAATAATGAAAATACGTGAAAATAGAACATGTGTCAATGTGAAAATAGAACATGTGTAAACGTGAAAATAGAACATGTGTCAACGTGAAAATAGAACATGTGTCAACGTGAAAATAGAACATGTGTCAACGTGAAAATAGAACATGTGTCAACGTGAAAATTAGAACATGTGTCAACGTGAAAAAACATCTTCAAATATTCAAATGGTCGGGTGCTTTTCTCTCGCACATTGAGCGTCGCGGTGGACCAGTGAACACAGAGTCCGAGGTGATCCCTTTGGTCTCCATGAAGGGTGCAGCATTCGCAGAGGTTTTCGGGGCATCCGAGCCGGCTGGAGCGGCCACGACGATCTCCGACAGTGGCGGGTCGAACTGTTGTTCTGACTGTGACTATGCTGCAGGCTCTGTTGACTGACAGTGACGGTAGGTTATGTGGTCCTGATGTCGACGAATTTCGCGGCCGTCCTGCAGGTGAATCATGAAGGACAGTGGACCTGGCTTCTCGATGATGTCCCCCAGTAGCCACGTCGCACCTGCACCAAAATTTCGGGCAAACACTGGATCTCCAATGTTGAAACAGCGACTGTTGGACGACTTATCGTGCACCAACTTTTGATTAAGCTGGCTCTGATAAACATTTGATGATATGTCTGGTTTGAGATTGTCAAGTGTCGATCTCAAGTGTCGTTTCATCAATAACTCAGACGGAGCTGCACCGGTTGTTGATTGTGGTGTGATGCGGTATTTGAACAGGAGACGAGAAAGCTTTGTTTCCAGGTTTCCCTCCTGAAGTTTCTGCAATCCGGATTTGATGATTCCCAGGGATCGTTCGGCCAAGCCATTTGATGCCTGTTGATGTGGGCTGACAAACTTATGTTTGATGCCGTTCCGACGTGTGAACTCGGCGAACTCGGAACTGGAAAAACACGTGCCGTTATCACTCACGATCATCCTGAGTTTTTCGATGACAAATGGCTGACGTAGTACCACACGTCACATAGGCATCGATCCATTTTGTGTGCGCGTCCGTGATGATTAGAATCATGCTGCCGTTAATAGGCCCGGCATAATCGAGATGTAGGCGATGCCACGGTTCGCTGGGCCATTCCCAGGGATGCAGTGGCACTTTCGCAGGTGTATTCCGGGAGCTCTGTCAGGGGTAACAATGTCGAACATGATGTTCGATATCAGCATCAAGATTCGGCCACCACACATAGTTTCTAGCGAGTGGCTTCATCTTCACAATCCCGGGGTGACAGTCATGGATTTCATCCATGATTCTGGAACGCAGATTTTCCGGGATCACGACACGACATCCCCAGAGTAGGCAACCATTTTCCACGCTGAGTTCGTTTTTACGTGCTTTAAAAGCCGCAAAAGCTGGGTCACCCTCAGGTAGCAAATGCCATCCAAGCTGTACAGCCTCGACAGTTCAGGACAGAACGGGGTCTCGTCGAGTATGGGTGTGGATCTGGCCGGCGTCGACAGCACAATCTTCCAGATGATCCATCAGTGCGATAATGTATCCTGGTGTAGGCGAATCATCAACGGATTCTGGAAGAGGTTACCGACTCATGGCATCTGCATTTGAGATAGACGAACCGGGCTTATAACATATGGTGTAGTCATAAGCAGCGAGAAACAGGGACCAGCGGATGATCCTGGGTGGTACTGTGTCAGATGTCGCCTTAGTTGGACCAAACAGACTGATCAGCGGCTTGTGATCAGTGCGAATCATGAAATGATGTCCAAGAAGGTACTGGCATAATTTTCTGATGCCGAAAACGATTCTCAATCCTTCCTTGTCAAGTTGGGAATAGTTCTTCTCTGCCGGGGACAACGTTCTGGAAGCAAATGCAACAGGTCTTTCCATACCATCAGGCATCATGTGTGATAATACACTCCCCACTCCATACCGACAGGCATCGCATGTCAGCACAAGATCCTTCTCTGGATCAAAATGAACGAGAACATTGGACGATTTGAGCAGATCCTTGGAGGTCTGGAATGCTGATTGTTCAGTGGACCCCCAGCTCCAGGAGACTCCTTTCCTCAAAAGAAGATAAAGGGGGCCCAAAACGTCGGTCACATTCGGGATGTAATGACCATAGAACTGCAGCAAACCGAGGTATGACTTCAATTCGGTCACGTCTCGTGGAGCAGAAGCATCCTTGATAGCTCGGACTTTCGCATCTGTCGGGTGTAGACCCTCGGCATCAATCATATGACCCAGGTACATGACTGATGGCACCATAAACCTGCACTTGTCTCGACGCAAACGTAGGCCGGAGTCCGAAATCTTCTTCAGAACTCTATCCAGGTTTTGTAGATGTTCCGCGTCCGCACGACCAGTAACCAGAATATCATCCTGGTAACAAACAATGTGGCGTTCGGCGGCAAACAAACTGTCCATGACACGCTGATAAATGCCAGGTGCAGATTTCACTCCAAAACTGAGTCGGTGGTACCTGTACAACCCACGATGTGTGTTGATGGTAAGATACTGTTTCGAATTCTCGTCCAAGCGGAGCTGTCGATAGGCGGATTTGAGATCGAGTTTCGTAAAAGTCTTGCCTCCCGTGAGACGAGCATAGAGGTCTTCGATCCTCGGGATTGGATATTTATCCAAAGAAGAACACTTGTTCACGGTAATTTTATAATCTCCACATATGCGGATGGACTGGTCCGATTTTATTACCGGAACGATGGGCGCCGCCCATTCGGCATACTGGATTTGCTCGATGATGCCCAGATTTTCAAGATGATCCAGTTCCTTGTCAATCCGCTTCTGCAGGGCGAAAGGGACTGGGCGAGCTCTGCAAAATATAGGATTGGCATCCCGGTCAACACTGAGTTTAGCCGTATGTCCTTTCAAGGTTCCAAACTCATCCTTGAAGACATCCGGGTACGTATCCAGCACATTTTTGAGTGTGTATGCTGTGGTAGGAGAAACGTTGGCTGCCCGGAGTTGATGAATGCTTTTCCACTTCAGTTGAATTATGCTAAACCAGTTCCTGCCGAGTAAGGAAGGGCCCTTTCCAGGAATGACGATCAGGGGTAGGTGAAACTCACGGTTATCGTAGCCCACCGTGACGTCACATGTACCGCAGGGAACAATCTTCTCACCTGTATAGGTGGAGAGTCCAGAGGTTGTATGTTTTAGGTGGGGTCGGTCAACATCACTCCACAGGTTTGTGAAAACAGCATGGCTGATGAGTGAGACAGCCGCACCAGTGTCGTCCTCCATTTGCAATGGTCGATTGTTGATGACAACAGTGGCAAGAAGAGGGTCCCGCTTATGGTGAGAATCAATATGAAATTTGTTGTGGGTTTGAGACTGCACTGGCTTCTGTTCTGACAAGGAGACTTGTTCCAACGTTTTGGCTGATTTATGATCCAACCGATTCACAGCAGGACTGGTACCAGATGAGCGAGTGGCACCGATGCTTGAAGCGTTGCGTTCAGCACTTTCCTTTCCATGGCGGTGTCTCTGGCATTTTGGAATGTCAATCTTCTCTCAACAAGCAGGCGTCTACGAGTGCGGTCATCGGACATGCCAACCACCAGCAAATCACGGAGCATGGTGTCAATAATGTCCCCAAACTCACACAGATGTGACAGTTTTTTTGAGGTGTGCAATGAAGTCTGCGATTGACTGACCTTGCTGCTGTCTGCACATGTAAAAATTAAACCGACACAGGATGACTGAAGGAGATGGATTACAATGTTCCTTCAAAGCGGCCTTGAGCTCTGCATACAATAATATTGTATGCAGTAATACAATCATATTCCTGTGTAAGTGTTTTGGTTTTTTTTATTTTTAAGGTCGGAGAGAATGTATTTTTTAAATTTTACCCTATTAATGCATTTGGGGGTATTTTTGGACAGGTTTAGTATTTAGGTTATTGTTGGTAAAAACAAACCAATAAGATGTAATTTTCTTTATTGCTGTTTTATTTTGGATGTATTCTTTTTATTTTTATTATTATTATTTAATACCCCCTCCCCCTCCCCCCTTTACATAACATTGCTGAATTTGTGTGTGTGTGTGTGCTGTGTTCTGATGTATCTTCCACACCCTTTGACCCACAGGGCTCAAACTTCGCATGAAGAATGTTTGCTTCCCCCTAATAGTTTTGGAATTCGACCCCTCTCCCCTCCCCCCCCCCCCCCACCGTCTTGAAGGTGTGGGTGGTGGGGTAGGTAAAGAAACCCCCGACAACACAGACGTATTTACAAGACATGCATTTTCAAAAAAATCAATACAGAACATTTTCAACAGTACATTTATTATTATTTAATGGTGATGGCATGGCATTCTTATGGATGGCATGAGCATTTTTGGCATGTCGTGGAGATTTTTCTGTCCTGTTTTGTACAGTAAGTGCACATTTTCCTTTTTTTGGCACCACCTGTGGACGTCTCGGCTGTTGGGTACCAAATGCCAAAAATCTCCATGGAAGATTTGACGCTGCTTGGAAGTGAAGGGTTGTTATTCAGCCTGTCTTCCATATGAGGCATTACCAGTTCCACGACAACTTCTTTCAGGTACAAGCGGCGTACCTTTGGATGGAATTCTGGATGTTGTGATGAAAACAGCAGAAACGCATTCAGGCAAGCAACATCCAGGACGTTATACCACAGTGCCATGGACCATCTCCTGGTTTGTCGTTTGCATGAATATGTGCGAACCATTTGATTCATGGTATCCACGCCGCCTTTAGTGCTGTTATAGTAGCCGATTATTTCAGGCTTTTTTTCCTGCTCATTCCTTCCATGATCATTCCATGCCATAAAAACATTGCCTCAATCAGGGCACCATGATTGTCATGGGGCTTGCAAGGCTAACCCCTGCTCTCGCGGGGAAAAAATGGCCTTAAAACGATCATTCATTCCTTCCATGATCGCCTTGTCACCATTACCATTTCCACGACAAGTTATTTCAGGAACAAGCGGCGTACCTTTGGATGGAATTCTGGATGTTGTTATAGCTGTTATAGTAGCCGATTATTTCAGGCTTTTTTTCCCTGCTCATTCCTTCCATGATCGCCTTGTCATGGTATCGTGTGCTGAGCAAAATTACAGCTTTGTTGGGTCTTGGCACATAGCTCACCATAGTTAGATTTTCAGTGAATCCAAATTCGCAGCTGTGACGCTCTCTGTCCTTTCTGGCTGCCATCAGTGCAGGGATATCGGCCTTATTTTTCTAAAGTGTTCCCACAAGCATCAGACGTTTCTCCAGCAGTGTCTGAGCAAGTGGAACATTCGTAAAGAAGTTGTCCATGGTGATATTTCGGCCTGAACCCCTCAATGGACCACACAATGTCTGTAGGACATTTGATCCGAGGTTTTTTTTGCATGGCTTGCCCAGGCTGTCCACCTGTGTATGCCATGCCATCCACAGCATACGAGGTCTTTGCATCACAAGCCCAAAATATATTGATGCCATATTTTGCCGGTTTGCTCGGCCTATATTGGAAAAATTTACAACGGCCTCTGAATGGTACCAGTTGCTCATCCACAGTGATGCCACATAACACAATTGTGTCAACTCATGCCCTATGACACTCAATAGCAGACTAGGCCGACTGAGCTGGTAATATAAATTCAGCACACGAACAATGTTTCAATTGTGCAAACCATATGTGCAAAATTCCGATGGATATAACAAGATAAACGGTTAGACTATATTTTTATACTTACAGGCAATGTTTTTGAAGGCTCACAATCAAGGATTGCAAGAGATGGACAAAGACTGTAAAATGGCAGGCTAACTTGTCACCACTTCCTGTTAGGTTATGACCTGTGATATCACAACCTGTTATACACAATGTCAAACTGGTCCAAAAATACCCACGAATGCATTCATGGGGGTAAAATTAAAAAAACAAATTCCCCCGATTCTGAAAGAAAAAACCCCCAAAACACACAAACAGGAACATGTATTTATTACCCTTCTTTCAAAGCAAACATGAAAGATCAAGGGTAAAAACGTTTTTAATACAAAGATATAGCAAAACAGAAATCATGCTTGGCCCGGGTCCAAAAAGACCCATGATGCATTCATGGTGGAAATTTTTTTCAAATACATTCTCCCGAACGCTGAGAATAAAAAAACCAAAACACTCACAAAGAAATAAGTATTACCCTTTATTCAAAGCACATATGAAAGATTATGGGTAAACACGTTTTTATAACAAAGTTATCGCAAAAACAAAATCATGCCCCCAGGCAATGTGATGGGATAAAAATTACAAAAAAAAAATTCCCCCCAATCCTCAACGAAAAAACAAAGAATCTACACACACAGGGACATGAACCACCCTTTCTTCGAAGCATATATGAAAGATCTTGGGTAAAAACGTTTTTACAACAAAGTTATAGGGAAACAAAAAAACAGCATAGCCTGAGGGCATAAAAGACCCCTGAATGGAAGAGTGGGGGTATCGTATGCGAATGCATCCTAGGGTTAAAAACCGTCATCTTTTATACCCCCATTAAGCCCCTACACCATATCAGATCATCC
The DNA here is from genome assembly GCF_964187855.1 of Myxine glutinosa. Taxonomy (NCBI): domain Eukaryota; kingdom Metazoa; phylum Chordata; class Myxini; order Myxiniformes; family Myxinidae; genus Myxine; species Myxine glutinosa. The sequence continues at coordinate 271,691,748 of NC_136262.1, read as the reverse complement.
CCCATTAAGAACCGTCATCTTTTATTCCCCCGTTAAGCCCCACGAGCATATCAGATCATCCCCCATTAAAAACCGTCATCTGTTCCACCCCCGTTAAGCCCCACCACAACTTCAGATCATCCCCCATTAAAAACCATCATCTTTTATACCCCTGTTAAGCCCCACCAACATATCAGATCATCCCCCATTAAAAACAGTCATCTTTTATACCCACGTTAAGCCCCACCATCATATCAGATCATCCCCCATTAAAAACCGTCATCTTTTATACCCCCGTTAAGCCCCTCCACCATATCAGATCATCCCCCATGAAAAACCATAATCTTTTTTACCCCCGTTAAGCCCCACCACCATATCAGATCATCCCCCATTAAAAACAGTCATTTTTTATACCCCCGTTAAGCCCCTCCACCATATCAGATCATCCCCCGTTAAAAACCATCATCTTTTATGCCCATGTTAAGCCCAACCACCATATCACATCATCCCCCATGAAAAAACATCATCTTTTATACCCCCGTTAAGCCGCAACATCATATCAGATCATCCCCCATCAAAAACCGTCATCTTTTATACCCCCGTTAAGCCCATCCACCATATCAGATCATCCCAAATTAAAACCCATCATCTGTTCTACCCCCGTTAAGCCCCTCCACCATATCAGATCATCCCTCATTAAAAACCGTCATCTGTTCTACCCCGGTTAAGCCCATCCACCATATCAGATCATCCCCCATTAAAAACCGTCATCTTTTATACACCCATTAAGCCCCTCCACCATATCAGATCATCCCCCATCCAAAACCGTCATATTTTATACCCCCGTTAAGCCCCTCCACCATATCAGATCATCCCCCGTTAAAAACCGTCATCTGTTCTATCCCCGTTAAGCCCCACCACCATATGAGATCATCCCCCATTAACAACCGTCATATTTTCTACCCCCGTTGAGCCCCACCACCACAACAGATCATCCCCCATCAAAGCACGTCATCTGTTCTACCCTTGTTAAGCCCCACCACCATATCAGATCATCCCCCATTAAAAACAGTCATCTTTTATACCCCCGTTAAGCCCCACCACCATATCAGATCATCCCCCATTAAAAACAGTCATCTTTTATACCCCCATTGAGCCCCACCACCATATCAGATCATCCCCCATTAAAAACCGTCATCTGTTCCACCCTCGTTAAGACCCACCACCATATCAGATCATCCCCCATTAAAAACAGTCATCTTTTATACCCCCGTTAAGCCCCACCACCATATCAGATCATCCCCCATTAAAAACCGTCATCTTTTATACCCCCGTTAAGCCCCACAACCGTATCAAATCATCCCCCATCCAAAACCGTCATCTTTTATAACAACGTTACACCCCACCATCACATCAGATCATCCCCCATTAAAATCCGTCATCTGTTCTACCCCCGTTAAGCCCCACCACCATATCAGATCATCCCCCATTAAAAACCGACATCTTTTGTACTCCCGTTAAGCCCCACCACCATATCAGATCATACCCCATTAAAAACAGTCATCTTTTATACCCCCGTTAAGCCCCTCCACCATATCAGATCATCCCCCATTAAAAACCGTCATCTTTTATCCACCCGTTAAGACCCTCCACAGTATCAGATCATCCCCCATTAAAAACCGTCATCTCTTCTACCCCCGTTAAGCCCCACCACCATATCAGATCATCCCCCATTAAAAACCGTCATCTGTTCTACCCCCGTTAAGCCCCACCACCATATCAGATCATCCCCCATTAAATACCGTCATCTTTTATACCCCTATTAAGCCCCACCACCATATCAGATCATCCCCCATTAAAAACAGTCAACTTTTATACTCCCGTTGAGCCCCACCACCATATCAGATCATCCCCCATTAATAACTGTCATCTTTTATACCCCCGATAAGCCCCTCCACCATATCAGATCACCCCCCATTAAAAACCATCTTTTATACCCCCGTTCAGCCACACCACCATATCAGATCATCCCCCATTAAAAACATTCAACTTTTATACTCCCGTTGAGCCCCACCACCATATCAGATCATCCCCCATTAATAACTGTCATCTTTTATACCCCCTTTAAGCCCCACCACCATATCAGATCACCCCCATTAAAAACAGTCATCTTTTATACCCCCGTTAAGCCCCACCACCATATCAGATCATCCCCAATTAAAAACAGTAATCTTTTATACCCCCATTAAGCCCCACCACCATATCAGATCATCCCCCATTAGAAACCGTCATCTGCTCAACCCCCTTTAAGCCCCACCACCATATCAGATCATCCCCCATTAAAAACAGTCATCTTTTATACCCCCGTTAAGCCCCACCACCAAATATGATCATCCCTCATTAAAAACAGTCATCTTTTATACCCCCGTTAAGCCCCACCACCATATCAGATCATCGCTCATTAAAAACAGTCATCTTTTATACCCCCGTTAAGCCCCACCACCATATCAGATCATCCCCCATTAAAAACCGTCATCTCTTATACCCCCGTTAAGCCCCACCACCATATCAGATCATCTCCCATTAAAAACCGTCATCTTTTCTACCCCCTTTAAGGCCCACCACCACATCAGATCATCCCCCATCAAAGACCGTCATCTGTTCTACCCTCGTTAAAAACAGTCATCATCAGACCATATCAGATCATCCCCCATTAACCCTAGGATGCATTCGGGGGTCTTTTTGGGCCGGCATAATTTTGTTTTTGCGATAACTTTGTTATAAAAATGTTTACACCCATGATATTTCATATATGCTTCAAATAAAGGGTAATACATATTCCTGTGTGTGTGTTATGGATTTTATATTTTCAGGGTCGGGGAGAATGTATTTTTAAAATGTTACCCCCATTAATGCATTCGTGGGTCTTTTTGGACCCAGGCCAAGCATGATTTTGTTTCGCTATAACTTTGTTATATTAACTTATATTTGCATGACCTTTCATAAATGCTTTCAATAAAGGGTAGTGTATGCCCCTGTGTTTGTGTTGTTGTTTTTTCCGTTCAGGATTGGGGGAAAATTTATTTATTAAATTTTTATCCCATCACATTGCCTGGGGGCATGATTTTGTTTTTGCGATAACTTTGTTATAAAAACGTCTTTACCCATGATCTTTCATATTTGCTTTGAATGAAGGGTCATAAATACATGTTCCTGTTTGTGTGTTTTGGGTTTTTTTTCTTTCAGGATCGGGGGAATTTATTTTTTAAATTTTACCCCCATGAATGCATTTGTGGGTATTTTTGGACCAGTTTGACATTGTGTATAACAGGTTGTGATATCACAGGTCACAACCTAACAGGAAGTGGTGACAAGTTAGCCTGCCATTTTGCAGTCTTTGTCAATCTCTTGCAATCCTTGTTTGTGAGCCTTCAAAAACATTGCCTGTAAGTATAAAAATATAGTCTAACCGTTCATCTTGTTATATCAATCGGAATTTTGCACATATGGTTTGCACAATTGAAACATTGTTCGTGTGCTGAATTTATATTACCAGCTCAGTCAGCCTAGTCTGCTATTGAGTGTCATAGGGCACGAGTTGACACAATTGTGTTATGTGGCATCACTGTGGATGAGCAACTGGTACCATTCAGAGGCTGTTGTAAATTTTTCCAATATAGGCCGAGAAAACCGGCAAAATATGGCATCAATATATTTTGGGCTTGTGATGCAAAGACCTCGTATGCTGTGGATGGCATGGCATACACAGGTGGACAGCCTGGGCAAGCCATGCAAAAAAAACGTCGGATCAAATGTCGTACAGACATTGTGTGGTCCATTGAGGGGTTCAGGACGAAATATCACCATGGACAACTTCTTTACGAGTGTTCCACTTGCTCGGACACTGCTGGAGAAACGTCTGACGCTTGTGGGAACACTTTAGAAAAATGAGGCCGATATCCCTGCACTGATGGCAGCCAGAAAGGACAGAGAGCGTCACAGCAGCGAATTTGGATTCACTGAAAATCTAACTATGGTGAGCTATGTGCCAAGACCCAACAAAGCTGTAATTTTGCTCAGCACACGACACCATGACAAGGCGATCATGGAAGGAATGAATGAGCGTTTTAAGGCCATTTTTTCCCAGCGAGAGCAGGGGTTAGCCTTGCGGGCCCCATGACAATCATGGTGCCCTGTTTGAGGCAATGTTTTTATGGCATGGAATGATCATGGAAGGAATGAGCAGGAAAAAAAGCCTGAAATAATCGGCTACTATAACAGCACTAAAGGCGGCGTGGATACCATGAATCAAATGGTTCGCACATATTCATGCAAACGACAAACCAGGAGATGGTCCATGGCACTGTGGTATAACGTCCTGGATGTTGCTTGCCTGAATGCGTTTCTGCTGTTTTCATCACAACATCCAGAATTCCATCCAAAGGTACGCCGCTTGTACCTGAAAGAAGTTGTCGTGGAACTGGTAATGCCTCATATGGAAGACAGGCTGAATAACAACCCTTCACTTCCAAGCAGCGTCAAATCTTCCATGGAGATTTTTGGCATTTGGTGCCCAACAGCCGAGACGTCCACAGGTGGTGCCAAAAAAAGGAAAATGTGCACTTACTGTACAAAACAGGACAGAAAAATCTCCATGACATGCCAAAAATGCTCATGCCATCCATAAGAATGCCAAATGCCATCACCAAGAAATAAGAATAAATTTACTGTTGAAAATGTTTTGTATTGATTTTTTTGAAATTGCATGTCTTGGAAATACGTCTGTGTTGTCGGGGGTTTCTTTACCTTCCCCACCACCCACACATTCAAGACGGTGGGGGGGGGGGGGGGGTGGAGGGGGGAGGTCGAATTCCAAAACTATTCTGGGGAAGCAAACATTCTTCTTGCCAAATTTGAGCCCTGTGGGTCAAAGGATGTAGAAAGATACATCAGAACACATCACACACACACACACACACACACACACACACACACACACACACACACACACACACACACACACACACACACACACACACACACACACACACACACATTCAGCAATGCTATGTAAAGGGGAGAGGGCGAGTGGGTATTAAATAATAATGATAAAAATAAAAAGAATACATCCAAAATAAAACAGCAATAAAGAAAATTACATCTTATTGGTTTGTTTTTACCAACAATAACCTAAATACTTAAACTGCCCAAAAAGACTCCCAAATGCATTAATGGGGTAAAATTTAAAAAATACATTCTCTCCGACCCTGAAAATAAATAAAAACCAAAGCACTTACACAGGAATATGTATTACCCTTCATTCAAAGCACATATGAAAGATTATGGGTAAACACGTTTTTATAACAAAGTTATCACAAAAACAAAATCATGCCCCCAGGCAATGTGATGGGATAAAAATTAAAAAAAATAATTCCCCCCAATCCTCAACGAAAAACAAAGAATCTACACATAAAGGGACATGCACCACCCTTTCTTCGAAGCATATATGAAAGATCTTGGGTAAAAACGTTTTTACAACAAAGTTATAGCGAAACAAAAAAACAGCATAGCCTGAGAGCATAAAAGACCCCCGAATGGAAGAGTGGGTGTATCGTACCCGAATGCATCCTAGGGTTAAAAACCGTCATCTTTTATACCCCCACTAAGCCCCTCCACCATATCAGATCATCCCCCATCCAAAACCATCATATTTTATACCCCTGTTAAGCCCACCCTCCATATCAGATCATCCCCCATTAAAAACCGTCATTTTCATACCCCCGTTAAGCCCCACAACCGTATCAGATAATCCCCCATTAAAAACCGTCATCTGTTCTACCCCCGTTAAGCCCACCCACCATATCAGATCATCCCCCATTAAAAACCGTCATCTTTTATACCCCCGTTAAGCCCCACAACCATATCGGATCATCCCCCATCCCAAACCGTCAGTTTTTATACCCCCGTTAAGCCCCACCACCATATCAGATCATCCCCCATTAAAAAACATCATCTTTTATACCCCCGTGAAGCCCCACCACCATATCAGACCATCCCCCATTAAAAACCGTCATGTTTTATACCCCCGTTAAGCCCCTCCACCATATCAAATCATCCCCCATAAAAAACAGTCATCTTTTATTCCCCCGTTAAGCCCCACCACCATATCAGATCATCCCCCATTAAAAACCGTCATCTGTTCCACCCTCGTTAAGCCCCACCACCATATCAGATCATCCCCCATTATAAACCATCATCTTTTATACCCCCGTTAAGCCCCACCACCATATCAGATAATCCCCCATCCAAAACGGTCATATTTTATACCCCCGTTGAGCCCCTCCACCATATCAGATCATCCACCATCCAAAACAATCATATTTTATACCCCTGTTAAACCCATCCCGCCATATCAGATCATCCCCCATTAAAAACCGTCATCTGTTCTACCCCCGTTAAGCCCCTCCACCATATCAGATCATCCCCCATTAAAAACCGTCATCTGTTCTACCCCTGTTAAGCCCATCCACCATATCAGATCATCCCCCATTAAAAACCATCATCTTTTATACCCCCGTTAAGCCCCTCCACCATATCAGATCATCCCCCATCCAAAACCATCATCTTTTATACCCCAGTTAAGCCCCTCCATCATATCAGATCATCCCCCATTAAAGATCGTCATCTTTTATACTCCCGTTAAGCCCCACCACCATTTCAGATCATCCCCCATTAAAAACAGTCATCTTTTATACCCCCGTTAAGCCCCACCACCATATCAGATCATCCCCCATTAAAAACCGTCATCTGTTCCACCGCCGTTAAACCCCACCACCATATCAGATCATCCCCCATTAAAGATCGTCATCTTTTATACTCCCGTTAAGCCCCACCACCATTTCAGATCATCCCTCATTAAAAACCGTCATCTGTTCTACCCCCGTTAAGCCCCTCCACCATATCAGATCATCCCCCATTAAAAACCGTCATCTGTTCGACCCCTGTTAAGCCCATCCACCATATCAGATCATCCCCCATTAAAAACCGTCATCTTTTATACCCCCGTTAAGCCCATCCACCATATCAGATCATCCCCCATTAAAAAGCGTCATCTGTTCCACCCCCGTTAAGCCCCACCACCATATCAGATCATCCCCCATTAAAAACCGTCATCTGTTCCACCGCCGTTAAACCCCACCACCATATCAGATCATCCCCCATTAAAAACCATCATCTTTTATGCCCCCGTTAAGCCCCACCACCATATCAGATCATCCCCCATTAAAAACCGTCATCTTTTATACCCCCGTTAAGCCCATCCACCATATCAGATCATCCCCCATTAAAAACCGTCATCTGTTCTACCCCTGTTAAGCCCATCCACCATATCAGATCATCCCCCATTAAAAACCGTCATCTTTTATACCCCTGTTAAGCCCCACCACCATAACAGATCATCCCCCATTAAAAACCATCATCTTTTATACCCCTGTTAAGCCCCACCACCATACCAGATCATCCCCCATTAAAAAGCGTCATCTGTTCCACCCCCGTTAAGCCCCACCACCATATCAGATCATCCCCCATTAAAAACCGTCATCTGTTCCACCGCCGTTAAACCCCACCACCATATCAGATCATCCCCCATTAAAAACCATCATATTTTATGCCCCCGTTAAGCCCCACCACCATATCAGATCATACCCCATTAAAAACCATCATCTTTTATACCCCCATTAAGCCCCTCCACCATATCAGATAATCCCCCATCCAAAACGGTCATATTTTATACCCCCGTTGAGCCCCTCCACCATATCAGATCATCCCCCATCCAAAACAATCATATTTTATACCCCTGTTAAACCCATCCCGCCATATCAGATCATCCCCCATTAAAAACCGTCATCTGTTCTACCCCCGTTAAGCCCCTCCACCATATCAGATCATCCCCCATTAAAAACCGTCATCTGTTCTACCCCTGTTAAGCCCATCCACCATATCAGATCATCCCCCATTAAAAACCATCATCTTTTATACCCCCGTTAAGCCCCTCCACCATATCAGATCATCCCCCATCCAAAACCATCATCTTTTATACCCCAGTTAAGTCCCTCCATCATATCAGATCATCCCCCATCCAAAACCATCATATTTCATACCCCTGTTAAGCCCCACCACCATATCAGATCATCCCCCATTAAAGATCGTCATCTTTTATACTCCCGTTAAGCCCCACCACCATTTCAAGATCATCCCCCATTAAAAACAGTCATCTTTTATACCCCCGTTAAGCCCCACCACCATATCAGATCATCCCCCATTAAAAACCGTCATCTGTTCCACCGCCGTTAAACCCCACCACCATATCAGATCATCCCCCATTAAAGATCGTCATCTTTTATACTCCCGTTAAGCCCCACCACCATTTCAGATCATCCCTCATTAAAAACCGTCATCTGTTCTACCCCCGTTAAGCCCCTCCACCATATCAGATCATCCCCCATTAAAAACCGTCATCTGTTCGACCCCTGTTAAGCCCATCCACCATATCAGATCATCCCCCATTAAAAACCGTCATCTTTTATACCCCCGTTAAGCCCATCCACCATATCAGATCATCCCCCATTAAAAACCGTCATCTGTTCTACCCCTGTTAAGCCCATCCACCATATCAGATCATCCCCCATTAAAAACCGTCATCTTTTATACCCCTGTTAAGCCCCACCACCATATCAGATCATCCCCCATTAAAAACCATCATCTTTTATACCCCTGTTAAGCCCCACCACCATATCAGATCATCCCCCATTAAAAAGCGTCATCTGTTCCACCCCCGTTAAGCCCCACCACCATATCAGATCATCCCCCATTAAAAACCGTCATCTGTTCCACCGCCGTTAAACCCCACCACCATATCAGATCATCCCCCATTAAAAACCATCATCTTTTATGCCCCCGTTAAGCCCCACCACCATATCAGATCATCCCCCATTAAAAACCGTCATCTTTTATACCCCCGTTAAGCCCATCCACCATATCAGATCATCCCCCATTAAAAACCGTCATCTGTTCTACCCCTGTAAAGCCCATCCACCATATCAGATCATCCCCCATTAAAAACCGTCATCTTTTATACCCCTGTTAAGCCCCACCACCATACCAGATCATCCCCCATTAAAAACCATCATCTTTTATACCCCTGTTAAGCCCCACCACCATACCAGATCATCCCCCATTAAAAAGCGTCATCTGTTCCACCCCCGTTAAGCCCCACCACCATATCAGATCATCCCCCATTAAAAACCGTCATCTGTTCCACCGCCGTTAAACCCCACCACCATATCAGATCATCCCCCATTAAAAACCATCATCTTTTATGCCCCCGTTAAGCCCCACCACCATATCAGATCATCCCCCATTAAAAACAGTCATCTTTTATACCCCCGTTAAGCCCCACCACCATATCAGATCATCCCCCATTAAAAACAGTCATCTTTTATACCCCCGTTAAGCCCCACCACCATATCAGATCATCCCCCATTAAAAACCGTCATCTGTTCTACCCCCGTTAAGCCCCTCCACCATATCAGATCATCCCCCATTAAAAACCGTCATCTGTTCGACCCCTGTTAAGCCCATCCACCATATCAGTATGAAAGATTATGGGTAAACACGTTTTTATAACAAAGTTATCACAAAAACAAAATCATGCCCCCAGGCAATGTGATGGGATAAAAATTAAAAAAAATAATTCCCCCCAATCCTCAACGAAAAACAAAGAATCTACACATAAAGGGACATGCACCACCCTTTCTTCGAAGCATATATGAAAGATATTGGGTAAAAACGTTTTTACAACAAAGTTATAGCGAAACAAAAAAACAGCATAGCCTGAGAGCATAAAAGACCCCCGAATGGAAGAGTGGGTGTATCGTACCCGAATGCATCCTAGGGTTAAAAACCGTCATCTTTTATACCCCCACTAAGCCCCTCCACCATATCAGATCATCCCCCATCCAAAACCATCATATTTTATACCCCTGTTAAGCCCACCCTCCATATCAGATCATCCCCCATTAAAAACCGTCATTTTCATACCCCCGTTAAGCCCCACAACCGTATCAGATAATCCCCCATTAAAAACCGTCATCTGTTCTACCCCCGTTAAGCCCACCCACCATATCAGATCATCCCCCGTTAAAAACCGTCATCTTTTATACCCCCGTTAAGCCCCACAACCATATCGGATCATCCCCCATCCCAAACCGTCATTTTTTATACCCCCGTTAAGCCCCACCACCATATCAGATCATCCCCCATTAAAAAACATCATCTTTTATACCCCCGTGAAGCCCCACCACCATATCAGACCATCCCCCATTAAAAACCGTCATGTTTTATACCCCCGTTAAGCCCCTCCACCATATCAAATCATCCCCCATAAAAAACAGTCATCTTTTATTCCCCCGTTAAGCCCCACCACCATATCAGATCATCCCCCATTAAAAACCGTCATCTGTTCCACCCTCGTTAAGCCCCACCACCATATCAGATCATCCCCCATTATAAACCATCATCTTTTATACCCCCGTTAAGCCCCACCACCATATCAGATCATCCCCCATTATAAACCATCATCTTTTATACCCCTGTTAAGCCCCACCACCATATCAGATCATCCCCCATTAAAAACCGTCATCTTTTATACCCCCGTTAAGCCCATCCACCATATCAGATCATCCCCCATTAAAAACCGTCATCTGTTCTACCCCTGTTAAGCCCATCCACCATATCAGATCATCCCCCATTAAAAACCGTCATCTTTTATACCCCTGTTAAGCCCCACCACCATATCAGATCATCCCCCATTAAAAACCATCATCTTTTATACCCCTGTTAAGCCCCACCACCATACCAGATCATCCCCCATTAAAAAGCGTCATCTGTTCCACCACCCGTTAAGCCCCACCACCATATCAGATCATCCCCCATTAAAAACCGTCATCTGTTCCACCGCCGTTAAACCCCACCACCATATCAGATCATCCCCCATTAAAAACCATCATCTTTTATGCCCCCGTTAAGCCCCACCACCATATCAGATCATCCCCCATTAAAAACAGTCATCTTTTATACCCCCGTTAAGCCCCACCACCATATCAGATCATCCCCCATTAAAAACAGTCATCTTTTATACCCCCGTTAAGCCCCACCACCATATCAGATCATCCCCCATTAAAAACCGTCATCTGTTCTACCCCCGTTAAGCCCCTCCACCATATCAGATCATCCCCCATTAAAAACCGTCATCTGTTCGACCCCTGTTAAGCCCATCCACCATATCAGATCATCCCCCATTAAAAAACATCATCTTTTATACCCCCGTGAAGCCCCACCACCATATCAGACCATCCCCCATTAAAAACCGTCATGTTTTATACCCCCGTTAAGCCCCTCCACCATATCAAATCATCCCCCATAAAAAACAGTCATCTTTTATACCCCCGTTAAGCCCCACCACCATATCAGATCATCCCCCATTAAAAACCGTCATCTTTTATCCACCCGTTAAGACCCTCCACAGTATCAGATCATCCCCCATTAAAAACCGTCATCTGTTCTACCCCCGTTAAGCCCACCCACCATATCAGATCATCCCCCATTAAAAACCGTCATCTTTTATACCCCCGTTAAGCCCCACAACCATATCGGATCATCCCCCATCCCAAACCGTCATTTTTTATACCCCCGTTAAGCCCCACCACCATATCAGATCATCCCCCATTAAAAACCGTCATCTGTTCCACCGCCGTTAAACCCCACCACCATATCAGATCATCCCCCATTAAAAACCATCATCTTTTATGCCCCCGTTAAGCCCCACCACCATATCAGATCATCCCCCATTAAAAACAGTCATCTTTTATACCCCCGTTAAGCCCCACCACCATATCAGATCATCCCCCATTAAAAACCGTCATCTGTTCTACCCCCGTTAAGCCCCTCCACCATATCAGATCATCCCCCATTAAAAACCGTCATCTGTTCGACCCCTGTTAAGCCCATCCACCATATCAGATCATCCCCCATTAAAAACCGTCATCTTTTATACCCCCGTTAAGCCCATCCACCATATCAGATCATCCCCCATTAAAAACCGTCATCTGTTCTACCCCTGTTAAGCCCATCCACCATGTCAGATCATCCCCCATTAAAAACCGTCATCTTTTATACCCCTGTTAAGCCCCACCACCATATCAGATCATCCCCCATTAAAAAGCGTCATCTGTTCCACCCCCGTTAAGCCCCACCACCATATCAGATCATCCCCCATTAAAAACCGTCATCTGTTCCACCGCCGTTAAACCCCACCACCATATCAGATCATCCCCCATTAAAAAACCATCATCTTTTATGCCCCCGTTAAGCCCCACCGCCATATCAGATCATCTCCCATTAAAAACAGTCATCTTTTATACCCCCGTTAAGCCCCACCACCATATCAGATCATCCCCCATTAAAAACCGTCATCTGTTCCACCCCCGTTAAGCCCCACCACCATATCAGATCATCCCCCATTAAAAAACATCATCTTTTATACCCCCGTGAAGCCCCACCACCATATCAGACCATCCCCCATTAAAAACCGTCATGTTTTATACCCCCGTTAAGCCCCTCCACCATATCAAATCATCCCCCATTAAAAACAGTCATCTTTTATACCCCCGTTAAGCCCCACCACCATATCAGATCATCCCCCATTAAAAACCGTCATCTGTTCCACCCTCGTTAAGCCCCACCACCATATCAGATCATCCCCCATTATAAACCATCATCTTTTATACCCCCGTTAAGCCCCACCACCATATCAGATCATCCCCCATTATAAACCATCATCTTTTATACCCCCGTTAAGCCCCACCACCATATCAGATCATACCCCATTAAAAACCATCATCTTTTATACCCCCATTAAGCCCCTCCACCATATCAGATAATCCCCCATCCAAAACGGTCATATTTTATACCCCCGTTGAGCCCCTCCACCATATCAGATCATCCGCCATCCAAAACAATCATATTTTATACCCCTGTTAAACCCATCCCGCCATATCAGATCATCCCCCATTAAAAACCGTCATCTGTTCTACCCCCGTTAAGCCCCTCCACCATATCAGATCATCCCCCATTAAAAACCGTCATCTGTTCTACCCCTGTTAAGCCCATCCACCATATCAGATCATCCCCCATTAAAAACCATCATCTTTTATACCCCCGTTAAGCCCCTCCACCATATCAGATCATCCCCCATCCAAAACCATCATCTTTTATACCCCAGTTAAGCCCCTCCATCATATCAGATCATCCCCCATCCAAAACCATCATATTTCATACCCCTGTTAAGCCCCACCACCATATCAGATCATCCCCCATTAAAGATCGTCATCTTTTATACTCCCGTTAAGCCCCACCACCATTTCAGATCATCCCCCATTAAAAACAGTCATCTTTTATACCCCCGTTAAGCCCCACCACCATATCAGATCATCCCCCATTAAAAACCGTCATCTTTTATACCCCTGTTAAGCCCCACCACCATATCAGATCATCCCCCATTAAAAACCATCATCTTTTATACCCCTGTTAAGCCCCACCACCATATCAGATCATCCCCCATTAAAAAGCGTCATCTGTTCCACCCCCGTTAAGCCCCACCACCATATCAGATCATCCCCCATTAAAAACCGTCATCTGTTCCACCGCCGTTAAACCCCACCACCATATCAGATCATCCCCCATTAAAAACCATCATCTTTTATGCCCCCGTTAAGCCCCACCACCATATCAGATCATCCCCCATTAAAAACCGTCATCTTTTATACCCCCGTTAAGCCCATCCACCATATCAGATCATCCCCCATTAAAAACCGTCATCTGTTCTACCCCTGTTAAGCCCATCCACCATATCAGATCATCCCCCATTAAAAACCGTCATCTTTTATACCCCTGTTAAGCCCCACCACCATATCAGATCATCCCCCATTAAAAACCATCATCTTTTATACCCCTGTTAAGCCCCACCACCATATCAGATCATCCCCCATTAAAAAGCGTCATCTGTTCCACCCCCGTTAAGCCCCACCACCATATCAGATCATCCCCAATTAAAAACCATCATCTTTTATGCCCCCGTTAAGCCCCACCACCATATCAGATCATCCCCCATTAAAAACAGTCATCTTTTATACCCCCGTTAAGCCCCACCACCATATCAGATCATCCCCCATTAAAAACAGTCATCTTTTATACCCCCGTTAAGCCCCACCACCATATCAGATCATCCCCCATTAAAAACCGTCATCTGTTCTACCCCCGTTAAGCCCCTCCACCATATCAGATCATCCCCCATTAAAAACCGTCATCTGTTCGACCCCTGTTAAGCCCATCCACCATATCAGATCATCCCCCATTAAAAACCGTCATCTTTTATACCCCCGTTAAGCCCATCCACCATATCAGATCATCCCCCATTAAAAACCGTCATCTGTTCTACCCCTGTTAAGCCCATCCACCATATCAGATCATCCCCCATTAAAAACCGTCATCTTTTATTCCCCTGTTAAGCCCCACCACCATATCAGATCATCCCCCATTAAAAAGCGTCATCTGTTCCACCCCCGTTAAGCCCCACCACCATATCAGATCATCCCCCATTAAAAACCGTCATCTGTTCCACCGCCGTTAAACCCCACCACCATATCAGATCATCCCCCATTAAAAAACCATCATCTTTTATGCCCCCGTTAAGCCCCACCGCCATATCAGATCATCTCCCATTAAAAACAGTCATCTTTTATACCCCCGTTAAGCCCCACCACCATATCAGATCATCCCCCATTAAAAACCGTCATCTGTTCCACCCCCGTTAAGCCCCACCACCATATCAGATCATCCCCCATTAAAAAACATCATCTTTTATACCCCCGTGAAGCCCCACCACCATATCAGACCATCCCCCATTAAAAACCGTCATGTTTTATACCCCCGTTAAGCCCCTCCACCATATCAAATCATCCCCCATAAAAAACAGTCATCTTTTATACCCCCGTTAAGCCCCACCACCATATCAGATCATCCCCCATTAAAAACCGTCATCTGTTCCACCCTCGTTAAGCCCCACCACCATATCAGATCATCCCCCATTATAAACCATCATCTTTTATACCCCCGTTATGCCCCACCACCATATCAGATCATCCCCCATTATAAACCATCATCTTTTATACCCCCGTTAAGCCCCACCACCATATCAGATCATACCCCATTAAAAACCATCATCTTTTATACCCCCATTAAGCCCCTCCACCATATCAGATAATCCCCCATCCAAAACGGTCATATTTTATACCCCCGTTGAGCCCCTCCACCATATCAGATCATCCGCCATCCAAAACAATCATATTTTATACCCCTGTTAAACCCATCCCGCCATATCAGATCATCCCCCATTAAAAACCGTCATCTGTTCTACCCCCGTTAAGCCCCTCCACCATATCAGATCATCCCCCATTAAAAACCGTCATCTGTTCTACCCCTGTTAAGCCCATCCACCATATCAGATCATCCCCCATTAAAAACCATCATCTTTTATACCCCCGTTAAGCCCCTCCACCATATCAGATCATCCCCCATCCAAAACCATCATCTTTTATACCCCAGTTAAGCCCCTCCATCATATCAGATCATCCCCCATCCAAAACCATCATATCTCATACCCCTGTTAAGCCCCACCACCATATCAGATCATCCCCCATTAAAGATCGTCATCTTTTATAGTCCCGTTAAGCCCCACCACCATTTCAGATCATCCCCCATTAAAAACAGTCATCTTTTATACCCCCGTTAAGCCCCACCACCATATCAGATCATCCCCCATTAAAAACCGTCATCTGTTCCACCGCCGTTAAACCCCACCACCATATCAGATCATCCCCCATTAAAGATCGTCATCTTTTATACTCCCGTTAAGCCCCACCACCATTTCAGATCATCCCCCATTAAAAACCGTCATCTGTTCTACCCCCGTTAAGCCCCTCCACCATATCAGATCATCCCCCATTAAAAACCGTCATCTGTTCGACCCCTGTTAAGCCCATCCACCATATCAGATCATCCCCCATTAAAAACCGTCATCTTTTATACCCCCGTTAAGCCCATCCACCATATCAGATCATCCCCCATTAAAAACCGTCATCTGTTCTACCCCTGTTAAGCCCATCCACCATATCAGATCATCCCCCATTAAAAACCGTCATCTTTTATACCCCTGTTAAGCCCCACCACCATATCAGATCATCCCCCATTAAAAACCGTCATCTTTTATACCCCCGTTAAGCCCATCCACCATATCAGATCATCCCCTATTAAAAACCATCATCTGTTCTACCCCTGTTAAGCCCATCCACCATATCAGATCATCCCCCATTAAAAACCGTCATCTGTTCCACCGCCGTTAAACCCCACCACCATATCAGATCATCCCCCATTAAAAACCATCATCTTTTATGCCCCCGTTAAGCCCCACCACCATATCAGATCATCCCCCATTAAAAACAGTCATCTTTTATACCCCCGTTAAGCCCCACCACCATATCAGATCATCCCCCATTAAAAACAGTCATCTTTTATACCCCCGTTAAGCCCCACCACCATATCAGATCATCCCCCATTAAAAACCGTCATCTGTTCTACCCCCGTTAAGCCCCACCACCATATCAGATCATCCCCCATTAAAAAGCGTCATCTGTTCCACCCCCGTTAAGCCCCACCACCATATCAGATCATCCCCCATTAAAAACCGTCATCTGTTCCACCGCCGTTAAACCCCACCACCATATCAGATCATCCCCCATTAAAAAACCATCATCTTTTATGCCCCCGTTAAGCCCCACCGCCATATCAGATCATCTCCCATTAAAAACAGTCATCTTTTATACCCCCGTTAAGCCC
This sequence comes from Myxine glutinosa, assembly GCF_964187855.1. Classification (NCBI taxonomy): domain Eukaryota; kingdom Metazoa; phylum Chordata; class Myxini; order Myxiniformes; family Myxinidae; genus Myxine; species Myxine glutinosa. Next base: position 271,674,759 of record NC_136262.1, on the reverse strand, counting down.
CACCACCATATCAGATCATCCCCCATTAAAAACCGTCATCTGTTCCACCCCCGTTAAGCCCCACCACCATATCAGATCATCCCCCATTAAAAACAGTCATCTTTTATACCCCCGTTAAGCCCCACCACCATATCAGATCATCCCCCATTAAAAACCGTCATCTGTTCCACCCCCGTTAAGCCCCACAACCATATCAGATCATCCCCCATTAAAAGGCGTTATCTGTTCCACCCTCGTTAATTCCATTTTTTCACTCTTCCATAGCTTTGACTTTGTGGACGAAAAAACAGAAAATAAAAACAAGGAATGTTTACTTCCGGAAGGGTTGAAATGAAGGCCCAGAAGGTGATTGTGCTGATGTTATCACCAATGAATATTCCAATAATCACCAATTAAATCAGTGACAACATTCACTCCCTTTGGCTCTGAACTACAAAGGAAATATGGTTCATTTAATAATTAAAATGGAACTTTCTCTATGTTACGAAATATGTCAACAAATTAGTTTCCTGATGGGAGAATATCAGGGAGAGCTGTACACAGGACCCGTATGGGTGAGGATGGGGGTCGTAGTACGTCACATGTGGGGTGAGTGGAATGCATGCAGGGAGAGGTAAGGACTGCATGGGTGAGGGAGAATAAGAAGGGGTGTCACACGGACGAAGCAGGGCGAGGTGTCTGCTCTTGGGAGGGCGCGGGGGTCACAGGGGAAGGCATGGTGAGTGGTCCACAGTGGTGGTAGGAGGGGGTCGTACGTGGGAGGCTGGATGAGGGCCGGGACACACAGAGGACCACACGGGTGGGGTTGGAGGCGGGGTGAGGGGTCCGCATGGGTGAGGGGTGTGGACACCACCAGTTTGAGATCCACGTTAGGATATCGGGTCGATCGGAGATCAATCACAATGAAGATGATGAGCCTAATTCCCCTAAAATGGTGAAATGGTCGAATCGACTCGGACAATGTCCAATCAGATTTTTTAGAAAATTCATCTGCTCTCCTAACATGAATATTCGGGAGGAATTGTTCAGAGATGAGATACAAGACAGGAAATGCAACTGTTACATCATAAAGCGCTAATCGACACAGAAACACAAAGTTTAAATGATGGAGATCGATATGATCATGTAATGAGGAGATAGGTGTGAATAAAATCGATCAGAAATCATCAATAATTACAGATAACATGAAATCATCAATAATTACAGATAACATGACATCATCAATAATTACAGATAACATGAAATCATCAATAATTACAGGTAACATGACATCATCAATAATTACAGATAACATGAAATCATCAATAATTACAGATAACATGAAATAATCAATAATTACAGATAACATGAAATCATTAATAATTACTGACAACATGAAATGATCAATAATTACTGATAACATGAAATTATCAATAATTACAGACAACATGAAATCATCAATAATTACAGATAACATTGAAATCATCAATAATTACAGATAACATGACATCATCAATAATTACAGATAACATGAAATCATCAATAATTATAAATTACATGAAATCATCAATAATTACAGATGACCTTGAAATCATCAATAATTACAGACAACATGAAATCATCAATAATGACAGACAACATGAAATCATCAATAATTACAGATGACATGAAATCATCAATAATTACAGACATGAAATCATCAATAATTACAGATAACATGAAATAATCAATAATTACAGATTACATGAAATCATCAATAATTAGACAACATGAAATCATAAATAATTACAGATAACATGAAATCATCAATTAATTACAGACAACATGAAATCATCAATAATTACAGATAACATGAAATCAGCAATAATTACAGATGACATGAAATCATCAATAATTACTGATAACATGAAATCATCAATAATTACAGATAACATGAAATCATTAATAATTACAGATAACATGAAATCATCAATAATTACAGATAACATGAAATCATCAATAATTACAGATAACATGAAATCATTAATAATTACAGATAACATGAAATCATCAATAATTACACATAACATGAAATCATCAATAATTACAGATAACATGAAATCATCAATAATTACAGATAACATGAAATCATCAATAATTACAGATAACATGAAATCATCAATAATTACAGATAACATGAAATCATCAATAATTACAGATAACATGAAATCATCAATAATTACAGATAATATAAAATCATCAATAATTACAGATAACATGAAATCATCAATAATTACAGATAACATGAAATCATCAATAATTACAGATAACATGAAATCATCAATAATTACAGAATACATTAAATCATAAATAATTACAGACAACATGAAATCATCAATAATTACAGATAACATTGAAATCATCAATAATTATAGATTACATGAAATCATTCCATAATTACAGATAACATTGAAATCATCAATAATTACAGACAACATGAAATCATCAATAATTACAGACAACATGAAATCATCAATAATTACAGATGACATGAAATCATCAATAATTACAGACAACATGAAATCATCAATAATTACAGATAACATGAAATAATCAATAATTACAGATTACATGAAATCATCAATAATTAGACAACATGAAATCATCAATAATTACAGATAACATGAAATCATCAATAATTACAGATAACATGAAATCATCAATATTTATAGATAACATAAAATCATCAATATTTACAGACAACATGAAATCATCAATAATTACAGATAACATGAAATCATCAATAATTATAGATAACATTGAAATCGTCAATAATTACAGATAGCATTGAAATCATCAATAATTACAGATAACATTGAAATCGCGTTTTACCTGCAACAAAGCATGATGAGAATGGACAGTGACGTTGAGGTGGCGGGTTCTCGCACTTTATGCACGAGCCCAAGGGGAGAGTAAAGCTGACAGCAAATCCCAGAGGAGCTCACCAATTAGCAAGGCTAATTGGTGAGCATCGCTAATTGGTAACAGTCTGCCAAGGTGTGATTGGTGCACTGAGCAAGGAGAACGCAGGCTGTTCGAAGGAAGAGAAAACTTGAACAGGACGAGTGCGTGGTGCGTGGTGCGTGGTGCGTGGTGCGGTGTTTCACTCAAGTTGGAGGAAAAACTCAGCCGCAGCCTCATCGCTCTCTGCAGATCTTGAAAAGAATCACAAGTTGGTGAAACACTTGGAATATGTGTTTCAATGCTGACAAATCCCACTCTCTCTTTCCGAAAGGAGCGTCTGGCAAATCCTTCATCTTCTAATTTCTTAACAATCCTCTTGAGGAAGTTCAGTCATTCAAAGTCCTGGGTCTCACTCTCAGCCATGATCTTTCTTGGGCAAATCACATTTCAAAGTTGCTCTCCAAAGCCAGCCGCCGACTGGGCTTCCTATGGTCTACAACGCCCTTCCTTGGCACACCTAAACTCCTATCCACCTTTAAGGTGTTCATCGGCAGGTTCATGGAGCACCGCTCTCCCCTCAGGGCTGGTGCTCCTGCCTCTCATCTTGCTCAGCTTGTCAATGTGGAAACCAATTGGCCCAAGTACAGCTGGTGGAAAAAGCAGCTGGAAATCGGTTTTCGTACCATGCAACTTGAAATTTCGCGTATGTATAGACAACGACATGGTGCACTCAGGGTAAAAGGGTCTCCATTAAATATCCGCACAACACGGTCCTGAGGGTGGTGGGGGGGGGGGGGTGTTGAAGTTTGCTACCGGGGTCCAAAAAGCCGCTTTTTGGCAATTCAGCCATTTTAAGGGCTAATATCTCCAACACCACTAATACGTGGGCAATTGTACTTGGTGGACTTCAAGAATGGACAACATGCATTAAAAATTCTAAATCCTAAGGTTGTCCTTGCTTTATGAAAATAATTCTCATGACTGAAAAACAGCGATTTTCATAAATAATCGCAACCACTCTCGTTTTTCATACGCCAAATATTCCTCACTAATCACGTTGGAGAAGTAATTATACAAACATCAAAACACCCACTGTGAACGTCTGTAAAATGAAGTATCACGGTCTTGTAATCAATAATTATTATGTTGTCGTTATCGTAATCAGGTACTTCATTAAAATAAAGATTTGAGGAGTGACATTTGGCATTTTCGGCCTTTTCTGTGCATCCATTGCTTCAAGACTAGACAAGTCAGACAGTCTAAGCTGCAGTTTCTGAGAGATATCAGAACAGGGTTTTCAAAGAGGAAGCAACAATGTCGACCGTCAATTATGGAGGGAATAATCATGCCTGGAGTATTGTGATTTATCCAAAGAATCATTATCTGCCACATTTTGATGCACTAGTGGGTCCATTGGACCACATGTTGATGTACTGATGGCTCCATTGGACCACATTTTGATGTACAAGTCACTAGTGGGTCCGTTGGACCACATTTTGATGTACTAGTCACTAGTGGGTCCGTTGGACCACATTTTGATGTCCTAGTCACTAGTGGGTCCATTGGACCACATGTTGATGTACTAGTCACTAGTGGGTCCGTTGGACCACATTTTGATGTACGAGTCACTAGTGGGTCCATTGGACCACATTTTGATGTACGAGTCACTAGTGGGTCCATTGGACCACATTTTGATGTACTAGTCACTAGTGGGTCCGTTGGACCACATTTTGATGTACTAGTCACTAGTGGGTCCATTGGACCACATTTTGATGTACTAGTCACTAGTGGGTCCGTTGGACCACATTTTAATGTACTAGTCACTAGTGGGTCCATTGGACCACATTTTGATGTACTAGTCACTAGTGGGTCCGTTGGACCACATTTTGATGTACTAGTCACTAGTGGGTCCGTTGGACCACATTTTCATTGCTCCTCACCTTGTAGCATACCTGCCTGCTGTACTCGGAAGGGGGGTGGGGGGGGGGGGGGGGTGGAGAGGGGCGAGGGGTTGGGTCTTTTGGTTCCTTGGGGATTTTTGGGTTGTCCTGGACCATTTGGAACTTCATGGTCTTTTGGGTCTTTTGGATCCTCTGGATGTTAAGGATCTTGGGAGTCTTAAAAGGTCTTCAAAAGTCACAAGGGTCTCAGCAGTTTAAAGGGCTAAAAGGTACTTTACAACAGTGTGTAATTAATTAATAGACATACATAATTAAGACACAAACAGCATGCCTCACACACACATACACACAGACACATATGCTATCCATGTACACTATGCTCGAGCATTCAATGAACATATCCAAGGGGATCAGGAAATGGATGAATGGTTCACAAAAAGTAACACCTTCCTCATCCAAAATCTGAAGAGACCCAAATACCCCACAAATACCTGCCAATAACCTGTCTCCCAACAACATACAAACTTTTAACAGGAATCATCACAAACACAATGTACCACCACCTAACATAACAAAGTGGCCTAGAAGCTGAACAGAATGGATGCAAGAGAGGATGTTACGGAGCAATAGACTACCTATTACGAAAGAAGGCCATACTCGAAAATTGCAATACGAGAAGAATCAAATTGTCCACCGCATGGATCGACTCCAAAAAGCTTTTGATAGTGTCCCACATTCATGGATGATAAAGTGCATGCAGATGTACAAGATAAATCCCCAAATAATCAAGCTGATTGAAAAAGCCATGGGTCTATGGAATAGCACACTAATCCTGCAGCACTCACAAGGAAAGATTGAAACACCAAGAGTAAAGATACGACACGGGATCTTCGAAGGAGACAGCCTTTCCCCTCTCCTGGTTTGCCAGGCCCTGGACCCACGAAGTAACCTCATTAATGCGGAAGGACACAGATACACCCGAACATCCAATAAGATAACGTCCAAAGAAACAAGAAAGGCAACACATGTATAACACATGAATGGTTTAAACCTCGAGACACCGAATGATGACAAATTGGCAAAACAACTGAAATTAGTGAAAAGGTTCTCCGACGACATCCAAATTGAACTTGGCCTGGATAAGTGTGCCAAGTGCACATTCGTGCAAGACAAACAGACAGACAAACAAAACAGAACAAAAACAAAAACGGACAACATAAAAATACAACGACACAGGAGCTAGACAACGAAGCATCTTACAAATACCTTGGAGTAGAAGAGGGCCACCAAATTTGTCATAAAAATGCGCAAAACAAATACCAAAGAATACCTGTGTAGAACGAGGCTGATCCTGAAAACATATCTGTCCCCAAGAAACAAAATCAAAGTCATAGACCAACTAGCAGTACCAGTGTTCCAGTACGGCTGCGGAATAGTAAACTGGCCACAAGCGGATATCAAAAAACTAGATATAAAAACAAGGAAACTCCTCACTATCCACAAAATGTTCTACAAAAATCAGTGCATCCCAAGAATGTACCTGCCGAGGAAAGGAGGTGTCGGTCTGATGGAACTCAATGAAGAGCAAAGAGTGACGACTGCAGGATTAGCAGAGCACGTGATTAGCAGAGTAGCATACAATTTGTGTACAAGCATGAACACAACAAGACAAAAAAGGTATCTCTCACTCACCTTGCAAAAAAACTTACAAAAACAGGTGTGATTGGAGCATGTCATGCACCAAACCAAAACATCAACGAATACAGCCCCAACAATTGCAAAAAAGACAAAATAAAAATACAAGATGAAATAATAGTTTGTGCATTGTGGAAACAGGAAGCACAAGTCACCTCCTTTCAGGATGTAAAAACTCATGTCAGAGCAGCTGTACACCCAAAGGCACAACAAGGAATGGAGAGTAATCGACAGGCACATCTGCAGAAATTTCAATATCCCAGTTCTACAAAACATGTGGAAACATGAACCAAGGGCAATCATTGAAAACAAGCACATAATGCTCACGAATGATGTGATGATCCAATCCAGTGTGAACATAAAAGCCAAAAGCATTGCAACCAGACATAGTACTCAGGAACACAAAGGAAAATACAGCATTGCTGATTGAGACATCAGTACTCCGTGATTTTGGCCTAAATCATCCAGGAATCAACAGAATGACCAAATACCAAGACCTCAAGAATACAGTGAAAAGATCCTGGAAGCTGAAGAGCACCGGAATTGTACCAATGATAATGTGAGCAACGGGAATGATAAAGAAGAACCTTACAGAGATTTTAAAAACCATCCCTGGGAGCATTACCACAAATGAACTGCAGTTGGAGGCTCAGTGACGATCCTGAAAAGAGCCCTTGGAACAAAATTCTGAGAACAACAAAACTTAACCCATGAATCACAATCTTTCACCGGGAGGACTCCGTCCCACCTTCGAAAACCCAAATTATGGAGATAACAACCAACAACACACACATGCAAACAACCACACATGTACAAACACACATACACACACACACACACAAACACACATACATACATACACACATACATACACACACATACATACAGTCACGTGAAAAAGTAGGTACACCCCATGTAAAGTTATGACTTTTTCAACATATTTCAACATACAGCAATTTGATCTTCATTTCATCAATATTGACAGATAAAGGTGATATAATATAACAAATATCATGAAACATTTACATTTTGTAGTCCATTGTATAATTTAAATAAACATAAATGTAAATTTCGCATGTGGAAAAAGTAAGTACACCCTTGGCTCTCATAGGTGGTATTGCCCCTGTTGGCAGATACAACCTCGAGTAGGCGTTTCTTATAACTGTCTACCAGTCTCTGACATCGACTGGGAGAAATTTTTGCCCACTCCTCCATGCAGAATTATTTCAGCTGTGCGATGTTTGAGGGGTTTCTTGCATGCACAGCCCGTTTCAAATCCCCCCACAACATGTCGATGGGATTTAGATCTGGGCTTTGACTTGGCCATTCCAGAACCCTCCATTTCTTTCTTTTCAGCCATTCCTTGGTGGATTTACTGGTATTTTAGGGTCATTGTCATGTTGCAAGGTCCACCTTCGGTTGAGCTTCAACTCACCGACAGATGGCCTAACATTATCCTCAAGCACCGTCTGGTACAATGAAGAATTCATAGTGGATTCTATGATGGTGAGCTGCCCAGGCCCTGATGCAGCAAAGCTGCCCCAAACCATAATATTTCCCCACCATGCTTTACAGTTGGTATCAGGTTCTTGTGGTCAAATGCTGTCTTTGGTTTTCGCCAAACATGTCTTCTGGTACTGTGGCCAAATAGCTCTACCTTTGACTCATCTGTCCAGAGCACATTGTTCCAGAAGTGCTGGTCTTTGACGAGGTGTTCATTGGCAAACTTTAGTCTTTCCCTGATGTTCTTTCTGGACAGCAAAGGTTTCCTCCTGGCACACCTCCTATGTAGATCAAATCTGTGCAGCCTCTTTCTAATGGCAGACTCGTGCACTTTGACATCAACAGTGGCAAGAGCTACCTTTCGGTCCAGTGATGACATTCTGGGGTTCTTAGAGACTTCTTTCAGCATCTTGCGGTCTGCTCTTGGGCTGAACTTTCTGGGGCGGCCTGGCCTGAACAAGTTGGCAGTTGTTTGGAATCTTCTCCACTTGTAGATGATCTTCCGGACAGTCGAGTGATTGATTTCAAATTGTTTAGAGATCTTTTCAAATCCCTTCCCAGACTCGTAGGCATCTATAACCTTCTTTCTGAAGGCCTCAGAGAGCTCTTTTGATCTAGGCATGGTGACGCCGCACACTTCAACAACAAAGAGCAAACCAAACTAAATGTCTGAGGTTTAAATAAGACAGGTTCCTCCAAGGTCCTCTCCAACGATGTTCTAATCATTTGCACCTGAGCTGGTGCACCTGATTCTAATTTTAGGTATTTGAAGTCATGATAAATGTCGGGGTGTACTTACTTTTTCCACATGCGAAATTTGCATTTACGTTTATTTAAATTATACAATGGACTACAAAATGTAAATGTTTCATGATATTTGTTATATTATATCACCTTTATCTATCAATATTGTTGAAATGAAGATCAAATAGCTGTATGTTGAAATATGTTGAAAAAGTCAAAACTTTACATGGGGTGTACTTACTTTTTCACGTGACTATATATATATATATATATATATATATATATATATATATATATATATATATATATACATATATATATATATATACATACATATATATATATATATACATGTATATATACATATATATACATGTATATATACATATATATATATATATATATATATATATATATATATATATATATATATATATATGGATATATATATATATATATATATATATATATATATATATATATATATATATATATATATATATATATATATATATATAAATATATATATATATATATATATATATACATACATATATATATATATATATATATATATATATATATATATATGTATGTATGTATGTATGTATGTATGTGTATATATATATATATATATATATATATATATATATATATATATATATATATATATATATATATATTGTTACGGACGTGGTTTAGATGTTACTTTGGGCCAAGCGGATGGTCCACCGTGACCGTTACAGGATCCCCGATTGGCCCGACTCCCCCAACGTTGACCAGATCGCACCACAGATATTCAATTTGGAAACCTCTAAAGCGACCGAAAGAGAAGGAAGAGAGAAGAAGACAGAGTACGGAGGAGTAACAGGATTTATTATACACACAAGCAAAAAGAAGGAGCGATCAAAGTTATTTACAAGCAATGGATGGAAGAAGCAGTCACACAGTGAATCGTTAGCTTATACTAGTCAATTTACTTAACCCCAGGACAACGATTAGGACAGACGACGTTCACACTTACACGGGGGATATTGCAGGCAGGTATGGCTTGAGGATGGATGGTTGTTTTTGGGAGGCAATGGAGGGTCCAGCGTGGATTGCTGCCTGGCGCGTCCTTTTCGTGGCCTGCAGCCCCTTAGCTGCCCCCTTAGCTGCAGCGCAGCTGGTCGCACGATGGCTCGCACACACCTGCTCGTTCAGGCGTCTTCCTTCTCCCCAGCAACAACGAGGGACAGCAAGCAAGAGGACGGGGTCAGAGCAAGAGGAGCAAGAGAGGCAAGAGGGTGGAGTGCGTCCCGCGGCGACTTATATTGGTTTCCTCACCGAACCTTCGTGCACTTTCTCGGGGGTTCCCGCTCCGCCCTCTCTTAGCCAAACCCCTTGTTCTCGGTTGGATGGGCGGGGCCGACTTACTCCTCCCCCCTATGACGAGGGGGGGCGACCCGTCTTCTCTAGCCACTCCCCTTGGTCGTAATGGCCGCAAATGTCGAAAACCGGTCAGCAGCTGCAGGTAATGCGCCGTCACGTTGCACAGCAGTTCAGTACTGCAATAAACGGTTGCTGTCAAAGCTCAAGTGGGGGAATCCCTGGCACTTGAGCTGCCATGGATCATCGGAGGGGCCTACGCTTATTTCGTTTGATGCAATGCAGAGTCAATCTAGTGGGAAACACATATTTAGCCTACATAGAAAAAGGAAATAAGCTATTTAAAAAGATATATCGTGGCCTGTCTGTAGGTTCATGGAATTAACTAGGGGGACGTCTTTCGATCTTATTTACTCTACGAGGGCCAGTTAAAACACAGCAAACCAGTTCTCACATTCTTTACACTTTCCAAATTCGTTACACTGCACCCTCCTTTCTTCAGGTCCATCCCCGGGCCTACAACTTTAATTTAGTGTGACACGTAGGTGTAGTTCCCTCTACTTTTAACCTGACCCTGAGTGTGACGATTTTAAAACACAAATAAGTATGTACCCCTATTGCATTGCACCCTGTCTAACAGACTCAAGCCCACAGCTAACCGAATTACGGAATTGTTCTCAAAATATACATTTACGGTGGGGAGCATTATTTACAGTGATGTTATTTCTTATTTACAACGCAACCCAGGACCTGTGTTTTTTTCCTTTTTAGGGAACAAGAAAAAGAAATTCCTGTTGGGAGGGAGGAGACAGCACGCATTGCATCGATGCACCAGTACCAATACCACCAAAGCACCCAAAAGCACCAAAAGCACCACAAAGCACCAAAAGCACCACTCGGTGCACAGTCACCACTGTTCATAATAAACACAACAAAACAACTGGTGGTGGTCTTCTCTTTTTCTGCTGGGCCGATGTTCTTCCCGACGTCTTCTGGCTTCATGCGGCCTACTTGGAAATAATAAAAAGCACAACTTGTGTTCATTTTTATTTAGGGCCTCAGGGGCCAACTAAGGGTGGTCCACCTGTTTGGCATAGGTGCCACCTTACCGAGGTCCGCAAGCAAGATTCCCTGGCCACTATGGCCGGTCTCCAACAGAGGTGCCCTGCCCCAGAACCTGGGGTCCATCAAGTGGTACTTGTCCGCAGAACAGCGGTCCATAAAGTGGTACATCAACGCAATGCATGCTGGTTCTGAGAATCTCGTGCGCACAATGGCCACCTCACGCACGCTCCCCTCGGCGCCCAAAGGCGCACAGGTCCTCAAGTGGGAGACAAAAGGGGGGAAGACAAATGAGCGGGGGGTAAGGTCACAAGGGTACACATCAATAAAGGCAATGCAGGGTGAAGTGCGTACGGAGAGCGAAGTGAGCAAAACTCGTCCATACGGTACGTCACCCCCCCTGTCACCTACACTACCCTTGCCCTTACCCCATGTTTACAACAATTTACACCTTTACAAATTCGTCACTACGTCTTGTCTTCCCCATCTTTCCCTTCTACACCAAATTCGTCTCCAATCCCCCTATCCAAAATTTGCCATCACCAATTCATCATCAATCCTCATAAGGAGGGAGAGATGGAATTACGCACAATGTCACACCCACGTCATGATGCGTCTCACAATCCAAAACATTTGCATTAATGAAAAATAATAAAACATGGCATGGTGTGGAGTTACCTCATCTCAGGTGAGTGGATGCAGATGGTGCGAGGAGACTCCAATCCTAACTATCCTCTAAATGACATTAACACACTTTACACTACCCGGGGTCTCTCCCTGCCAATCCATTGGCCACTTACACTATGGGTTCTAAAAACCAATTCCCATTGACCAAACTGTGGTGCTTCTCAATTTGGGGTCTCACTCCCCCGATTCATCTCCCGGTGCCCTTGCACAATTTCTGGGCTGTGACGTGTAGCTCTCCCAGCAGGTCTACCCACCTGCACACCTCCACCACTGCAGTTGCCACCCGAGCTTACCTAGCTCCTCACCCTAACCTATCTAACTGGGGAAGGCCCCTCCTGGCTCTGTCACCCCTTGGTGCCCTCTGGCACTGGGCTACCCGGGTCCGTCCTCCGGATCCTCGGGCCCCATCCACAACAACTACTAACAGCTCCCAGAGCCCACCTGCGGCCTCACCTGGCCGACATCCTCACAGTGGTGGAGTGCCCAAACCAACTACACACACTAACAGGCTACACGCCCAGCCATTTCCACAACACTAATGCACCCATCCAAATACCATTCTCTCACCCGCACCACAGATGCCAATATCCAACCACAATTTACCTATACCCTCTACCTAACACTTACACTACCCGCCCCGGGTATCCGTGATGGGGGTCCACTCTTCCCCCATTCACACCTTCGCACCATCCACTCCACTCCATAGTTTCCACCATACTCACTCCACTACCATCCATTCCAATACTCCAGATACTCCACACTACCATTTATTCCATTCACCTGTTGGTGCACACCTTTGCACTCACACCTGGTGCCCCCTGCACCCTCCTTCCTTCCTGGACCATTTGGTCAACACCACACGCAATCACCACTACTCCCTCATACACTGCTCCATACACCTGTTCAGTTGCACACCTGTGCAATCACACCTGTTCCTTATACACTTCCAATCCTCAAACACACGGCATCATCTCAGCTAACTACTCCCCTCTGAAACTTGCGCTTCCCAGTCGTCCCTTTAAACTATTGCGCTCCCTCGTCATTATCATCCACTCTAATCTACCTGCGTCCCCACTACAGGTATCCTTGTCACTAACTAACCTTAACGTTACCTAATGTCATCTTCTAGGTCCCTACACACGATATCCTAACCCACCCGGGCTAGTTTTCACTGCCATACACCCCATAAACTAGTGCTCCTTTGCCCCCACGTTGTGAGGGATGACAGAGTTGCCATCCCTCCACATGGGGGACGTTCCCACCCTCAATTCTGCACCCCAAATCCAACAAATCAAAAACTTTCTATTTACTGCCAATTCTATTCACTTTTCTAAATTTTGGATCAAAACCACTATGACTATTATCATCATCCGTCTACCCATTAGATCCTCTCGGTGCGCCAATTCCCTTCTAAAGCTCGGCTTCGTACAGCCGAGCAATGAATGCGGGTTGTTTTGTGCCAGCGGCTGGATACGTCCCGCATTCGGGGCAGGGACGGGGGCCCACCCGGGCCGAGATCCCACGCACCACCTCGGCGTGGAGCCATCCAATGTCCCGATCTCGACCTGCCGGCACGTCTCAACAAAAAGTGGTCGCCATGACGACCTTCCCATCGGGCAGCCCGCTCCGCCCAGTGGAGCACGGACGCGGCCGTTCCAAGCGAGGCCCAGCGTGGATCGCGTACGGCGGTCCTTTCGAACCCGCCGTGGCTCGGATCCCCGCTGGTTCTCGCGGCACGCGAAGCCCGGCATGCACCGAGGGCCCGACTCGGCTATAAGTCGCTCTAACCGCTAACCCGGTTACCGTCGATGCCTCACCTGCATGCTTACACGCATACGCTACCCCTTTCTTGCTCATACCTCCAGCTGTTCCCATGCTCCTCGTACCTTTCCTTACACACCTCGGTACACTCATTCCACTCACAGCCTTGGTCACACACCTGACCACCGAACACTTTGGCACACATTCGTTGTTCGCACACCTCACCAACACACCTCTTCGCGCCCCTTCCTCGGTCACCTCCTCTGTGACAATCACAGGTGTGCTTTCACTCGCACACCCAACCACGTGCCTCACGACCAACTCAAGTGTGCATTCCCACACACGCTCTTCCATTCCAGGTGTACATCCTCGCTCACCTGTCACAACCAACTCACGCTCCGTGTCACTCTCCCTACTTTCACCTCCACTCTCGGTCGCGCACTCACCCTTACTCTTGACAGCGCACTCTTTTCTCATGCCCCTGTCCGTTACACACCTTTCTCGCGCATCCTCTTGCGCACACTCTTTCGTTACATCCTCTGTAACTCTCACCACAGGCGTGCATTCTCCTTCACTCTTGACAGCGCACTCTTTCCCCATGCACCTGTCCGTTACACACCTTTTTCGCGCATCCTCTTGCGCACACTCTTTCGTTACTTCCTCCGTAACACTCGCCACACCGCGCTTCCATGTGCTCCCTCGCACACGTGCTACGACTGACTCACTCTCGACAGCACACTCACTGGTCGGCGCGCACTTTTTCCTCACACACCCCATGGTGGGACATTCTCGCACACCTCTTTTTTCGCACCCCTGACCTGTCACACACTTCACCAACGGCCTCTCACGAACACCCGGATCCATAGCAACCCCCAAGCCGACTGAAGCTTTCCTCACATCATATACATTGCCGAATATTTCGCCACTCACCTTGGCACCTCGTCTCCGCACCTCTTCTGCCACCTGCAAACTCTTTATTTGGTTGTGAGCAGCACATCATGAGTTGGGCACCGACCTTGTACATATTCCATTACCTCCTCCTTTATTTCTCTCTTAGTTTCTGTCCGTCTCTTCTTAATTTCACTCACCTCTTCTTCCACTTCCTCTAGTTTTTGCTTCACCTCTTTTATTTCCCGGTGCGTCTCCTCAAGTTCGTCCTCTAAGGCTACCGTGACCGTCTCTATGTGCATGCTCACCTGCCGGTCCTTCGTCTCCATCACCTCTGTCACCTCGTCCAACCTCATTGTCAGTCCCTCACGTACCATCTGACATTGCCTCTGTGTCGCTATTAAGTCTTTTTTAATTTCTTTTTGTGTCGCCTTTAACCCTCCTAGTACCGCAGTGTTCTTTTGAACCTGCTCCACTAACTCCGTCTGTCCCTCTGTCAGCTGTTCCACCTCCTCCGTCAGATCTTCTATTCCCCCTTGTAACTTTGCCGTCCCATTTCTCACCTCTTTCTCCATACGCTTCTCACCTCGCTTTACCTCCTCGCGTAGCCCCGAAACCTCCTCACTTACACCTCGTCGTATCCCCTCTTTCATCTCCTCCCTCTCTTTTGTAGATGCCACCCTCATCTGTCCCAATTCATCCCTCTGAGCATCCAGTTTACTTTCTAACCCGATTTTCACCTCCTCTATCTGGTTCCCCATTCGTTTGATTTCCCTGGCAGATTGTTCCCCTATTTCCCGCAATTTGTCTTCCATCCTATTTTCTAACCCCATTAACCCATTTTTCACCCCCTCTAACTGATTCTCCTGGGCAGCCATTCTATTTTCCACCCCCGTTAACCCATTCTTTACCTCTTTTATCCCGTTGTCTAACCCCTCAAAATTATTGTCTAACTTCCCAAATTTCTTGTCTAACCCCTCACCGGTACCCCTCGCTTCGTCCCTCATTACCCACAATTGCTCACCCTGAGCATCCATCCGGTTCCCCATTACCCCCATTTGGCCCTCCAATCGCTCACCCTGAGCATCCATCCCTTTGAAATTATCGTCTGTTTTTACCATAAAGGCCATCATCTGTTTCATAAACAGGTTCCAATTCATTGGCATCTCGGGTTCGGCAACCGCGACCATGGGCGCGGCTAAATTTGGTGCCGCAACAACCATGTGCGCGAGGACGCCATCTTGTGCGCCCGAAACCTCGTGCGCGAGAGCGCCATTTTGTGCGTCTGATACCCCCTCAACCACATCCTCCATATACATTTCCCCGAGGTCCTGGGTTACCCCTAACCCGTCTATCTCCCCCACCGACATCCGATCGCCTTGATTGTCCATGGCGCGATCTCAAAATTCGGGTTTTATAAAACAAAATTTCGGCAGCTCGTAATTTTGACCAAAATTTTTTTTCCTACACGTTTTAAAAATTTGGTTCGGGCCTCGAATCTCACTCCTCGACACCAATTGTTACGGACGCGGTTTAGATGTTACTTTGGGCCGAGCGGATGGTCCACCGCGACCGTTACAGGATCCCCGATTGGCCCGACTCCCCCAACGTTGACCAGATCGCACCACAGATATTCAATTTGGAAACCTCTAAAGCGACCGAAAGAGAAGGAAGAGAGAAGAAGACAGAGTACGGAGGAGTAACAGGATTTATTATACACACAAGCAAAAAGAAGGAGCGATCAAAGTTATTTACAAGCAATGGATGGAAGAAGCAGTCACACAGTGAATCGTTAGCTTATACTAGTCAATTTACTTAACCCCAGGACAACGATTAGGACAGACGACGTTCACACTTACATGGGGGATATTGCAGGCAGGTATGGCTTGAGGATGGATGGTTGTTTTTGGGAGGCAATGGAGGGTCCAGCGTGGATTGCTGCCTGGCGCGTCCTTTTCGTGGCCTGCAGCCCCTTAGCTGCCCCCTTAGCTGCAGCGCAGCTGGTCGCACGATGGCTCGCACACACTTGCTCGTTCAGGCGTCTTCCTTCTCCCCAGCAACAACGAGGGACAGCAAGCAAGAGGACGGGGTCAGAGCAAGAGGAGCAAGAGAGGCAAGAGGGTGGAGTGCGTCCCGCGGCGACTTATATTGGTTTCCTCACCGAACCTTCGCGCACTTTCTCGGGGGTTCACGCTCCGCCCTCTCTTAGCCAAACCCCTTGTTCTCGGTTGGATGGGCGGGGCTGACTTACTCCTCCCCCCTATGACGAGGGGGGCGACCCGTCTTCTCTAGCCACTCCCCTTGGTCGTAATGGCCGCAAATGTCGAAAACCGGTCAGCAGCTGCAGGTAATGCGCTGTCACGTAGCACAGCAGTTCAGTACTGCAATAAACGGTTGCTGTCAAAGCTCAAGTGGGGGAATCCCTGGCACTTGAGCTGCCATGGATCATCGGAGGGGCCTACGCTTATTTCATTTGATGCAATGCAGAGTCAATCTAGTGGGAAACACATATTTAGCCTACATAGAAAAAGGAAATAAGCTATTTAAAAAGATATATCGTGGCCTGTCTGTAGGTTCATGGAATTAACTAGGGGGACGTCTTTCGATCTTATTTACTCTACGAGGGCCAGTTAAAACACAGCAAACCAGTTCTCACATTCTTTACACTTTCCAAATTCGTTACAATATATATATATATATCTATATCTATATATATATTGTTGCGGATATGGGATTTGGCCTCCATATCCGCTTGTAAATATTCCCCTATTTCCCCAATACTCCCCAACTATCCCCAATCCCCCATTCCCTAGTCCCATTGTCTGTAAACAACACTCTGTAGAACCGACCTTCCCCTTCTTCCCCCATTAAATGTCGTGCCCAGGTCCACCGCATCTCACGTAGACAACTTTCGGACATCTTGCTAGTTATTCTTAGTCTATGTCAGTTAAGGACTCGTTTCCATTAATTCTGACTCTTCGTTGCACCAGAATGTGATTGTATGGCACCAGTAGTGAGTTTAGGACCTCCCCATACCTCCTCCCATCTTCCTCATGAAACCACAACAACCACAACTACAACAACAACTACCACAACAGCGCGCGGGGAGTGTGCGTCCTCACTCCGGCTCGGTTAGCCGCCATTACCCATGTGCGCCGACGGGGTTACCACGAAGGGGCTGCCTGTCGGCCCCTCGTCAAGGGCGGAGCCCGGTAACCCCCCGCACCCAATGAGAAGCAATGGGCCGATTCCATCTGGGGCGGAGCTAACGAGCCGAGGGCGTGTCACTCCCCGCCGGATATACGCAGCGACTTACCGGACGTGAAGTGAGATGCGCCTCAGCCACGAAAGAGAACCAGTCGCGACCTCCGAGCGCTGAGACCTCCCGCATCTCTGGACCGGACCGGGTCGATTCTGTCCCTGAGCCAAGAGTGCACCTTGAGCCATCGACTACCTGCCTTCCTTGCCATCAATCCCCGTGTGAGTCAGTTTTGTCCTGTTTATCTGTCGTCTGTCGGGGCTACTATAAGACCGTAATTAAGTGCCTACCTTTCTATGCTGTCTCTCTTGTCTTTGTAATCTAACCTTCCGCAATATTATAACCTCCTCCGGAGGTCTTGAAAACCATACCCCTGGTGTCGTGTCATTTTAACCCAGCCGTTGTGTCCTTTTCTTAAATTGATTTAGCGTAGCGCGACTCGGCCAACGTTCGAGTATAATCGGGTAAACTGTGCAGACGCGGCCATACCAAACCGCTCGGTAAACTAACATCCACAACCGCGTCTGTAACATTTGGTGTCGAGGAGTGGAATTCGGACCTGGGACTAAATTTATTAGGCCCAAATTTTGGAACACCAATTGTACCATTAGGGTAACATTTTGGTGTTGGGAAGTAGAATTCGATCCGGAGCGCGTTTCCCGCGCTCGAAATTATAACGGCGAAATTTGATTTTGTTTTACGAAAATAAAAACCCGAATTTTGAAAGTCGCGCTATGGCAGACCAAGTCGGCTGGGTTCCGGTAGAGGAGAGTGAGGCAGGGTCGGTCCAGGACCAAATTGAGGGACGTGAGGAGAGCGAAGCAGCGAGGGTAGCAGACGCACAAAATGGCGCCTCGCTGGTCACGGCGACCGCGCCCGCGACCGTGGCAGCGCCCCTGGTGGATTCGAACCTTTTTATGTTGCAAATGAGGGCCCTTATGGAACGAATGGGAGACCAAATTGTGGGAATGAGGGCTGATAGTGAGCGGTTGGGGAACCGGATGGATGCTCGGGGTGAGCGATTGGAAGGCAAATTGAGGGACATGAGGGACGAAGCGAGGGGTACCGGTGAGGGATTAGACAAGAAATTTGGGAAGTTAGACAATAATTTTGAGGGGTTAGACAACGGGATAAAAGAGGTAAAAATGGGTTAATGGGGGTAGAAAACAGAATGGCCGCTCAAGAGAATCAAATGGAGGGGATGCAAAAGGGGATAGAGGGGTTAGAAAACAGGATGGAAGGCAAATTGAGGGACATGAGGGACCAAGCGGAAAGGGAAGTTAAACAAATGGGGCAGCAGATAGAGGGGGTCAGAATGGGGGTAGAGACCAAACTGGATGCTCACAGGGAGGAAATGGAGCAGATGAGGGTGGCATCTGGGCAGGAGATGCAAGTGATGGGAGAGGAGATCAGAAGAGGTGTGAGTGAGGAGGTCGGAGGAGTGCGTGAGGAGGTGAGGCACTGTAAGGAGCACATGGAGAAGGAGGTGAGAAAGGGGACTGTAAAGTTACAAGGGGGCATAGAGGACCTGACGCAGGAGGTGGAGCAGCTGACGGTGGGACAGACGGAGTTCGTGGAGCAAGTTCAAAGGAACACTGCGGTATTAGGAGGTTTAAAAGCGACACAGAAAGAACTAAAAGATGACTTGGTAGCGACGAAGAGGGAATGTCAGATGGTACGTGAGGGACTGACAACGAGGCTGGACGAGGTGATAGAGGTAATGGAGACGAAGGACCGGCAGGTGAGGACGCACATGGAAACGGTCAAGGTAGCCTTGGAGGACGAGCTTGAGGAGACGTACCGGGGAATAAAGGAGGTGAAGCAGAAATTAGAAGAAGTGGAAGAAGGGGTGAGCGAAATTAAGAAGCGACGGAGAGGGGATAAGAAAGAGATAAAAGAGGAGATAAAAGAATTGGTCCGAAGTCTGTGTTCGGATCGTGATGATGTGCTCATTAACCGGATGAGGGATTCGCAGGTGATGGAGGAGAAGCGAAGAGGAAGAGGACCCGGTGTAAGTGGTGACCAATATGGTCGTGCGTATGATGCGCCAGGGGATTTAAGAAGCTTGGGGGTCGAGATGGACCCGGGTGTTCGTGAGAGGCCGTTGGTGAAGTGTGCGACAGGTCTGGTGTGCGAAAAGGAGGTGTGCGAGAAAGTCCGACTCTGGGGTGTGTGAGGAAAAAGTGCGTGCCAAGGAGTGAGGGTGCTGGCGAGAGTGAGTCGGTCGTAACGCGTGTGCGAGGGAGCACATGGAAGCGTGGTGTGGTAAGTGTTACAGAGGGTGTGACGGGAGAGTGTGCGCAGGAGTGTGCGCGAGAAAGGTGTGTGACGGACAGGTGCATGGGGAAAGAGTGCGCTGTCAAAGGCAAGGAAGAATGCACGCCTGTGGTGAGTGTTACAGAGGGTGTGACGGGAGAGTGTGCGCAAGAGTGTGCGCGAGAGAGGTGTGTAACGGACGGGTGCATCAGGAAAGAGTGCGCTGTCAAGAGTAAGGGTGAGTGCGCTGTCAAGAATGGAGATGAGAGTAGTGAGAGTGACAAGGAGCGTGAGTTGGTTGTGACAGGTGAGAAAGGAAGCACACCTGGAATGGTAGAGCGTGAGTGGGAATGCACGCTGGAATTGGTAGTGAGGCATGTGGTTGGGTGTGCGAATGAGAGCACACCTGTGATTGTCACAGAGGAGGTGACAGAGGAGGGGGCGCGAAGAGGTGTGTTGG
Source organism: Myxine glutinosa (assembly GCF_964187855.1). Taxonomy (NCBI): domain Eukaryota; kingdom Metazoa; phylum Chordata; class Myxini; order Myxiniformes; family Myxinidae; genus Myxine; species Myxine glutinosa. The sequence goes on along the minus strand of NC_136262.1, from coordinate 271,654,253 downwards.
TGAGGTGTGCGACCAACGAATGTGTGCCAAAGTGTTCGGTGGTCAGGTGTGTGACCAAGGCTGTGAGTGGAATGAGGGTACCTGGGTGTGTAAGGAAAGGTACGAGGAGCATGGAGACGGCTGGATGTGTGAGCAAGGAACGGGCTGCGGGGTGTAAGAATCCAGGTGAAGCATCGACGGTAACCAGGTTAGAGGTTAGAGCGACTTTTAGCCGAATCGGGCCCTCCGTGCGTGCTGGGCCTCGCTTTGAACGGCCGTGTCCGTGCTCCACTAGGCGGAGCGGGCGGCCCAATAGGAAGGGTCGTCATGGCGACCACTTTTTGTTGAGGCATTCCGGCAGGTCGAGATCGGGCCATGGGATGGCTCCGTGCCGAGATGGTGCGTGGGATCTCGGCCCGGGTAAGCCCCCGTCCCTGCACCGAGTGCCGGACGCATCCAGCCGCCGGCACAAAACAACCAGCATCCATTGCTTGGCTTTACGAAGCCGGGCTTTGGACAGGAATTGGCGCACCGAGAGGCATTAGTGGGTAGACTGGGTGATGAGGTTAGTGTTTTGGCCCCAAAATTAGAGAAAAAAACAAAATTTGATGATTGGCAAAGGATTGGCAGTAGTGATTGGCAGATGATGGGTAGTGATTGGCAAATTTTTGATTTGTGGAAATTTGATGTGCAAAATTGGTAGTGAGCGATGGGCCCGGTGGGTAAGGGGGGCATCCCAGCCACCCTTCCCATGGTGGGGCAAAGGAGCTATAGCTTATGGGGTTTATGGCAGTGAAAACTAGCCCGGGTGGGTTAGGATATTGATAGGGATCTAGCGAAGATGACATTAGGTGACGTTAAGGTTAGTCAGTGACAAGGATACCTGTAGTGGGGACGCAGGTAGATTAGTAGGGATGATAATGACGAGGGAGCGCAATAGTTTAAAGGGACGACTGGGAAGCGCAAGTTTCAGAGGGGAGTAGTTAGATGAGATGATGCTGTGAGAGAGCTGGACAGGTGTGTGGAGCAGTGGATGAGTAGTGAGTGTTGTGGATCAGCGCGAATGCGCTTGGGGAGAGAAGGGTGCAGGTGGCACCAGGTGTGAGAACACAGGTGTGCAAGTACAGGTGTGTGGAATATATGGAGCAGAGAATGAGTGGTGTGGAGAGAGTTGGAGTAAGTGGTACGGGGTGGTGTGCATGGTGCGAAGGTGTGGATGGGGGAAGAGTGGACCCCTTTCACGAGTACCCGGGGCGGGTAGTGTAAGTGTTAGGTAGAGGGTATAGGTAAATTGTGGTTGGATATTGGCATTTGTGGTGCGGTTGCAGAATGGTATTGTGGATGGGTGCATTAGTGTTGTGGAAATGGCTGGGCGTGTAGCCTGTTAGTGTGTGTAGTTGGTTGGGCACTCCACCACTGTGAGGATGTCGGCCAGGTGAGGCCGCAGGTGGGCTCTGGGAGCCGTTAGTGTCAATGGGGCCCGAGGATCCGGAGGACGGACCCGGGTAGCCCAGTGCCAGAGAGGGCACCGAGTGGGGAGAGCGCCAGAGGGCCTTCCCCAGGTAGTTAGGTGAGGGTAAGGAGCAGGTAAGCTCGGAGGCAACTGCAGTGGTGGGGGTGTGCAGGTGGGTAGACCGGCTAGGAGAGTTACACGTCGCAGCCCCGAAATTGTGCGAGGGCACCGAGAGATGAATCGGGGGAGTGAGACCCCAAATTGAAAAGCACCACAGTTTGGCCAATGGGAATTGGTTTTTAGAACCCATAGTGTAAGAGGGCCAATGGTTTGGCAGGAGAAAGACCCCGGGTAATGTAAAGTTGTTAAAGTCATTTAGGAAATAGTTAGGATTGATGAACCTGTCGCACCATACGCAGCCACTTACCTGTGGTGATGATGATGACTCCACACCTGTGTTTTCTTTGTTCTGTGTGCAGGAAATGAGAATTGCTGTGTGGATTGGTGAGACGCATCACGACGTGGATGAGACATTGGGGTGATTCCATCTCTCCCTCCTTAGGAGGGACTGATGATGAATTGGTGATGGCAAATTATGATGTTGAGTTGGAGATGGCAAATTTTGATGAGAGTTGAAAATGGCAAATTTGATTGGTTAGGACGGAGAGAAGACGAATTTGGTTTATGGGAGGAACGGGGAAGACAGTAGGGACGTTTGTTGATTTGTAAAGTAGATGTTTATGGGTAGTGTTGTGTTTTGTGGATACAGTAAGGGGTAAGGGAGGGGCCATGTAGGTTACCTGGTGGGGGGGGGGGCGTACGGTAGGAACGTACCTGTCTCACCTGGTTCCCATGTGCCCCCAGTGTGCATTACCTTGCATTGCGTGCACTTTTGCGCCCTTACCACCTTACTCACTTGTCTGCTTCTTTTGTCTCCCACCTCCGAGGATCTGGCTTTGGGGCAGAGAGAGAGGAGAGAGAGGTGCTGGCTCCGCAGTTGTGGGCCTGCACTTTCGCTGCTTGCTGCCTGGATCGATACACCATATGGACCGCAATTTTGGTGGCCACCCACAATGGACCGCAGTTCTTTTGCGGCCAAGCACCACCCGTGGATGGACCTATGGGTCAACGTGGCACCTATGCCATACAGGTGAACCACTAATAGTTGGCCCCCTGACGGCCACAATAAAGAAATGGACGCGGTTGGCGCCTTTCTTTATTTTTGAAAGAAGTAAGAAGGCCAAGTGCACCACACGAAGGTAAGACCAGCGGCAGAACATCGGCCGGCTGCGACACCACCGGTGACTATAAACATTTTATTGGTGCACCGGATGGTGCTGACTGTGTGATGGGGTGGTGCTTTTGGTGCTTGGAAGGGGTGCTCTGCACATTATTAAAGGCCGTAAGGCCACAGAGCACTCGTGGGTTGGTGTATCGATGCTGGCATGCGTGCTCTCTCTATGCATAACATCTGCATGTGTTCCTCCAAAAACAGGTCCTGGATCGTCGTGTAAATATCAGCGTAGTCTTGTAAATAATGCTCCCTACCGGCTGTATGTTTAGTTTGCGAATTCTTTCCGCGATTCGGTTATCCTGTGGGTGTGTTTCTGTGAGGAGAAGGGTGCAACGTCGCAGGGGGACATATTTACTCATTTGTGAATATCTGTAAAACTGTCGCACTCAGGGTAGAGTTAATAGTAGAGGGAACGACATCTGAGTGCCACACTAAAATAGGTAAAAATTTATCGGGTCGGGACGCCCCGAGGGTAGAGAAGGGTGCAATGTTGCGGATATGGGATTTGGCCTCCATATCCGCTTGTAAATATTCCCCTATTTCCCCAATACTCCCCAACTATCCCCAATCCCCCATTCCCTAGTCCCATTGTCTGTAAACAACACTCTGTAGAACCGACCTTCCCCTTCTTCCCCCATTAAATGTCGTGCCCAGGTCCACCGCATCTCACGTAGACAACTTTCGGACATCTTGCTAGTTATTCTTAGTCTATGTCAGTTAAGGACTCGTTTCCATTAATTCTGACTCTTCGTTGCACCAGAATGTGATTGTATGGCACCAGTAGTGAGTTTAGGACCTCCCCATACCTCCTCCCATCTTCCTCATGAAACCACAACAACCACAACTACAACAACAACTACCACAACAGCGCGCGGGGAGTGTGCGTCCTCACTCCGGCTCGGTTAGCCGCCATTACCCATGTGCGCCGACGGGGTTACCACGAAGGGGCTGCCTGTCGGCCCCTCGTCAAGGGCGGAGCCCGGTAACCCCCCGCACCCAATGAGAAGCAATGGGCCGATTCCATCTGGGGCAGAGCTAACGAGCCGAGGGCGTGTCACTCCCCGCCGGATATACGCAGCGACTTACCGGACGTGAAGTGAGATGCGCCTCAGCCACGAAAGAGAACCAGTCGCGACCTCCGATCGCTGAGACCTCCCGCATCTCTGGACCGGACCGGGTCGATTCTGTCCCTGACCAAGAGTGCACCTTGAGCCATCGACTACCTGCCTTCCTTGCCATCAATCCCCGTGTGAGTCAGTTTTGTCCTGTTTATCTGTCGTCTGTCGGGGCTACTATAAGACCGTAATTAAGTGCCTACCTTTCTATGCTGTCTCTCTTGTCTTTGTAATCTGACCTTCCGCAATATTATAACCTCCTCCGGAGGTCTTGAAAACCGTACCCCTGGTGTCGTGTCATTTTAACCCAGCCGTTGTGTCCTTTTCCTAAATTGATTTAGCGTAGCGCGACTCGGCCAACGTTCGAGTATAATCGGGTAAACTGTGCAGACGCGGCCATACCAAACCGCTCGGTAAACTAACATCCACAACCGCGTCTGTAACAATATATATATATATATATATATATATATATATATATATATATATATATATATATATATATATATATATATATATATATATATATATATATATACAGACTTGGCATTTAATATGGAATATATTTTTTTCCTTGACTTGGGTTTACTTTCTTAACTCAGTATATCAATCTGGTGAGTTTCTTTTCCACTTTGGTGATTTATTTGTTAAAAGAACCATGTCACTGATTGTCTGTCGCAGCAAGAAGTCAACAACAGGATTATATCACAGGTGGCGTGGCAAAATGTACGGACAGGTGCATTTGATGATTGGCATCACAGTCGGGTATACAAGGGTTGTTGCGTTCTGTATTAGTGGAAAACAACTGCTGCACGTCTCCAAAGGTTATTGCCGCTTCCTCTGGAGATAGTCTGTCAACTCGACCATGCTATTTGTCATGGAGTGGTGGCTTTACAATATTGCGGCATGAAACAGCATGCTATTGCCCTGGCAGTATGGCATCACTCAAGGTCAGGGGTCAAAGATCCTGAAACGAAATGCTCAGAGGGGTGTCCCTACTCCAATACCGAGGCCAGGACGTTCCCGCAGAACCACAAGGAGGGATGATCGCCAGTTGCACCGGTTCGTCCGCAATGGCCTTACCAAGTCAGCTAATCGGCTTGAGATTGAGTGGCACGAACTGGCAAATGTGCCTGTATCCAGAAGGCTATTCAACCAACGACTGGTTCAAGTAGGCTATCGTGCCAGACGTCCCCTGAGAAAGCCACGCCTGACCAGACAACACCGCCAGCGCCGATTGCAGTGGGCCAGAGAGCACCGTCAATGGCAGCCAGGACACTGGAATCACGTGATCTTCAGTGACGAGTCTAGATTTCTGGTCTATCGTCAAGATGGCCGCGTCCGAGTGCGCAGACAAGTGCATGAAGCCTACAACAAAGATTGTATAGTGCCAAGAGTCCAAGCTGGAGGTGGTGGGGTGACCGTTGGGGCTGCTTTTCATGCAAGGGCAAAACTGACCTGGTTGTTCTGAATGGAAACCTGAACCAGTTCAAGTACAGGGTCATTCTGGAAGAAACATTGCTTCCATTTGCTCGTGCAGCCTTTCGAGGAAACTTTGTCTTCCAAGATGACAATGCATGGCCTCATCATGCTCGCATGATCCAACACTTTCTTGCTGACCGTGGTGTAGAGCATATGGAGTGGCCTGCCATGTCCCCGGATATGAATCCGATAGAGAACTTGTGGGCAGAATTAACGCGTCAAATCGACCACTTGGACCAGCAGCCGACCTCTGTGCGTGAATTTCAGCAGGCTATTGTCACTGCATGGCAAGCGATTCCTGACCAAACCTTGGCAAATCTCGTGAACAGCATGCCTCAACGTGTACGTGCTCTCCTGAATGCTCGTGGGGGTTACACGATGTACTGAACTGTAATTTTACTGTCCGTAATCCCAGTCGTAATTTAACTTTTGTTTTTGTTAAAAAAATTTTTGGCTAATGTGCAAAATAAAGAGATACTTCTGGAAAACGTACAGAAGTTTAACACAGTACTGTCCATGAATTGAGTTTGATATCGGTTTACATCACTTTCAAGGATCAATTTATTTGTTTCGAAATGTCAAATGTGGTTTTTGTTTCTTTTAAAGGTCACATTAACAAAATCTAGAATAATTTCAACATAATTCCAATGAACTTTTGGTTCTAAGTCATCTTGAAAAGTAAGTTCACCCCCACAAAAAAAATATTCCATATTAAATGCCAAGTCTGAATATATATTGTTGGGGATTTGGGAATTGTGTGTGTAATTTGATGTAAATTTTCCCCTTTTTTGTATGCTGTAAATCCTGTAAATATCACCCTCCAAGTATCAAAGATCAAAGGTCGTCTGTAGTTAGGCCATCGCACACACGTAGCAAATCTATGATTTCACTCATTAGTTATGTCCTTATTCTATGTAGTTGAAGGCTCTGTTTTCCACTAGTTCATTACGTTGCATCAATTAAATAAGACAGGTCCCTCCGACGCCCCATGGCATCTTCCAAGTGCCAGGTTTGCCAGGTTTGCCAGGTTTGCCAGGTTTGCTGCAATTGACTCCTTTAGCCACTTTGCTGCATTTTCATCTCCTTTATCCACTTTGCTGCATTTCATCCCCCGTCCACTTTTTTGCTGCATTTGACTCCATTACGCACGAGGTAACTTCGGAGAAGAAAGGCGTGTCTCCACCTCGTCATAGAGGGGAGGAGTGAGTCAGCCCCGCTCAACCAACCAAGAACAAGGGGTTGGACTTGGAGAGGGTGTGGAGAGAAACATCGAGGAGCTTCGCGAAGGTTCAAGGGAGAGGCATATATAACCCGTGGTGGCACGCCCCCCCCCCCCCCAAAAAGAGATATACGTGCGACGATTGTGAGAGCAACAGGTTGAAGGGGAGAGATACGTGCGACAATAGCGCAAGCAGGAGATTGAGGGAGAAAGACGCGTCAGACGATTTGGAGAGAAGGAGAGGACCAAAAGAGCCCGAGGCGTGCAGCGACAACCAGCCCCTGCCGCGTGCAACGAGATACGTGTGCCGACGTCGCCCTGCTCGCTCCCAGCCTGAAAAGGACCGGCTTGCTGTGCACCCTGCCAAGCCTTCCAGCTTGTGGTTCGACCTTCTTCTCCCTCCAGCCAAACCAACCTGCAATTTCCCCTATTGTGTGGGTCTGCCCGTATGTCCGTCTTTCATGTTGTCTTGGGGTTTATAAGTAAGACTGTTTAATATAAGCTAATCATTGCACTAAGTCTCCTGCTCCTTCCATGGCCTTGTAAATCGTATTTCCTTTCCTTTCTGCTTTAGTTGTGTGTAAATAGTAATAAATCCTGTTATTCCCTACTTCGTCTTTTTCTTCTTCATGCTCTTTCGGTCGCTTTAGAGGTTTACATCATTGCACACCTGTGGCACGATTTGGCCAACGTTTAGGATCGGGTTTCGTCTTGTTAATGGCTCGAACTTCGGGTTGCTAAAACCGCTCGGCAACTAGTCCATCTCAAACCGGGGTTCGAGCGGTACTTGTCTCCCTGTTCTGCGGAGGGACAGATAAAGGTATTCGGGATAAACCCTGGACCCATAACCCTGATCCGTTCCATCCCGCGGGAGGGCGTTACAAGTACCAGGACCGAGGAGACGGCCAGCTTAACAGGACAAGGGGCTAATCACCCCTTGCTAACGGGAGAGCCGTCCCCCGTATCCGTAACAATTGGTAGTCAGGAGTTGGGATTCGAACCTGGGACTAAATTTATTTAGCCCAAATTTTGGACACCAATTGTACTATTGGCCGTAACAATTGGTGTCTGGGTGTGGGATTTGAGGCCCGAACCAAATTTTTTTATAACATCAAAAAATTTGGTCAAAATTAAGAGCGCCCGGAATTTTTTAACTTCCTAAATTTAAAATAGTGCCATGGATGGTCAAGGCGATCGGATGCAGGTGGGTGAGTCAGAAGCGGGGGTAGAAGTGACCCAGGACCCGAGGGAAATGTATGTGGGAGAAATGGAGGAGGAGAGAAATGAGGTTGTGGTTGAGGGGCTTCAGGTGCACAAAATGGCGCTCTCACGCACGAGGTTGCAGAGTCACAAAATGGCGGCTCGCACATGGCTGCGGTAGCCGCGCCCGCTGCACCAATGGGGGTAGTCCAAATGCAAGCCTTCATGGCACAATTCATGGTGGAAATACAGAAAAACCCCATTAACTGCAGAGCAACAAAAAAATCTGCAACCTACTCACTCTCTGAAGACTTGGACAAAATCACAGACTGGTCAAACAAGTGGAACATGTCTTTCAATCCTGACAAATCTCACACTCTTACTATGTCTCTCCGAAAAGATCGACTGGACAACCCTCCCATCTACTTTCTCAACAATCCTCTCCAAGAAGTTCTGTCGCTCAAGCTTTTGGGTCTCACTATCTGCCATGATCTTTCTTGGGAAAACCACATTTCCAAGCTGGCCTCCAAAGCCAGTCGCCGACAGGGCATCCTCCGTCGTGCGAAGTCCTTCCTCGGCACACCTGAGCTCCTCACCACATACAAGGCTTTCATCCACAGCTCAATGGAATACTGTTCTCCCCTATGGGCCGGTGCTCCTGCCTCACACCTAGCTCGGCTTCACGCTGTTGAAACCAAAGCTTTCAGAATTATTGGAATCTCCCGCGATGAAGCTACCTCTGAGGGCCTTTCACTCACTCACCACAGGCAGGTAGGTGGTCTTTCTGTCTTCTACCGACTCCTCTCCGGCCTTGCACCCCCAGCTCTCTCTGTGCTCTGTCCCCCAAATATTCCTGCAGGTCGCACAAGATCTGCCAGCAACCCTCTGATGGTTAAACTGCCGAAATCTCGGCTCTCTGCTCACCTTCACTCTTTCATTCCTCTTTTCTCCCGCCTCTGGAACAAACTCCCTCACTCCCTTCAATCCCACTCCTCCCTCCAGGTCTTTAAAACAGCTGTTCACCACCATCTCTTATCTTCCCCCATCCAAAACCTTGATCTTTTCTACCCCCGCTAATTCACCCCAGATCCACCTTGTTTGAAATTCCAACTTCTTTCCTGGAAGTCCTGGCAGTGTCCATGTGTTTTATACCTCTCCCACCCCCCCCCTTCCCATGCCCTCCCCCCAAAGCCCTCGCCCTCTCTCAGATCTCTCGATGTCTCCATGTCTCTCGGTCCCTACTCTCAAATGTTGTGTTTGTGTCCTTCCCCCTCTCTCCCCATCTTGTCTACCGCTCCCGATGTTATGTGTTTTATGTGTCGGTTTGTCTTTCTGTGTGTTTAATGTTCGCTCTTTCACGAGCCTCGATCTTGTATCCAAAATAAAATAAAAATAAAATAAAAGTATGACGGTATGGACAGGATGGGAGAGCAAATGGGACAAATGTTGGAAAGAAATAGTAAGCAATTGGGGGAGCGATTAAAAAATCAAATCGGGGGGCTAGAAGCTAAATTTGAGGGGTTAGACAACGGGATGAAAGAGGTGAAGAATGGGTTAACGGGGTTGGAAAATAGAATGGCTGCCCAGGAGAATCAGATAAAAGGGGTGAAGAATGGGTTAATGGGGTTAAAAAACACTATGGAAGGCAAATTGAGGGAAATAGGGGAGCAATCGGCCCGGGAAATTAAACAAATGGGAGAGCAGATAGAGGAGGTGAAAATCGGGTTAGAAACTAAATTGGATGCCCAGAGGGATGAGTTGGAACAGATGAGGGTAGCATCTACCAAAGAGATGGAGGAGATGGGGGAGGAAATAAGACAAGGTGTGGGCGAGGTGGTCTCGGGGGTACGCGAGGAGGTAAAGCGGGGTGAGAAGCGTATGGAGAAAGAGGTGAGAAATGGGACGGCAAAGTTACAAGGTGGCACAGAGGAGTTGATGCAGGAGGTGGAACAGCTGACGGTGGGACAAAAGGAACTCTAGTGGAGCAGGTAGAAAAGAACACTGCGGTACTAGGAGGGTTCAAAGCGACACAAAAAGAAATCAAAAATGACTTAATAGCGACGAAGAGGGAATGTCGGATGGTACATGAGGGGTTGACAAAGAGGTTGGACGAGGTGACAGAGGCAGTGGAGACGAAGGACCGGGAGGTGAGGACACATATAGAAACAGTCAAGGTGGCCTTAGAGGACGAAATTGAGGAGACGCACCGGGAAATAAAAGAGGTGAAGCAAAAGTTAGAGGAAGTGGAAGAGGGGGTGAGTGAAATTAAGAAGAGACGGAGGGAAACTAAGAAAGAGATAAAGGAGGAGGTGATGGAATATGCACAAGGTCGTTGCTCAAATCGTGATGGTGTGCTTGCTAACCAAATAAAGAGTTTGCAGGTGGCGAAGGAGGTGCGGAGATGAGGTGCCAAGGTGAGTGGCGATATACTCGGAAATGTATATGGTGTGAGGGGAGATTCAGTCGGCTTGGGGGTTGGTTTGGACCCGGGTGTTCATGAGAGGCCGCTGGTAAAGTGTGCGACAGGTGCAGAGTGTGAAGGAGGAGGTGTGCGAGGAGGTCCGACTATGGGGTGTGTGAGGAAAAAGTGCACGCCGAGGAGTGAGTGTGCTGTCGAGAGTGAGTTGGTCATAGCGCGTGTGCGGGGGGGGGGGGGGGGGGTGGCACATGGAAGCGCGTAGTGGGAAGTGTTACAGGGGATGTAACGGGAGAGTGCACACCTGTGGTGAGTGTTACGGAGGGTGTGATGGGAGAGTGGGCGCAAGAGGATGCACGAGAAAGGTGTGTAACGGACGGGTGCATGAGTACAGAGTGCGCTGTCAAGAGTAAGGGTGAATGCGCGACCGAGTGTGGTGGTGAGAGTAGTGCGAGTGACACGGAGCACGGGTTGGTTGTGGCAGGTGAGAGAGGATGCACACCTGGAATGAGAGGATGCACACCTGGCATGAAAGGAAGCACACCTGAGATGGTCGAGCACGTGTGGGAATGCACGCTGAAGTTAGTTGTAAAGCACGTGATTGGGTGTGCAAGTGAGTGCACACCCGTGGTTGTCACAGAGGATGTGACCGAGGAGGGGGCACGTAGAGGTGTGTTGGTGAGGTGTGCGAACGACGAGTGTGTGCTAAGGTGTGCGGTGGTCGGGTGTGTGACGAAGTCTATGAGTGAACCTGGAGGGTGTGTCGGAGAGGGTGCAATGACAAAGAGCATGGAGACAGCTGGATGTGTGAGCAAGGAACGGGCTACAGGGTGTAAGCATGCAAGTGGACCATCGACGGTAACCGGGATAGCGGTTAGATCGACCTGTAGCCGAAGCGGGCCCTCGGTTCGTGCCGGGCTTCGTGTGCCGCTGGAACCAGCGGGGATCGTAACCGCGGCGGTTTCAAAAGAACCGCTATGTGGGATCCACGCTGGGCCGCGCTCTGAACGGCCGCGTGCGTGCTCCGCTAGGCGGAACGGGCGGCCCGGTAAGAAGGGTCGGGACGGTGACCTCTTTTGGTTGAGGCGTTCCGGCAGGGCGAGATCGGGTCATCAGGTGGGGGACCAAAAGGCTCCGCGCCGAGGTGGACCTTGGGATCTCGGCCCGAGTAAACCTCCTTCCCTGCACCGAATGCCGGACGGATCCAACCGCCGGCACCGAACAACCCGCATTCATTGCTCGGCTTTGCGAAGCCGAGCTTTGGAGATGAATTGGCGTACCGAGAGGCTCCAGTGAGTATGTTGGAACCCATCTGTGGATCGGTCCCATCGGCCGATGGGTCTGCATTGTCATTTCTCGTGCATCCACAGATGGGTCAGACCCATCGGCCGATGGACCGATCCACAGATGGGTTCCAACAAGTAGACTGATGATGATAGTGTTTTGATCCGAAATTTAGAAAAGTGAATAGAATTGGCAGTGGTTGGAAAATTTTGATTTGCAGGAATTGGATGAACAAAAATTGATAGTGATAGTGAGAGATGCCCGATGTGGTGGGATGGCAACTCTGCCATCTCTCACAGTGGGTGCAAAGGAGCAATAGCTATGGGGTTTATGGCAGTGAAAACTAGCCCGGGAGGGTTAGGATAATGATAGGGATCTAGAGAAGATGACCATAGGTAACGGTAAGGTTAGGTAGCAACAGTGGACAGGTAGTCGGGGACATAGAGAGGGTAGTTGGATAATAATGACGAGGGAGCGCAATAATGTAAGGGTTGACTGGGAAGTGCGAGTTTTAGCAGGGCACCAGGTAGATTAGATGATGCCGTATGTGTGAGTATTGATATCGAGCAAATGAGGAATTGCGGGGCAATGCTCGGGAGAGATGTGTGTGTGAGCGTGGGAAAATCTGGGTGCCTGAGGCAATGGTTTTGAGAATGGAAATTGTATGGAACAGTGTATGAGTGAGTAACTGGTGATTGAGTGGTGTGTTGACCAAATGGTCCAGGGAGGATGGAGGGTGCAGGAAGCACCAGTAGGAGTGATTGCACAGGTGTGCAACTGAACAGGTGTATGGAGTATGGAATATATGGAGTATGGAATGGATGGTATGGAGTGAGTATGGTGGAAACTGTGGAGTGGAGTGGATGGTGTGAAGGTGTGAATGGGGGAAGAGTGGACCCCTATCACGAATACCCGGGGAGGGTAGTGTAAGTGTTAGGTAGAGGGTACAGGTAAATTGTGGTTGGATATTGGCATCTGTGGTGCGTGGTGGAAGAAGGGTGTTTGGATGGGTGCATTATTGTCATGGAAATGGCTGGGTGTGTGGCCTGTTAGTGTGTGTAGTTGGTTGAGCACTCCACCACTCTGAGGATGTCGGCCAGGTGAGGCTGCAGGTGGGCTCTGGGAGCCGTTAGAGTTGTGGATGGGGCCCGAGGATCCGGAGGACGGACCCGGGTAGCCCAGTGCCAGAGGGCACCGAGTGGGGAGAGCGCCAGAGGGCCTTCCCCAGGTAGATAGGTTAGGGTAAGGAGCAGGTAAGCTCGGAGGCAACTGCAGTGGTGGAGGTGTGCAGGTGGGTAGACCTGCTGGGAGAGCCACGCGACCCAGTCCTGAAATTGTGCAAGGGCACAGGGAGTTGAATCGGGGGAGTGAGACCCCAAATTGAGGAAGCACCACAGTTTGGTCAATGGGAATTTGGTTCTTAAACCACATAGAGTGTAAGAAGGCCAATGGTTTGGCAGGGAAAGGACCCGGGTAGTGTAAAGTGTATTAAAGTCATTTAGAGGATAGTTAGGATTAAGAATCTCCTCGCACCATCTACATCCACTCACCTGAGGAGATGACGCTACTCCGCACCATGCCATGTTTTGTTATTTTTGTGCAAATGTTTTGGATTGTGAGATGCATCATGACGTGGGTGTGACATTGTGCTTTGTGTTCCATCTCTCCCTCCTTATGAGGATTGATGATGAATTTGAAGATGGTAAATTTTGGTTAGAGGGATTGTGGGGACGAATTTGGCATTAGGAGAAATATGGTGGAGACGTGACAGTAGTGACAAATTTGTAAATGTGTAGATTGTTGTAAATATGGGGTAAGGGCAAGGGTAGAGTAGGTGACAGGGGGGGGGGGGGGTGACGTATTATAAGGGACGAGCTTTTCTCCGCTCCGTCTCCAAACGCACCTCGCCTTGCATTGCCTTGTTTGATGTGTACCCTTGTGACCTTACCCCATCACTCTCCTGTCTTCCTGTCTGCCAACCGAGGACTGTGCTCGCTGGGCACCGAGGGGAGCGTGCGGGAGTCCGCCATGGTGTACCAGAACTCCTACAACCAGCATGCATTGCATTGATGCACCACTTATGGACCGCCTTCTTGTGGCCAAGCACCACTTTATGGACCCATGTTTTTGGGGCCTGGCACCATCTGCTGGAGCCGGCCATGATGGCCCAGGGTCTTGCTTGCGGACCTCGGTAAGGTGGCACCTATGCCAAACAGGTGGACCACCCTTAGTTGGCCCTGTGGCCCTAAATAAAAATGGACACGTTTTGTGCTTTTTATTCAAGTAGCCGCATGAAGCAAGAAAACACAGGAAGAACATCGGCCCAGCAGAGAAGAGGAAGACCACCACCAGTTGTTTTTTTGTGTGTGCTTATTATGAACTGGTGACTGTTGCACCGAATGGTGCTTATGGTGCTTTTGGTGTTTTGGTGCTCTCTTTATAGTACTGGTGCGTCGATGCAATGCGTGCTGTCTCCTCCCTCCCAACAGGAATTTCTACTTTTTGTTTCCCTAATAAGCAAAATCACAGGTCCTGGGTTGCGTTTTGTAAATAGTCAAATAATGCCAATGTAAATAATGCTCCCCCACCGTAAATGTTTAGTTTTGAAAATAATTCCACAATTCGGTTAGCTGTGGGTGTGAAACTGTTAGGCAGGATGCAATGCAATTAGCGGGACATATTTATTTGTGTTTTAAAATTGTCGCACTCAGGGTCAGGTTAATTGTAGAGGGAATTACACCTATGTGCCACACTAAAGGTAAAATTTTCGGGCCGGGACGTCCCGTAAGGAAGGAGGGTGCAGTGTTGGGGATTTGGGAATTGTGTGTGTAATTTGATGTAAATTTTCCCCTTTTTTGTATGCTGTAAATCCTGTAAATATCACCCTCCAAGTATCAAAGATCAAAGGTCGTCTGTAGTTAGGCCATCGCACACACGTAGCAAATCTATGATTTCACTCATTAGTTATGTCCTTATTCTATGTAGTTGAAGGCTCTGTTTTCCACTAGTTCATTACGTTGCATCAATTAAATAAGACAGGTCCCTCCGACGCCCCATGGCATCTTCCAAGTGCCAGGTTTGCCAGGTTTGCCAGGTTTGCTGCAATTGACTCCTTTAGCCACTTTGCTGCATTTTCATCTCCTTTATCCACTTTGCTGCTTTCATCCCCCGTCCACTTTTTTGCTGCATTTGACTCCATTATGCACGAGGTAACCTCGGAGAAGAAAGGCGTGTCTCCACCTCGTCATAGAGGGGAGGAGTGAGTCAGCCCCGCTCAACCAACCAAGAACAAGGGGTTGGACTTGGAGAGGGTGTGGAGAGAAACATCGAGGAGCTTCGCGAAGGTTCAAGGGAGGGGCATATTTAACCCGCGGTGGCACGGCCCCCAAGGGAGAGATACGTGCGACGATTGTGAGAGCAGCAGTTTTAAAGAGAGAGATACGTGCGACGATCGCGCAGGCAGGAGATTGAGGGAGAAAGACGCGTCAGACGATTTGGAGAGAAGGGGAGGACGAAAAGAGGTGTGCAGCGTGCAAAAGGCGTGCAAAAGAGGAGAGAAGGGGAGGTGTGCAGCGACAACCAGCCCCTGCCGCGTGCAACGAGATACGTGTGCCGACGTCGCCCTGCTCGCTCCCAGCCTGAAAAGGCCCGGCTTGCTGTGTGCCCTGCCAAGCCTTCCAGCTTGTGGTTCAACCTTCCTCTCCCTCCAGCCAAACCAACCTGCAATTTCCCCATCGTGTGAGTCTGCCCGTTTGTCCGTCTTTCATGTTGTCTTGGGGTTTATAAGTAAGACTGTTTAATATAAGCTTGTGGCGGACACAAAAGCCCACTGGCGTGGTGACATCATTCCACGCACCAAGTGGGCGGTGGCCACGCCCGAGGGGTAGGCGTGGCCTCATGATATACACCGGGCGACCAGCCCGGAGGAGTTCAGTGTTACAGTGTAGTCTTACAATAAAGACGTTTATATGTTACCGCTTGTCCGCTTCCTCCTTGCTCACAAGCAGCGCGCGTAACGCCGCGCTTTACTGGTGACCCTCGACGTTGGATCTGCCGGAGCGATCCTTCCACACGCGACGCCATCGCCATGGCCGCCTTCGTCAAACTTCCGGAATTTTGGGAGGCTCAGGCCGAAGTCTGGTTCGTCCAGGCCGAAGCCCAATTTCAGCTTCGGCACCTCACCGGCGATGACACGCGCTACTGCCACGTCGTCGCCTCCCTCGGGCCCGGCACGGCCGCTCGAGTTGTGTCCGTCCTTCGCCACCCACCGGACGGCCACAAGTACGAGGCACTCAAGCGGCTACTCCTAGCCACGTTCAGCCTTACGGACGACGCACGGGCCGACCGCCTCCTGGATCTCCCCGAGCTCGGTGAGACGCGCCCGTCGGTCCGAATGGACCATATGCTGTCACTGTTGGGCGACGAAGCCCCCGGTTCGCTATTCCGGGCGCTTTTCCGTCGCCAACTTCCAGCGCAGGTTCGCCTCGCGTTGGCCGGGACCGGGCTAACGGAACCCCGAGCATTGGCGGCCGAGGCGGACAAGTACTTCGCCGCTTCGGACACGCGGGCGAGCGTTGGCGTGGCCGTCACGGCCTTCGACGCTGATGTTCCACAGCATCATCTTCTACAGCACGCTGAGGTTCAGCAGCATGCTGATACGCACCTCGTGAACGCCGCCACGCCCCGCCCACCGCCGCGGCGAAAACCGCCACCGCGGGGAAACCCGTCGACTCCACCGGCCTGGCGGAGCCAGCCGCGCTCCTCCAGCTCCACCACCTGGTGCTGGTTCCACGCCAAGTTCGGCCACGAAGCTCGGCGGTGTCATCCGCCGTGCTCCTTCAACGGGTCGGGAAATGCCCGGGCCGGCGCTCAATTGTGGCGATGAGCGCCGGCCGTTCGAGCAGCCTGCTGTTCATAACGGACACCTTCTCCGGGCGCCGTTACCTGTGCGACACGGGAGCGCAGGTGAGTGTCATTCCCGCCGGCACGTCAGACAAGCACGCCGCGGGTGGGGGCCCCGCGCTGCTTGCCGCGAACGGGACGCCCATCCGTACGTACGGAAAACGCTGCCTCTCTCTGCGGTTTGGAGGGCAGGTTTTCCGATGGACGTTCGTCACCGCCGACGTGCCCATGGCACTGCTTGGCGCGGACTTCCTGTGCGCTAATGGGCTCCTGGTCGACGTCAAGCGCAGACGGCTTGTCCAGGCCGAGACGTTCAGCTCGCTCGCGTGTGCGTTGCCCAGCTCAACGAGCGGCTTGCCAAGCGGCTTGCCGAATGATTCGGTTCCGGCCACGTTGGTCTGTACGCTTCCGGCAGCGGACGCATTCACCTGCCTCCTCGCCGGCTTCCCGGCCCTCACGCGGCCCACCTTCTCGGCGGGGGCCGTCAAGCACGGGGTGGCCCATCACATCCCCACTGTCGGGCCACCGGTCTACGCCCGGGCACGCCGCCTCGAGCCGACGAAGCTGGCGGTGGCAAAAGCGGAGTTCGCTACCCTGGAGCGACTCGGCATCGTTCGGCGCTCAGAGAGCGCTTGGGCGTCGCCGCTGCACATCGTGCCGAAGCCCGGCGGGGGATGGCGACCGTGCGGGGACTATCGCCGTCTCAATGACGCCACGACTCCCGACCGCTACCCCGTCCCCCACATTCAGGACTTTTCCGCCCGTTTGGCGGGCAGGTCCTTCTTCTCGAAGGTGGACCTCATACGCGGCTACCATCAGGTCCCCGTCAGGCCGGAGGACGTCCCGAAGACGGCGGTCATCACGCCATTCGGACTCTTCGAGTTCCTGCGCATGCCCTTCGGTCTGAAGAATGCGGCTCAGGCGTTCCAGCGACTGATGGACAGCGTCCTGCGCGACTTGGATTTTGTCTACGTCTACCTGGACGATATCCTCGTCGCCAGCGCGTCCCGCGAAGAGCACCTACGCCACCTCCGCACGCTCTTCGAACGCCTGGGCCAGCATGGCCTGATTGTGAACCCCGCAAAGTGCCGGTTCGGCGCCGCCACAATCGATTTTCTGGGGCACCGTGTCACCAGGCACGGCGCCGTCCCCCTGCCGGCCAAGATGGAGGCGGTGAAGGGGTTTCCGCGCCCCCGCACGATCAGAGGGCTGCAGGAGTTCCTGGGCATGGTGAACTTTTACCATCGGTTCCTGCCCCGTATCGCCCAGCTCCTGCGCCCCCTGCACGAAGCTCTCCGAGGTAAGCCGGGCAAAGGCGACGTTACCTGGACCGAGCAGATGGACACGGCGTTCACGGGCGCGAAGCTCGCCTTGGCTAACGCCACCATGCTCGCGCACCCGGTGCCCGATGCACCGATCGCCCTCACCACCGATGCCTCGGACTACGCGGTGGGCGCGGTGCACGAGCAATGGGTGCGTGGAGCTTGGCAACCGCTGGCGTTCTTTAGCCGGCAGCTTCGCCCGCCCGAACGCCGTTACAGTACCTTCGACCGCGAGTTGCTCGGACTTCACTTGGCGGTCAGGCACTTCCGCCATCTGCTCGAGGGCCGGGCGTTCACTGCCTTCGTCGACCACAAGCCGCTGATCTTCGCGATGGGCAAGGTCACCGAGCCGTGGTCGGCCCGGCAGCAGCGTCACCTCTCGGCCGTGTCCGAGTACACGACGGACATCCAGCACGTCGCGGGGAAGGACAACCCGGTGGCGGATTGCCTTTCCCGGGCCGTCGCCCACGCAGTCCACCTCGGCATCGACTATGCCCGGATGGCAGCGGACCAGGCCGCTGACCCCGACGTCCAGGCCTTGCGGACCGCCGTCACGGGCCTCCGCGTCACCGAGGTGCCGTTCGACGGCGCGGGCGCGGCCCTCTTGTGCGACGTCTCCCTCGGGCGTCCTCGCCCCATTGTGCCCGCGGGCTGGCAGCGCCAGGTGTTTGACGCCATCCACGGCCTGTCCCACCCGGGCGCGAGGGCCTCCCAAAGGCTGATCGCCGACAAGTTCGTCTGGCATGGCCTCCGGAAGGCCGTCCGCGGCTGGGCCAGGACGTGCCTCGCGTGCCAGCGCGCCAAGGTGCACCGGCACACCCAGGCCCCGTTGGCCCCGTTTACGGTGCCGGAACGCCGGTTTGACCACGTCCACGTGGACCTGGTGGGACCTCTGCCCCCCTCGCGGGGTTTCACCTACGTCCTCACCATGGTGGACCGCACCACCCGGTGGCCGGAGGCCGTGCCCTTGGCGTCGACAACGGCGGCCGATGTCGCGCAGGCTTTCATCGCCACCTGGGTCGCCCGGTTCGGCGCCCCCTCAGACATCTCATCCGACCGCGGCCCCCAGTTCACCTCGGAGCTCTGGGGGGCGGTTGCGCAGGGGCTCGGGGTCCGGCTGCACCGAACCACGGCCTACCACCCCCAGGCTAACGGCCTGTGTGAGCGATTTCACCGCTCATTGAAGGCCGCGCTCCGGGCCACCCTCCGCGACGGCGGCTGGGTCGACAGGCTCCCCTGGGTCCTGCTGGGCCTCCGGACGGCGCCCAAGGAGGACCTGCGCGCATCCGCGGCGGAGTTGGTCTTCGGGCAACCGCTGCGGGTGCCGGGCGAGTTCCTCCCCGACTCCACGGCACAGCAGCGCTCCGCTCTGCAAGAGACCGCCCAGAGGTTCGCCCCGGTGCCAACGGCATGCCACGGGCACCCACCGACGCACGTCGCCCCGGAGCTTCGCACGGCGGAGTACGTCTTTGTCCGCCACGATGCCCATCGGACACCACTGCGGCCCCCGTACGACGGGCCTTTCCGCGTGCTGGAGACCGGGGCGAAGCACTTCACCCTGGACATCGGCGGTACTCCTGACCGCGTTTCGGTAGACCGCCTCAAGCCGGCCCACCTCGATGTGGACCATCCAACGCCAGTGGCCCGACCCCCACGTCGGGGCCGCCCTCCTGCGGGCGGACCCCCGGCACCGCCCAGCCCCGCCGCCACGGCACCCCCCGGTCCTGCACCCATCCCAGGGGCAGCCAGGGGCATCCCACCTGGTATCCCTGCACCCCGGACGCCGCCGATCGCCAGGGGGCGCTTCGGCCGGGTCATTCGTCTGCCCCGCAAACTGGCCCTCCAGGTGCGCGGGAATTCTGGGGGGGCGCGTGTGGCGGACACAAAAGCCCACTGGCGTGGTGACATCATTCCACGCACCAAGTGGGCGGTGGCCACGCCCGAGGGGTAGGCGTGGCCTCATGATATACACCGGGCGACCAGCCCGGAGGAGTTCAGTGTTACAGTGTAGTCTTACAATAAAGACGTTTATATGTTACCGCTTGTCCGCTTCCTCCTTGCTCACAAGCAGCGCGCGTAACGCCGCGCTTTAAGCTAATCATTGCACTATGTCTCCTGCTCCTTCCATTGCCTTGGAAATCGTATTTCCTTTCCTTTCTGCTTTAGTTGTGAGTAAATAGTAATAAATCCTGTTATTCCCTACTTTGTCTTTTAGTCCTTGAGCCAGACCAAAGTAATGCTCCGGCGGGGGGAGTAATTCTCATTATGATTTTCCATTAGACCAATGTCTCAAGTGTCAGAAAAGGTGTGATGCACATCTGAGAACGGTAGCTTAGTGCCCGGATGGACGCCATCTTTGAAACCACCCAGCTCGAAAATGCCCATTTGGTGGGGTACATTGTTGCACGTGTATCTGGACTTCTATACTAGCTATCGATGTGCGGTTGACGACTAAATATACGTCCGATGTGTACCGTCTAAATAAAAAATAATATGAAGCATTTTGTTTTAGATTAATTATTATAAAAATCAATAATCGAAAAAAAATCATATATTTTTCAATATTTTATTATTAGACTTGTACTTTTTTTAGTGAAACAACACTGGTATGATTTTCCAAATTATGCATTGTGCTACACCGTTTATCTGTCTATAAAAATAACTCAAAAACTAAAACATATCATCCACCACGAGTTTACAACAAATAAATGTAAAGAGGCATAAAATGACTTAGGCCGCCGCTGGCATTATCTATTCTGACGATAACGCAAGTTAGGAATGTCGTACGGAGAGGATTTTAACACCATACGATATCTAATAAGCAGGCGGAAATTGTTACATAGGAAATCTGCACTTTGGTGGCCATCTTGGATTTCAAAATGGCCGCCAATTATATTAATTATTCATTACTAGAGTTTGGAAAGACGTATGGAGCTGATTTTAACACCATACGATGTATATTCCTAATAAGCAAGCGGAGGTATCATTGAACATGTCATGTTTTAGTCAAATAACACCGGTATGATCTTCCAAATTATACATTTTGCTAAACCGTTTATCTGTCGATAAAGATTTTCAGGCAATTTGGCCTGCATTATAATAGAGAACAACATATGCTATACAATATACAGTGCACACAAAGTTAATCATCAGAGTCGCCATCAGAGTCATTGGCATCCTGAGCCACGATAGCATCATCCTGCACCATGTTGGAGCATCCCTGCAGCTTACACACAACAGTGCACTTCAACCCATTCAGTATGCAGGAGCAATCTGACGGTCGATTTCCAGTAGATCACAGATAGCTGTGACGCCAGACTCATCACGTTTGATGCGAGAAGTAGACAAGTCAGGGTGCTTGGCGTGAGATGTGTCACTGCCATTCACAAGGATAGTTTCTCGTAGTTGCCTCAGTGCAGTAGCCCGATTTTCTGCAGTTAGATAGTATCGTGACACAGCCCCTTGTCGAAGACTAAAACCTCGTGTTCCTCCAGCTGTTTGCGTATCTTTGTTTACTGTTTCTTCTGTTGTCTGATCAACAACGATTCTGGCAAATGGATTCCCTGGTCTAAGCTGTACGGAGAAGTAGCCTTGATTGAAATGCCTGTACAACTCGGGGCATGTTTCGTGGAGTTGCGTCATCTGTGCATAGTACACTGGTAGATATCTAGCATAGTTCACCTTGTTCATTGCGAAACACCAAAGGATCACTCTTCTGACACAAGCCAAGTGAAGCATCCAGTCGCCTTCTCTATCCGCACGAATCAACCCCAGCAGGGTCTCTACCATATCAATATACATCATCCAGAAGCGAGCCAGGTCTCCATGTTTGGTTCGCAGAAAATGTAGGTATTTCGCGAACATGTCAAAGCTCTGTACACATGAATCATCATCGAGAGCAGCAGCGAGAGTCTCGTGGCAAACATCCTCCTTGATGCTGCGAATTTTGAGGTCAGTGCTTCGAATCTGGGGTTCCTTGTCAGGATGATTTCTTTCTATCCACACCTGGAAGCCCTTCCAAATGATGCGCATTAGTGCCTCGTACATCAACTTGTGGAGTCGCACAGCACGGTTGTATTGCTTGCCTTCCAGAACCCTGTTGATGGAACCTTCAGCGATTACTCCTGACTCAACAGCTACATCCCGAAGGCCTGCATCTCCAAACATTTTCCCAATGCTCGACATGAAGTTACAGATGGTATGGAAGTTCCCCATCATGAGCACGATTCTTCCATATCGATCGACATCTTTCCATGCTATTTCGGTCGCCTTAGCAAATAGTGCCTGGTCTAGCACCACCGGTATACGCTCAAGCTGAAGTGATGACATGATGTTCAGAGCTTCTCTGAGGATTTCTTGCACTGTTGCCATATCTGTGGCAGGCGCGTTTATAGTCGGCAGGTAGCCAACTACATCTTCCGTCACCTGAACACGATCTCTAGCCATGATGTTGAAACCAGTCCACGAACTGATTGTCTGGTCGCATGGTTCCAGCATGCGAGTCATAATCCATACGTGATTTCGGCGCTGCGCAAGGGATGTTGCGCCTGCAAGAGTGTCAGAAAGATCTGCAGGCTTGATTGCAGGTGGGCCCTCTCGTTTCCCACCGCTGTATATTGGAACTAAATTGCTGGATGACGGGATAGATCGCTTCTTATCTGCTTTGGATACTGCCGATGGAGGTTGGGGCGGCAAACACGACTGCGACTTCGGTTGGACGATGATACCGTTGACGCGATGCGATGTTCCGCCACCACTCAGCGATTCCTCTAGCCTGTCGATGTTATCGAATGCTAATACAGTCGGGACCGAAGGGTGCACATGTGACGGAAGTGGTACTGTATCTTTCTCCACACTTGCTAATTTGTCTATGCATAGCGCTGTCTCGATTTCTTCCAGAACTGTGTACGAACATCCGTGCCCGAGTCGATTCAATATTCTGATGACCTCTGTATTACCGGTGAGCGTTTTCATGACCCACGGAAGTAGGACATGCTTCGACGTTCTGATGGTACCCCGGTGTACAGCATTGATGATATCTTGAGCCATCGACCATACCAGTGTGTCGGCACGCGCAGAGCTACCCCCACTCCCGCAAATCAAAGTATGCAGAAATACACGAAGAGAATCTGGTATCTTCACGTAATCTGAAGTGAGTTCTGCTGGCTGAGGCGGCCAACGTTCATTGTAATGAGCATCTTTGATCTGGTGTCGCAGTGAAGTAGCTGCACGCACAATGTTACTTTCACCGTCCGTTCGTTCAAATGCTTTCACTTCTGCTTTCAGGTTTACGCACTCTGCAGCAATCTCTCGCTTTGTCAGATTATCGGGCATCAAGTATACACGGTGTTTCACATTGAAGAAGATGAGCGATTCTCCAAACTCTCTTTGTAATGTGCGCTGCAGATTCTTCTTGATGGAGTCACGAACATCAACTGAAAATGTATCTGAAGACAGGATATCTGTTGCAACATCAACTATTGGAACAATCCTCGGGTTCAAGAACAAGTCAGTGCGAATGAAATTGAATATACATCGTATCATTTCTTTTTTCTCGATATTATCTTCAATGTCAGTTTCTACTTGAGGTTTTTGGGGCCGTGTGTAGTTTCTATAGCAGGAGAAGTGGTAGTGAGCCTCAGCTGCAACCATATCTCGTGTAGTCAATGCCAAAACTCTCTCATCATTGCGAGCTGTCGCAGCATCTCTTATTGTCTTATCTGCTCGAAGTTCAACAGCCAAGACAACTGTTTCACGGGTACGACTGCCTTTTATGAATTTTGAAGCACGCTGGCAAAAAATGCATTTATCATCGTAGACCGTTGAAGTTGATCCTGTCTCTTCCCGTGATGATCGCCGTCGCACCGCATCGCCAGTATCAACTGAAGAACTTCTAGCTGCATTGGTCAAAGTAGCTAGGTGGTTTTTGTGAGTGAAGTCTGATCTACAAGCCCTATGGTATAATATTGGAATATTAGGAAGTTCAACTGCGCCTTCTTGGACTAGCTTTAGAATTGGATAAAAGTTTCTAACTGCGGCTGCGTCACACAATGTCTTCCAAGAACTGTTGCCCGCTGCCTTGCTTAGTTCAGAGAGTGGCGACTTCTTGCTGCACAGGATGCACGTTCCGGACTCAGGTTCAATCTTCGCCCGTTTCGCCTCGACACCGGCCATCTCAGCTGAAAGAACAAAAAGACTGACGTTAGATTACTCCGATATCCGAAAAGCTCGCCAGCTTACATAGACATACTCATCCAAGTCAGTGAACATGTTAGATGGCGCCACAATACAACTCTATAATAGAGTTGTATGTGGCGCCATCTAACATGTTCACTTTTAGTTATTAAGCCACCCACCCCCCCCCCCCCCTCAGAAATTAATCAGGTCACCGCAACAAATCTCAGACTGAGATATAGAATATAGAATATAGATATAGAATAGACTGACGTCACTTTTGGCACTGGGTTCTGTGGGTTGATTATCGGCGGGAAATTCCAACTGACATAGTTTCGGTTTGTGGAAAGTGCATGCCTTTTCATATATTTTTTGTGTACACTCGTGGTGGATGATATGTTTTAGTTTTTGAGTTATTTTTATAGACAGATAAACGGTGTAGCACAATGCATAATTTGGAAAATCATACCAGTGTTGTTTCACTAAAAAAAGTACAAGTCTAATAATAAAATATTGAAAAATATATGATTTTTTTTCGATAATTGATTTTTATAATAATTAATCTAAAACAAAATGCTTCATATTATTTTTTATTTAGACGGTACACATCGGACGTATATTTAGTCGTCAACCGCACATCGATAGCTAGTATAGAAGTCCAGATACACGTGCAACAATGTACCCCACCAAATGGGCATTTTCGAGCTGGGTGGTTTCAAAGATGGCGTCCATCCGGGCACTAAGCTACCGTTCTCAGATGTCCATCACACCTTTTCTGACACTTGAGACATTGGTCTAATGGAAAATCATAATGAGAATTACTCCCCCCCCGGAGCATTCACTTCAAAAAATGGCCGGTTGGCTCAAGGACTATTTTTCTTCTTCATGCTCTTTCGGTCGCTTTAGAGGTTTCCATCATTGCACACCTGTGGCACGATTTGGCCAACGTTTAGGATCGGGTTTAGTACTGTTAATGGCTCGACCTTCGGGTTGCTAAAACCGCTCGGCAACTCGTCCATCTAAAACCGGGGTTCGAGCGGAACTTGTCTCCCTTGTCTGCGGAGGGACGGATAAAGGTATTCGGGATAAACCCTGGACCCATAACCCTGATCCGTTCCATCCCGCAGGAGGGCGTTACAAGTACCAGGACCGGGGAGACGGCCAGCTTAACAGGACAAGGGGATAATCACCCCCTTGCTAACGGGAGAGCCGTCCCCCGTATCCGTAACAATATATACATACATGTATACATACATACATACATACATACACACACACACACACACACACACACACACACACACACACACATACACATATACACATATATACAGACTTGGCATTTAATATGGAATATATTTTTTGTGGGGGTGAACTTACTTTTCAAGATGTCTTAGAACCAAAAGTTCATTGGAATTATGTTGAAATTATTCTAGATTTTGTTAATGTGACCTTTAAAAGAAACAAAAACCACATTTGACATTTCGAAGCAAATAAATTGATCCTTGAAAGTGATGCAAACTGATATCGAACTCAATTCACGGACAGTACTGTGTTAAACTTCTGTGCGTTTTCCAGAAGTATCTCTTTATTTTGCACATTAGCCAAATTTTTTTTTAACAAAAACAAAAGTTATATTTCGACTGGGATTACGGACAGTAAAATTACAGTTCAGTACTTCGTGTAACCCCCACGAGCATTCAGGAGAGCACGTGCACATTGAGGCATGCGGTTCACGAGATTTGCCATGGTTTGGACAGGAATCGCTTGCCATGCAGTGACAATAGCCTGCTGCAATTCACGCACAGAGGTCGGCTGCTGGTCCAAGTGGTCGATTTGACGCGTTAATTCTGCCCACAAGTTCTCTATTGGATTCATATCCGGGGACATGGCAGGCCACTCCATATGCTCTACACCACAGTCAGCAAGAAAGTGTTGGATCATGCGAGCACGATGAGGCCGTGCATTGTCATCTTGGAAGACAAAGTTTCCTCAAAAGGCTGCACGAGCAAATAGAAGCAATGTTCCTTCCAGAATGGCCCTGTACTTGAACTGGTTCAGGTTTCCATTCAGAACAACCAGGTCAGTTTTGCCCCCTGCATGAAAAGCAGCCCAAACGGTCACCCCACCACCTCCAGCTTGGACTCTTGGCACTATACAATCTTTGTTGTAGGCTTCATGCACTTGTCTGCACACTCGGACGTGGCCATCTTGACGATAGACCAGAAATCTAGACTCGTCACTGAAGATCACGTGATTCCAGTGTCCTGACTGCCATTGACAGTGCTCTCTGGCCCACTGCAATCGGCGCTGGCGGTATTGTCTGGTCAGGCGTGGCTTTCTCAGGGGACGCCTGGCACGACAGCCTGCTTGAACCAGTCGTTGGTCGACTAGCCTTCTGGATGCAGGCACATTTGTCAGTTGCTGCCACTCAGCCCTAAGCCGATTAGCTGACTTGGTACGGCCATTGCGGACTAACCGGTGCAGCTGGCAATCATCCCTCCTTGTGGTTCTGCGGGGACGTCCTGGCCTCGGTATTGGAGTAGGGACACCCCTCTGAGCATTTCGTTTCAGGATCTTTGACACCTGACCTTGAGTGATGCCATACTGCCGAGCAATTGCACACTGTTTCATGCCAGAATTTCGTAAAGCCACCACTCCATGACAATCAGCATTGTCAAGTTGACGGACCATCTCCAGAGGAAGCGGCAATAACTTTTTGGGAGGTGCAGCAGTTGTTTTCCACTAATACCGAACGCAACAACCCTTGTATACCCGACTGTGAAGCCAATCATCAAATGCACTTGTCCGTACATTTTGCCACGCCACCTGTGATATAATACTGTTGTTGACTTCTTGCTGCGACAGACAATCAGTGACATGGTTCTTTGAACAAATAAATCACCAAAGTGTAAAAGAAACTCACCAGATTGATATACTGAGTTAAAAAGTAAACCCAAGTCAAGAAAAAAATATATTCCATATTAAATGCCAAGTCTGTACATATATATATATATATAGACGGATCGAAGACTTAGGACTCAAGACTGAGAAGGACCAACTGATATATTTATTGAATTCGTTATACACAAGCTTGTGGAAAACAGGATGTCGTAAGAAGCTCACAAAAATGACCAACTCTACAACATAATGCTCTGAAATAATTCGGTCAAGCTTTCACTTTATAAAGGGAATATTGGGGTGTGGTTTTAGCTCTCAAGACAAAGAGAAAGATAGGGTGGGCTTCATCGGTTCCTCCGAGGTCACCCATGGGTCAATCAACATGTTGACGACTTTCTAGAACCCTGTTTAAGGGAAAGTTCAACGAGGGTGGATAGTCGTAAAAATGCCAACATGAAAGTGATCTAACACAGTCTTATGGGAGACTGGAAAGATAGGGTTTGGTCTCTCACAGAGTGAAGGATTATGCCATCAGGGCCTGGCTTTTACAAAACATATAACTGCTTATGAGGATATAGCAAGTTCCAAAGGAATATTTCGACAGTAAGAGAACATGCCATCACAGTAACTTAACTCTTTAACAGGAAATATAATGGATAAAGTTTTTAAGCAAAGCAACACATATAAATTGGTTATATTTTGGTAATTGAGCAACATCTTTAGCATAATACTGGGAGGGGGATCTCAGGTCCCACATACCAAAATTCTTGTGAGAGGCTAGAAAGATACCGTTGGTTTCTTTCACAGAGTAAGGGATAATTCCTTATAAGGATAAAAGGAATTAATAGTATTAAAAGGATACAGCAATCAATCAAAACAAAACATATAGTTGGTTATACTTGGTAATTGGTCAAACAGTAATAGAACACAAAGGGGTGGGGGTGGGGGGGGGGTGGGGGGGGGGTCTCAAGCCCCACATATATATATATATATATATATTGTTGCGGATTTGAGAATCCTGTTTGTAAATATCACCCTGTGTAAATGTAATTATTCTTGTAAATACCTCCATCAATTTGTGTAAAGATCAAAGGTCGTCCCCTTAGTTAATCCATGTACAAGCACGTAGGCCACCATAGAACCTCTCTATAGTTATTTCTTATTCCATGTCAGTATAAGGCTCTGTTTCCCATTAGTTGACTCTGCATTGCATCGAATCGAATAAGATAGTTCCCTTTTCAAGTTTCCCCCAAATAACCTCTTCAAAGTGCCAGTAACATTGGGCGGTTTTCTGCGGCGTTCACCACCGTTGCATTGGGCGGTTTTCTTCACTCAAATCTGCATTGCGCACGTGGTCAACTCGGGGGAGAAGGGTGTGGCCGGCCCATCGTCTTCAGGAGGTGGAGCCAGGAAGCCCTTGCGCCCAACCAGGACTCGGTGGGCACGGCTTGGTAAGGTGTGGCCATGGCTTGGTAGGGCGTGGTTATATAACCCGTCACGCGGAGCCCCCACCTCAGTCCAGTTGGAGTCCAGATGAGTGAGGAGTCCACCGCACTGAATCCACCGCAGCTGAATCCACCGCAGCTGAATCCACCGCAGCTGAATCCACCGCAGCTGAGTCCACCGCAGCTGAGTTGAGTTGAGAAGGAGTTGAGCTTTAACGGCAGTTCGACCCACGGCCGCGAAGCAACGCCGCCGTATGAACGAGAGTGTGGAGAGTCGGCGGCTGCTCACTCCCGGCCCGGCCGTTCTCCTGCGTCCAGCTGAACCTTCCTCCCCTTCCAGCCATTCGTTCCTGCCCTCATCCATCCTTTTGTGTACGTGAGTTTGTTTTGTTTGTCTTGTCCCTGGGGTATAAGTAAGTCTGTATAGATAAGTAGAATTGCACTGTGTCCTCCTCTTCTGTAAATTTATTTTCGTTTCTTTCCTCCTCCTTGGTTTCTTTGACTTGTATATAATTACTAATTAGTAATAAATTCCTGTTCTTCCTTACTCTGCCTTCTTTTCTTCACATCCGGTCGCTTTAGAGGTTTCCGCATTGAACACCTGTGGCATGATTTGGCCAACATTTAGGATCGGGTTTAGTACTTGCTAATGGTTCGAGCCGCGGGCTGCTAATCCGCTCGGCAAAATAACATCTTGCCCGTGGTCTCGAACGGGGTTGCCCACCTGCTTTGTGGAGGGCTCGGCAGGGGCGTACGGGAATCCTTTGACTGATCGCCTCGGCCAATCCCACCCCACGGAGGAGCGGGGTAGCTTCAGGAGCGGAGAGGGCCAGTGCAAATAGAAGGGGGATTAACCCCCCCCCCCCCCCGCTAAGGGGAGTGCCGTGCTCCGTTTCCGCAACAATATATATATATATATATATATACATGCACACACACACACACGTATATTGTATATGTACATGCTCACACACACACACACATATATATATATATATATATATATATATATATATATTCATATTTATATATATACATACATACATACATACATATATATATATATATATATATATATATATATATATATATATATATATATATATATATATATATATTGTTACAGACACGACTTTGATGTTATGGTGGGCCGAGCGGAATGGCCGCCGTGTCCGCACAAGTTACCTGATTATACTCGAACGTTGCCGAGTCGCGCTACGCTAAATCAATGAAGGAAAAGGACACAACGGCTGGGATTAAAATGACACGACACCAGGGATACGGTTCTCAAGACCTCCGGAGGAGGTTATATTAGGGCGGAAGGTCAGATTACAACGACAAGAGGGACAGCATAGAAAGGCAGGCACTTAGACACACTCTTATATTAGCCCCGACAGACGACAGATAAACGGGACAAAACTGACTCACACGGGGATTGATGGCAAGGAGGGGCAGGTCTTCGATGGCTCAAGGTGCACCTTGGCTCAGGGGCAAAATCGACCCGGTCCAGTCCAAAGATGCGGGAGGTCTCACTCAGCGCTCGGAGGTGGTGACTTGTCTTCTCAAGCTGGGGGCGCATCTGACGTCACGTCCGGTAAGTGGCCGCGTATATCCGGCGGGGAGTGACACGCCCTCGGCTCGTTAGCTCCGCCCCAGATGGAATCGGCCCGTTGCTTCTCATTGGGTGCGTGCGGGGGGGTTACCGGCTCCGCCCTTGACGAGGGGCTGACAAGGAGCCCCTTCGTGGTAACCCCGTCGGAGCGCATGGTCAATGGCGGCTAACCGAGCCGGTGTGAGGACGCACACTCCCCCGCGCCGCGCCGTTGTTGTTGTAGTTGTTGTTGTAGTTGTTGTTGTAGTTGTTGTTTGGGGAAGAAGATGGGAGGAGGTATGGGAAGGTCCTAAACTCACTACTGGTGCCATATAATCACATTCTGGTGCAACGAAGAGTCAGAATTAATGGAAACGAGTCCTTAACTGACATAGACTAAGAATAACTAGCAAGATGTCCGAAAGTTGTCTACGTGAGATGCGGTGGACCTGGGCACGACATTTAATGGGGGAAAAGGGGAAGGTCGGTTCTACAGAGTGTTATTTACAGGCAATGGGACTAGGGAATGGGGGATTGGGGATAGTTGGGGAGTATTGGGGAAATAGGGGAGTATTTACAAGCGGATATTGAGGCCAAGTCCCATATCCGCAACATTGCACCCTTCTCTACCCTCGGGGCGTCCCGACCCGATAAATTTTTACCTATTTTAGTGTGGCACTCAGATGTAGTTCCCTCTACTATTAACTCTACCCTGAGTGCGACAGTTTTACAGATATTCACAAATGAGTAAATATGTCCCCCTGCGACGTTGCACCCTTCTCCTCACAGAAACACACCCACAGGATAACCGAATCCGGAAAGAATTCGCAAACTAAACATACAGCCGGTAGGGAGCATTATTTACAAGACTACGCTGATATTTACACTACGATCCAGGACCTGTTTTTGGAGGAACACATGCAGATGTTATGCATAGAGAGAGCACACATGCCAGCATCGATACACCAACCCACGAGTGCTCTGTGGCCTACGGCCTTTAATAATGTGCAGAGCACCCCTTCCCAGCACCAAAAGCACCACCCCATCACACAGTCAGCACCATCCGGTGCAGTCACCATTGTTCAATGAATAAAAATAAATTCAACAACCCCTAACCCTGCAGGTGTCTCTTGCTCTTCGTGTGGTGCACGTGGCCCTCTGGCTTCTTTCAAAAAATAAAGAAAGGCGCCAACCGCGTCCATTTCCTTATTGTGGCCGTCAGGGTGCCAACTATTAGTGGTTCACCTGTTTGGCATAGGTGCCACGTTGACCCAGAGGTCCATCAATGGGTGGTGCTTGGCCGCAAAAAAACTGCGGTCCATTGTGGGTGGCCACCAACATTGCGGTCCATATGGTGTATCGATCCAGGCAGCAAGCAGCGAAAGTGCAGGCCCACAACTGCGTAGCCAGCACCTCTCTCTCCTCTCTCTCTACCCCAAAGCCAGATCCTCGGAGGTGGGAGACAAAAGAAGCAGACAAGTGAGTAAGGTGGTAAGGGCGCAAAAGTGCACGCAATGCAAGGTAATGCACACTGGGGGCACATGGGAACCAGGTGAGACAGGTACGTTCCTACCGTACGCCCCCCCCCCCCACCAGGTAACCTACATGGCCCCTCCCTTACCCCTTACTGTATCCACAAAACACAACACTACCCATAAACATCTACTTTACAAATCAACAAACATCCCTACTGTCTTCCCCGTTCCTCCCATAAACCAAATTCGTCTTCTCTCCCTCCTAAGCAATCAAATTTGACATTTTCAACTCTCATCAAAATTTGCCATCTCCAACTCAACATCATAATTTGCCATTACCAATTCATCATCAGTCCCTCCTAGGGAGGGAGAGATGGAATCACCCCAATGTCTCATCCACGTCGTGATGCGTCTCACAAATCCAACAGCAATCCTTACTTCCTGCAACACAAAACAAAGAAAACACAGGTGTGGAGTCATCATCATCACCACAGGTAAGTGGCTGCGTATGGTGCGACAGGTTCAACAATCCTAACTATTTCCTAAATGACTTTAACAACTTTACATTACCCGGGGTCTTTCTCCTGCCAAACCATTGGCCCTCTTACACTATGGGTTCTAAAAACCAATTCCCATTGGCCAAACTGTGGTGCTTTTCAATTTGGGGTCTCACTCCCCCGATTCATCTCTCGGTGCCCTCGTACAATTTCTGGGCTGCGACGTGTACCTCTCCCAGCGGGTCTACCCACCTGCACACCCCCACCACTGCAGTTGCCTCCGAGCTTACCTGCTCCTTACCCTAACCTAACTACCTGGGGAAGGCCCTCTGGCGCTCTCCCCACTCGGTGCCCTCTCTGGCACTGGGCTACCCGATCCACACCCGGGATCCTCAGGCACCCACTGACACTAACGGCTCCCAGAGCCCACCTGCGGCCTCACCTGGCCGACATCCTCACAGTGGTGGAGTGCCCAACCAACTACACACACTAACAGGCTACACGCCCAGCCATTTCCACAACACTAATGCACCCATCCGCAATACCATTCAGTCACCCGCACCACAGATGCCAATATCCAACCACAATTTACCTGTACCCTCTACCTAACACTTACACTACCCGCCCCGGGTACTCGTGAAAGGGGTCCACTCTTCCCCCATCCACACCTTTGCACCATGCACACCACTCCGTACCACTTACTCCAACTCTCTCCACACACCTGTACCTGCACACCTGTGCTCTCACACCTGGTGCCACCTGCACCCTTCTCTCCCCAAGCGCATTCGCGCTGATCAACACACTCACTACTCATACACTGCTCCACACACCTGTCCAGTTGCACACCTGTGCAATTCTCACACACACGGCATCATCTCAGCTAACTACTCCCTTCTGAAACTTGCGCTTCCCAGTCGTCCCTTTAAACTATTGCGCTCCCTCGTCATTATCATCCATACTAATCTACCTGCGTCCCCACTACAGGTATCAGTCACTAACTAACCTTAACGTCACCTAATGTCATCTTCGCTAGATCCCTATCAATATCCTAACCCACCCGGGCTAGTTTTCACTGCCACACACCCCATAATCTATAGCGCATTTGCCCCACCATGGGAAGGGTGGCAGGGATGCCACCCTTACCCACCGGGCCTATCGCTCCTCAATTCCCCAGTCCTCTGGCACTAATAAGCCCCCCTTATTCAGAGGTACTGGGTCCCGCCTCGGCATCTAAAGCCGAGGCAATCCACGGGGGCGCCTGTTCGCCGGTGTAAGGCCTTATCCGGTCGGCGTGGACGATCCGAGGGAGGGCTCGTGGCCCCATTTTGATCTTAATGACCACGTCACAGATTTGCAACAGGACGACTCCTGGGCCTTGCCAGGGGGAGGTGAGCTTTGGGCACCTTCCCTTCCGCCTCCGGGGATTAAAGAACCAAATCTTCATCCCCGGAGCGTATTGACTCCCCTGGCTCCGGTCGTCGTACCTGCGCTTCATCTTTTCCCCCGCCAGATGGAGTTGGCGGCCGGCGAAGGCATGGACTAGCTCCATGCCTTCCTCTAGGTGACGTGCGTACCCCTCCCTCGGCGGGTTAACCACTGTGTCTGGCACGGGACCGCATAGCAAGTCGGCGGGAGCCCGTAACTCCCGCCCATACATAAGCAACGCTGGACTGCATGCGGTGGCCCCGTGCTGGCTGGTTCGGTAGGCCATAAGCAAATAAGGGAGATGTTCATCCCAGTCATCCTGACGGGTGGCGGTGAACAGTGCCAGTTGTTGTATCAATGTTCTGTTGAACCGTTCCACCATCCCGTCAGATTGTGGCCGCAAGGGCGTGGTTCTTGTTTTCCGAATTGACAGGAGACTGCACACATCTTTTAGCAATTTGCTCTCAAAATTTCGTCCCTGGTCGGTGTGCAACTCCTGTGGAATCCCATGCCGGCACACAAATCCTTCCACGAAGGCCTGCGCTACCACCCCTGCTTCTTGGTTGGGGAGGGCGTAGGCCTCCGGCCACTTGGTGAAGTAGTCCATCACAACGAGGATGTACTTATTACCTAGGCGGGTGCGGGGTAGTGGGCCTAAGATATCCATGGCCACCCGCTCTAGGGGGGCCCCCACCTGGTGTAATTGAAGGGGGGCCCTCATCCTCCGTGCTGGTCCCTTTTTGGCAGTACAGGCGTCGCATCTCCGACACCAGTCCTGTATGTCGCGCCCCATATTCACCCAATAAAACCTCCGGCGTACCCGCGATATTGTCTTTGTCCTGCCCAAATGGCCGCCGGAGCGGGTACCATGCACCTGTTGCAATATGACGTTCTTGAATTTGTCAGGGACTATCACCAGCCAGGAAGTTCTATCAGAGGGAACCTCCACCCACTTGCGATACAAGATGTTATCCTTCAATTCCAGGGTCTGCCACTGAGCCCAATATGCCTTTGTTTGTGCCCCGAGGGGGGTGACCTCTTCCCCCTTTGGTCTTTGCCCCAATTTGACCCAATTGAATACTGGCCCCAGGACAGGATCCTCCTGCTGGGCCGTGCTCCATGCCAAAGTTCCGAATTCCTCATCTGCGGTTAGTGGCAAAATTGGCCCTCTCACCCGGGTTGCCCGGACAACGAGGTTCGGGTCCGAATCGCCCAATTGTTCCCTCTCCTCGTGTCTCGCACAAAATTTGCAGTTTTCCCCCAGACAAGGACGCCGAGAGAGTGCGTCCGCATTACCATGGGCCTTCCCGGCCCTATGGGCCACATCAAAATCGTACTGCTGCAACTTTTCCAACCACCTTGCAATTTGGCCCTCTGGTTCCTTGAACCGAAGGAGCCATTGCAAGGAGGAATGGTCAGTTCTAACCAAAAATTTCCGCCCGTACAAGTACGGGTGGAAATGGTTCATGGCAGCCAGCATAGCCAATAACTCTTTGCGAGTGACGCAATAATTTCTCTCGGGCCTACTTAAGGCCCGACTATAATAACCAATCACTCTCTCCACGCCCTCCTGTGTCTGAGACAAAACTGCGCCCAATCCTTCCTGGCTCGCATCCATGTCCAGGGTAAATGCCCCGTTGCTAGTGGGGTACGCTAGAAGGGGTGCGGATGTCAGACACCCCTTCAATTTTTGGAAGGCCTCGTGGCACTCCCGTGTCCAATTAAATCGCGTCCCCTTCTCCGTAAGCCGGTGGAGGGGACGGGCCAACTCCGCAAATTTCGCCACAAAGCGCCGGTAGTAGGAGCAGAGTCCCAAAAATCCCCGCACCTCTTTGATGGTACGTGGTGCGGGCCACTCCTCTACCGCTTTAATTTTGTCTGGGTCCGTTTTTACCCCCTCGCGGCCGATCACGTGACCTAGATAGGCCACCTCTCTTGCAAACAAAGTGCACTTACTCGGGTTCAGCTTCAACCCTGCCTGTCTGAGGCACCCGAACACCTGGTCCAAATTAGCTACTGCCTGGGGGAACGTTTGGGCATGTACCAGGACGTCATCCAGGTACACCAGGCATGACTGCCATGGCATGCCGCCTAGTACATGCTCCATCAATCTTTCAAAGGTGGCGGGGGCGTTACACAAACCAAACGGCATCACAGTAAACTGATACAGTCCCTTACCTGTGGAAAATGCCGTTTTCTCCTTCCCTGCCCTATCCATCTCCACCTGCCAATACCCACTCTTGAGGTCCAAAGTCGAGAACCAATTTGAGCCCGCAACGGCATCGAGGGTGTCATCAATCCTTGGCAGGGGATATGAGTCCTTGAGTGTCACGTTGTTTAGCTGGCGATAGTCCACGCAGAACTGCGTGGTCCCATCCTTCTTTTTGACCAGCACAACAGGTGACATCCAAGGACTTCCCGAGGGCTCGATCACGCCTGCGTCGAGCATTTTTTCAACCTGCTCGTCAGCTTCCGCCCTCTTGCTCCAAGGGAGCCGTCGGGCGGCCTGACGAATAGGCCGGGCCTCACCGGTGTGGATCTGATGTTTCACCAGGCCCGTACGTCCAATATCCTCGGTGGACAGGGAGAAGAGGTCCAAATGGGACCCAACCAGTTTGTGTAAGGCCTCCCTCTGGGTACCTCCCAACTCTACGCTACTACGATTTACCATCTCGCAAATGGGATCGGGCCAATTCCTACTTGTTATTGAAGGCTCCCCCCGGGGTCGGCTCGGCTGGACGTTCTCGCCCCTCAGTAGTGTAATAATGTTGCTTCTGGGACACCTCCGTTTAACATGGGAAATCCCTATCTAATGTCATTTACCCCCTTGTCTTTTTCAAAAATCATAAACACCTCTATTTCTCCCACCCTCATCTTTATGAACCTTTTGTCTGTAGTACCTATCCTTAATGTTGTTCATTAGACCACGCATAAACAAATATTTGTTTTCTCTTATAGACCTATCATCCTTCTTCTACATATCATCTGGCAGATTAATCTTTGACCCACTCAAACATTGACCCATTCACTTCCATATTAATTCTTTCCCTCCCTCATTGCCCCTAAACACCTATATTTCTCTCACCCTGTTCTTTACGAACCTTCTAACCTTTTGACATGTTATCCTTATTCATTAGACCACTTAAACACCTGTGATCCTTCTGACCTCATGGACCTTTTAACCTTTTACTCTTAATATCATCTGGTGAATATAACCCACTCAAACAACGACCCTACAAATATTTGTTTATGCGTGGGAAATAATTTAATTCTCCTACAACTCTCTTCACCATCTAATACATTAACAAAAAATATGTTTGAGTTTGGTTCTTTATTAAGATATTTTAACTGAGCTAAGATAAAATGGTAAACCTCCCTCAATGTTCTTATTTGAGCGCCTCCAGTGCCACATACCATTTTTAAATTAAAGTATATATTTTCCTGACAACCATCAAAGTTTTCCGTCCACTCAAAAATATTTCCATCTTTTTTACCCAATTCACCGGTATTTAAATTAATTCTCTTATTTGTTTTGTGAACTTTTTTACCAGTTGCCTTTTCAATTATACCTATTTGATATTTTTCACATTCATTATGTTTTCCATTTATATACCAAGGTTGATTACACCTCCACTCTTTAGTCTGGTTGATACTTGGTTCTATCATTTATATAATAGTAAAAAAGGCGGCGGTAGCCCGTTAAAATCCCCAACCCCCCCCCCTTTTTAACTTATCACTTATGTATATCTTATCACTTATATATATCTTATCACTTATATATATATCTTATCACTTATATACTTATATAACCATAAGGGAGACTATCAATTCCATTTTCTAAAATAAACCTCTTATCATCAAAAGCCCCCAATGCTTTCTTATTTATCTCTTCTGAATATAATTGATGTTTATAACTTCTTATTCCATTAATCTTTCTAAACTCTTCTTTCTTTGTTGTTAAACAGTTATAATAATCCTTAAAGTTTATTGTTTCTTTAATAACATTTTTCTTTACACCTTTTAACTTCTTATCAGTCTTTTCAACGTTATTCACAATGTATTTATAAGCATAAGCCTTTGACCTCAATCCCACAAATTCACTCATAACATTTCCTCCTAATTCATCCTTGAACTTTCCAATCACCTTTTTATTTTTAGAAGAGAACAACTCACTCTCTGGACTGTAATTACTCGTGTCATAGATATTAATGTCTCTTTTCATGTCTGAATAAACATCGTTGGTATTAATTTTCAAAATAAAACTATCTGTATCCATATAAAGTAGATTAACATCATTTTGATATTTCTTCCTCAAGTTATTATAAAAGTAATCATACATTAATGACTTTGATAAATCAAGAATTGTTGTTCCAATATAAATAGGTTTGTTCATTTCAATACTCTCTTTAATCAAATGGATCGCACAAAAGTTCTCAGTAAAGACCTCAGCTCGAGTAAAACTCGGTCTATTAATTAATTTTGATGCTTGTTCCCAAGATGTTGATAGTCTGATATTTTGTCTTTTCCTCACATTCTCCATAGTCTTACCAAAGACCGCATTATTCATCAATTTATAAAAGTCTTTCTCAAAATCTGTTTTTGACTCTGTTCTTCTTTGTGTATTAAAATCAATGTACCCCTTTAACCAATGACTTTGATTGAACTTTAGAACCCTATGGATCTTCTCTACTCTTAGACCTTTTGATAAATATTGTCGCAAATTTCTTTGGTGTAGAACATAATTTTTCTTGTTATATAATGTAGTAAGTAATTTTTCTGTTGATTCACCTATATCAAACGATCGTTGATAATCACTCAACCATTCTTTCTTTGGACTTGCTTTCTCACAAGCAAATGGGAGATCTTTGTGTAGGTTATGGAGTTCCTCTGGATATTTTAAATCAATTTCAAAATAATAACCAACTTTTTCTTCATCCAATTCTTTTTGTGTAGAGATACATACATCTTGTAAAACGTTTTTGTAGTCTTTTTCCTTTACCCATCTAAGTTTTCCATAAGGAAGAGCCTGAGACATTGCCCAGCCATACAGGTTGTTCGCGTCATAGTACATCAAGTAAGAACTCTCTTTCGTTGGATCATAATTTGGAAGATATTTGTTATTTGCTTTTGCGTATCTACTCGAGCAGACTTGTGAAATTCCACCTCTTTTTGCCTTTTCAATCATCAAAAGCATATCAACATCGGTTATCAAATCCAAATCTTGTTTTGTCATTTTCAACATCGCACTCCAGGCCAATCCAGGTGCTGTGTAGTAGTGAGCAGGATCCAATCCATATCCAGTGCGACAAACAGATCTAAAGGCTTCAAATACATCGGCCAATAAAAGCACATCAGTTTTGAGATACAAATCGTGATACTCGCCAAGATTCTTGATGTTATATTTTTCCCAAACATTTTGTGCGTGTACATAATCTTTATCAGATATATGACTATTATTTAATTTGTTATAGAAATTTTCTTTTGAAGGAAGTTGTGTTTCATTGAATCTCTCAAATGAGTCCATATAGTCATAGGGGTAAATTCCCTTTTGTGTTAGAAAATCTTTATCTAAAAAATACTCTGAAAGACATGGAAACTCTTTTAGATTTTGAACCAAGTTAACCAATGGACTTGCCATGAATTTAAATGTATCAAGAAATCTGATATGAGTAATAGGAGATGTGTGAATTGTTTTTGTGAATGAAATGTATTTCTGATCCGTGTTTGGAATTGCTGAGATACTTCCAGAAGTCTTTGAGAGTTCCTTGATAAATAGATGTGTATCATAATGAGCGTTGTTATGAAGAAAGACAGGAATGAAAGAGGGGAGTTGATAATTAATATTACAACTTTGATGAGCCGGACCTCTATATTTACCAGTGAGATGACAATGGTCTCTAACCTTTAGACCTTTACCAATTT
Source organism: Myxine glutinosa (assembly GCF_964187855.1). NCBI lineage: Eukaryota > Metazoa > Chordata > Myxini > Myxiniformes > Myxinidae > Myxine > Myxine glutinosa. The sequence continues at coordinate 271,615,157 of NC_136262.1, read as the reverse complement.
TCTCCTCACAAATATGACAGACATTGTTTTTTATAAATTCCCTTTTTTCTTTACTTGTTAAGGACATTGGTTTATTGGTTTCTCTCATTATCTTGGTTAATCGAACACAGTCTTTTTCTAGTCGTTTCACAAACTCCTCTGGGGTATTTGAGCCTCTATACATCTCTAACTTGTTATATTTATCACCAACGGATGATTTGATATAATAACAAAAACCACAAGGAGTATGTTTTTGATATTTATTTGTGTATGATTCTTTTGGATCTGGAGAAGCAGTATCAATTTTTTCTAAAATACTTTCAAAATCAGCATATATAACAAATGGATGTTTGATCTTTTTATTTTCATCTTTGAATGTGATCTTTGAGCCTTCTTTAGGCATATTGATTACCGTTGATTTATGTTCGCCACAATAATTTGAATGTTTATCTAATCTTTCTTGTGAATTGAAGAAGTTAAGACAACGCAAACAAATATATATTTTATTTGTTCTCTTACAGACTTGTGGTTTTATTAATTTAGCAATATCTTTGATGTATGTATAATGTGAATTTTCGTCTGAATTAAAATATAGAAGATTAATATGAGTTTGTTTACAATTGTCAGAAAGCTTTAAAACCTGAATGTTGTTTGTTTCTGTTAGACCATAAACATTAACTGATAAATTATTCATCTTTTCAAATTTAGGAATATCATTTAAAGTCATCGGAAACTTTAGATCTTTCGTATTTAATGTATTCTCATATTTTTTATAATGAGATACTCTTTCATCATGAAAATGTGGAGGATGTAAGTGTGCTAAAATAGACCAGAGAAAACATTTATTGTCTTTATTTTTGATATTGATAACTGCTTTTCTATTTTTGATAACACTGGGTAAATCAATGTAAGAAGAAGCTTTAAGAGGATCTGATTTAAGAATATGAATGTCTATGTAAATAATTTTTCCTATATTGAATCCACTTCCTACGATTGAATTATCCACATCTTGCTCTTGTTTAATAAGTTCATCATAGACTCCTGATGTTTTAAAATCTTGATATGAAGATATAAAGTGTGGCTCAGTTCTCATGTATGGTGCATCTATAACTCCTTCATCCTTTGTCATTTCTAATTTTACTCCCATATAAAATTTAAGTGGTTTCATTTCCTTTAGTGTTTTTTCAATCAACGTTTGAACAGCAGGTTTAACTATTTCTACAGCATCAACTATAGACTCTGGTTCAGGAGGTTTGAAGTTAAAGACTCTTATTTTAATATGTCCTTTGAATGCTCCATCAGAGTTTTTAGTTGTGATAAAATTTGATAAATGTAGATTTGTTTTAAGATGTATTTTGAAGCCTTTCTTGAGGATATTTTTATTACATGTAGAACAGTGTTTTGTTTCAGGTGGAAGAGGGGAAAGTTTGTTAAAAATGTTGTATGTATGTTTTGCGGTGAGAATATGTTGTTTATAATATTTTACTTCCTTCTCGCAAGTATCACAATAAACCATATTTATAGCATGAGAAAACGTGGTGTTTTATATATATCACTGTGCTTAAAATAAAACACTTTTGAGCTTTACAGCTCCGTTTTATATATATCGCTGTGCTTAAACTAAAACACTTTTTCACTCAGAATCATCTAAGTCATAACTATCACATGAATACTCAGAATCATACTCAGAGTCATCAATAAAGCTACTCTCATAACTATCATTTGAGCACAAACTATTAGTATCATAACTATCATCTGTGTTCAATGAAATACTATCATCACCATCGTCCGAGTTCAATGAAATACTATCATCACTATCGTCCGAGTTCAATGAAATAGTAAAATCTTCACTGCTGTATTGACTCACATTTAATTAGCAGAAAAAACCTTTCCATCTATACCAATATACTTTCTTTCATTAACGGATTCAATCTCTACATTTTTAATATCAAAAGTTATCTTTAAATAATCTCTAACTATCATAGAACGAAATGACATTTCACCAGAAATATTAACATCATTCATTTTACTTAGATCTACACCCTTTGGATTATTAAAGAAAATACAAATGTCTCCTCTAGAATTATTAATGGTCTTATCATTCTTTTTCAAAGTATCGTGGTCAATCACTTTTTCAAGCTTTGAATAAATTGCCAGGAGTAGAGGAGAAACTTTTGTTAGATTTACTTTAATGGATGTCTTTCCAGGTATAGTTAGAGCTCTTCCTTTAAATGAAATAGAGGGGCTCATGTTATTTTCCATAACTGGTTTTACCCAAAAATTTCCATATTTATCTTTGTTCAATTTAACATCTTTGACATATTTTTCTATATCTTCCACCGAAGTAGAGATTGATTGAAATTTGTCTTTTGTGCTTTGAAACATTGTATTTATTAATGAATAAACTTGCGTTTAGTTTAAGTAAAAATTTACTATATAAATATGATAAGTTCTGAAGGATATTTAGAATTTCCAGACTCTCCATATGATAAATTAGAGAATTGTCCGGCTTGTGATAGAATAGGGCTTAATAATGAGGGTTCATATAAACAATGTTTATTCTGTGATTATATTCTAATTAATGATAATAAGAAATATAAAAAAACATATAACTCTTTTAAATTAGAACCAAAAATGAATTACTTTACAAGATTAATAAGAGAGATGAATGTTAAGCATTATGGTGATAATACACCATTTCTTACAAGGAAAGAGACTCTTTGTATTGAGGAAATGTATGAGGGTTTAATGATATTTATTATTCAAAATAATTTTAATGGAAATGTTAATACAAGATACTATATAAATAAAATAATGAATTATTTTGAAATTAAACCCGAACTCAGGATAAAATATAGAGTTTCTAAAATAGCTCAAAAAAAGTTAGATGACTTGTTTTCCAAATATATAAATGAATGATTTTTTACCCGTTTGGGAAAATAAGATAAAGTTTAATAACCATAAAAACATTCCAAATTCATTGAGATGTCTAATAGTTGGTTCAAGCGGATGTGGGAAAACCTGTTTACTTTTAAAGATGCTCCTTGGTACTAATTTTTTAGATTATGATAATTTAATAATTTTTACAAAGTCAAGTTTTCAACCCGAGTATCAACTACTCTCACAGGGTTTTAATGCAGGTCTTAAAAAGGAAGACATTATCGGTTTATTTAAACTTCAAAACAAACTAAATGATTATAATATTGATGATATAATACAATTATTTTGTGATACACAGAAATCAAAATCGAAACCCATAACTTGTATTCTCAGTGATAATACGGATGATATACCTTCACCTCAAGATTTAGATAAATCAAAAAAGAACCTCGTCATCTTTGATGATTGTGTTAATGAGAGAAACCAAACAGTAATGGATAGCTACTATACAAGAGGGAGACATTCTTCTTGTAATTGTATATATCTTAGTCAATCATATTTTCAACTCCCTCGACGCTCAATAAGAAACAATGCCAATACTTTTATTTTATTTAAGTTAAATTCAATAGATGTAAATAATTTTTGGAGAGATAATTGCTCTACGTTATGTAGTAAAAAAGAATTTGAAAATTATATGAAACACACGATTGGAAAATATAAATATATTGTTGTGAAACAAGATGAGATACTAAATGATATTTTTCAATAAATAAATACAGAAAATGAATACCGAAGAAAGAGAAAGAAAGTTTAAGGAACATCAACAATTAGTTTCAAAAGTTGTTAAACAACAGGAAGAGATAAAGAAGAAACGGAGACAGAAACTAACTGGTGAAGAAGCCTTTGAAAGAAAACAAGAGAAATTCTTTAAACCACTTTTGAAAACTCAACACTCACCTACAGTTCCCACGGTAGAATTTACTCCGAAAAAACTTCAAATGCTCAAAGATTTTAGTCAGATAACAAAACAAGAACTTGGTGAATTAGAATATGATGACGAGGGATTATTTCGGAAACTTGAGGAGGTAAATCAACCCCCTAATTATGTTGTGGAAGCTCTTCAAAACAATGAATATTCGGCGGGTTCAAAAACCAGAGCAGGTCTCATTCCAACAGAAGAACCAGCAGTGTTTCATCTTGTGGAAGAAAAGGTATTGATATTTAATGATGAATTGATGTTCTTGAGTTCTACTCAACCAAATGTTAAATTAACTCCAAGATTAATGTTTCTTCTAACAAACCCCGGATTCAGCGGTTCAAAATATTTTGAGGAACCACTTGATATGGAAAGAGAGGAAGATAGGGTATATATTGAGTTGCTAAATGCACTTGATTATGGAGTTTCTGTTGCTGGTAAAAGTAAGAAGAATGAGAAGGAGAAACATATTATTGATGCTTTAAGTAAGCTTGGTTCGGGTGTTAGTTTTCTTCCAAATGACCCATCACAATTAGTTAATAGGCTATTATTGTTGTTAGGTAGTAAGAAGGCTGGAAACAACAATTGTTTTAATGAATCCTCAGCCATTTTAGATCAGTTGATGAACATGAAAATAATTAATAAATGTCAATACAAAGATATTTTATTAGATATTAAATAAGATGAGAAGCACAATTCTTAGTTTTAATTTCACAACGAGCGATTACACAGCTTCATTCCCTTACCCACTACAACTTGACCCCCTTACCTCATATGAGGCATCTTTGTTGTCAATGGAGACTTACAATACCCTTTTTAATATCACAGAGAAAAACAACAAGTTTAGTTATAATCCAGGAAGTGGATATAAAACTATAACCGTTTCACCTGGAGCTTACGAGATTTCTCAAATATCTTCAGAAGTCTCTCGCCTTATGAAAGAAAAAGGTGATGAACCAAAAAATATTGTAATAGATATTCAAACACACACTTCAAAATCAACTATTAAACTTAAAAATAATTATAAAGTTGATTTCACGATTGAAAATTCGTTTAGAGAGCTATTGGGTTTCTCTTCAAAAAAGATTGAAACTAACGGGACGTTTTACAGTGATAATGTTATCCAAATATCCTCCGGTATAAATTCAGTATTAATTCATTGTGATTTGATTGATGGTGCTTATAACGATGGAATAAGAACAAATACAATATTTTCATTCAGTGCATACTCAACCCCGATTGGTTATAAATTTAATATGGAACCAAAAAATCTTGTCTATTTACCTGTGTCAGGAAAAACCATATACAGAGTAAGTTTTAGGATAACCGACCAAGATAATCGTATGATATCCTTTAATGATGAAATTATATCCATCAGAATTCACCTACGTGAAGTTTTTCAATAAATAAATAATGGTTATTGTGAGAAAACACGAGTTGGGAAAATATAAAATAATTACAGGGGAGGGCATGTTCCTTTCACCAGACTATACAAGGTATGTGGGTAGAGGATACTATAAACCTAAGAGACAACGAGGTGTAGGTCATCAATTTCGAAATAAAGGAGATGGGATAATTGATACTCTAATGGGTATTGGTTCAACCATCCTTAAACATAAAGACCTAATTGATTCAACTGCTTCTGCCGTGGGCTCCGTTGCGGGTGCTATAAAGAGTATAAAAGATGCTCAAAAGGAGTCTCATAAATTACAAGCAATCAAAGAAATAAAAAAAGGTAAAACTCAACTATCTTCACAAGAACGACAAAAAATCATTAAAATACTTGGGTCAGGGTTTCAACAATTTTAATGCTATATAAATACAAGTATGGAAGCGATTGATAGTATCTATGATTTGGATGATACGATTATCATTTCAAACTCCACTAAAAAGGAAGACTATTTTAAGGTAAATGCTATAACAGGAACAGACTGGAATTCAAACGGAACAAAAAGTTTTGAAATAAATAATCAACAAACTTACTTGAATCTAGCTGATAGTTTCTTGCTGTGTAAATTTAAATTCACTAAGGCTGCGAATAATACTAATGCTACACTCGTAAATGATTTCTTCTGGAAAATGTTTGACAGTGTCCGCCTGTATATTGGAACACAAGAGGTTGAAGCGGTTGATTATGTCTCTGCTACATCTGAAATGATGAAATTTACACTATATTCGTTTAGTGATAGAATGGGTAAGGGAGCTGTTGAAGGTTTTATTCCTGATATGTCAACGGGTACAAACGCAGACCCTGGTTATAGTCAAAGGAAGTCAATGTATAATGATGACGCAAAAGCTGAGAATAGTTTTACCGTAGCAGTACCTCTGAAAGGTATATTTGGATTTTGTGATTATGATAAAGTTTTGTATGGGCTTAAAATTAGATTTCAACTACAAAGGAATGATAATGTAAATAGATTGCTTTTTGGGGTTGAAAATGCTTTTGGAGAAAATAATAAATTTGTTATTAATGATTTGTGTTGGTATATCAGTGAATATACTCCTAATCTTAAAACGGAAGAGATGTTAAATAGAAGACTTAACTCAAAGAAACCGCTAAATGTATCATACCTTAAAAGAAGATGTCAACACGTTAAACTGGAACACACTACCTACACTTGGAATTTGGGTGTTCTTCAAGGAAAGCCACGATACCTCTGGCTCATTTTTAAAAAACCAGATGGAGAGGACGGTACTAATAAGAATAATGCGCTGAGTGATAATGCTAAGGTGAAACAACTTCGGGTTTCTCTTGATGGCACATTTTATCCGCGAGATAGATTGGAAATTGATTGGGAAAAAAATGATTATGCGGAAGCCTACAAGTCCTACCAAAAGGTGTGTGAAAGTAATGGTAATAATGATCCTATTTTGGATATGGTTGCGTTTCAAAAACTTTATACAATCTACACAATTGACCTGAGTTCTCAAAAGGAAACTATAAAGTCTAATCGAGTGGATACTTCTCTATACATTGAAAGAGGGGAGAGTGAAGAGGTTAATGCATATTGTTTGCTTTTGGAGGAAACAGAATTACAGATTAATACAGATAATGGTGTTATGATTAATATCACATAGGTTTTTTCTCATAAATAAATGGTTGGGGTATATGTTAATCAAATCAATCTTAATAAATTAACATCTTGTATTCAAAATCAAAAGCCTTGTATTATTAATGTTAATACAATTCAAAGAAAAGGAGCTGTAAGAATTGATGTTTTACTCACACACACACAAGTAAAAACACTAAATGATGTTGGATCACTTAAAATTAAAATGACGAAACCTATGTTAAAGAAATATTCAATAGACGAGTCAAGAGGAGGATTTCTCCCGTTTCTAATTCCTTTATTTGCTGGTTTAAGTGCGGCGGGAGCATTGACTGGTGGTATTTCAGCGGCGGTAAAAACTGCTAACGAAAGGAAGGCACAACTAAAAGCTCAAAAAGAATTGGAAAGACATAACAAGGAGTTGGAGAAACAAATTAGTGGAAGTGGTGTAATTGTAGATTTTGCTCAAAAACTTGAAAGTCTACCTGATAAAGCTAGATTGTTGGTTGGAGATATGCTTTCCTCTATCGCTCAAGCGGGTGTTAAACTAACTAAACGGGGTAATGGATTGTATCTTTCTCATAAATAAATGGATAAATGGTTTAAACAATTTGGAAAGAATACAACGTCAAATATAGAACTAGCTAAGTATTGTAAAACACTAAAAATTGATAATGTGGTTATTTGTATGAGAGATGAATTAATACATATAAATAAGAATACAAAGAATATTATTATGAATTTAGACACACAGAATGGTTCTCATTGGGTTTGTATTCATAATAGTCAGGATAAATATTATTTTGATAGTTATGGTATGCCACCACCTGTTGAAGTAATACAATTCTTACAGAATGGTGTTTATCAAACATTTCAAGTTCAAGAAATTAATTCTAAATGTTGTGGTCAATTATGTTTATATGTATTATTTCAACTCAACAATAATGAAAATTTTTATGATATCATTTTTAATCTAATATAAATGACTTATGTTGGAAAAGATGGTTCTATCTTTGGAAAATCCTCTCAGGATATTGATTTATCAAATTATTATACAAAGGCACAGGCTGAACGACAAAAATATAGTGTAAGTAAAAATATTAATATGAAGAATACTTATAAATTAATCAATTATCCAAACCCTACAGATGCGAATGACTTAATTAGATTAAGTGATTTATCACAATATATATTTTTAAAGAAAACAGCACGTTTTGTGAAAGAAGTAAAATTTACAACCACAACACCTGGTTATACTGACCATACACCTTTCCTCATTGAATTTAACTACCTGCTTACAATTGAATTTTATAAAGAAGGACATTTAGTTAATATGCGAATTAATAAATGGGGGTATGATATGCCTGATTTAGGGTATAATTGGTCTTTTTCAATAAACATAGAAGACCTACATGATTTAAATCAGTCTCGTAAAGAAGAATATTATCCACTTGGTGAGGATAAGGATTTATGTGGAAGTACAATTAGTAAACAACAAATACGTGATTTTAAGAAAAGAAAAATATATGATAGTATAGCGATGGTTCGCATGACAAAGAAGGAAGGTAATGAGATAAGGATAGAAAGCCGAGGAATACAAACCGATTTGGTAGTGGGAAGATGGGGTGGTATTACCTGTCATAATATTAATCTCACATATATTTCTGATACATAAATGGCAGGAAGAAGACTACAAGAGAATTATAATTTTTGTATTCAAGGATACCTACAAGAAAAGGGTGCTCGGTATTACATACCTTATGATTTGGAGCATATACATGGGAATTTTGTCATTAAAAACTGGCCTTATACTGATATTGTTAAACCCACAAATAGAGACTTGTTTAAAATATTAAATAAAAATGAACTTCTCAAAGTTATGAAATATAAAACTCTTTTAGAAATCGTCAACAAATCTTATTGGTATCCTATTATGAGAAAAATAATTATAGATACAAGAATATCTCAAAATCCAGATGAGTATATGTATAATATTCTTTGGGGTTCAAACTCAAGGGTAGCAAGGGATGAGGAAGGAGTTGAAGAAGAGAAGGAGGAAAGAGAGAAAAAGGAGAAGGAGGAAAGGGAGAGGGAGGAGAGGGAGAAAAAGGAGAAAGAGGAAAGGGAGAAAAGGGAGAAAAAGGAGAAGGAGGAGAGGGAGAAAATGGAGGAGGAGGAGAGGGAGAAAATGGAGGAGGAGGAGAGGGAGCAAAGAGAGAGGGAGGAAAAATATAAAAAGATGGAAATCACTGAGATTCATAAAAGATTGAGTGTATTAAAGCAAATAAATCAATCTCAACGCACCGAAGAGGAAATTAAAGAATTAACAACTCTTATGAAGATAATGGTTTCAAAAATAAGAACGTCAATGTCTTCAATTTCAGAGATTTAAACGAGAAAGTGGTGAAGAAGAAGAAGAAGAAGAAGGAAAAGATTATGTGATTGATGATGTTGGTGTCATTGACTTTAGTTAGTTTTTATTTGTAAATAAATGGAGGAGAGAGTGAAGGCATTCCTTAGGATTCTTTATGTTTTAAAAATAAAGATTGAAATGTATATGTTGAAAACCAAAAAGGTTTTGATACTCTGTCGGAATTTTTCTGATAAATAAATATGAGTTATTGTCTCAAATGTAAAAAGAAAACTAAATCTAAAAATATCTCTTATGTTAAAGCTAAAAATAATAGAGTTTATCAAAAAGGAATATGTCAAGTATGTGGCTCTAAAAAGTGCCAATTCATCTCTCCTAAAAGAGGAGGAGACATACAAAAGTTTCTGTCAGGAAGTAAATTTACAACAACTGGAATTCCAGGGGAATTACACCTTCCAGGGTATTCTTTCTGTGGTCCAGGAACAAACTTGGATAAAAGATTAGATGAGGCTGACAATCCTAAACCTTGGTCTAAACCTACAAATAGGGTTGACGAAGTGTGTATGAAGCATGATATTGCTTATGGGAAAACCACTACGTTGACTGAAAAACATAAAGCCGACAGCGAAATGTTGTATAATTTGTCTTTGATACAAAATCCAACGTTGAGAGAGAAAGTTGATAGGTTTATTGTGAGAAATTTGATAAATGCTAAATTGAAACTTGGTCTTGGTTATTCCTCAAAAAACTATTAGGCTCTAATGATGCCATCAAGACTGAGGAGCTTTTGGCTGAAGAATTACACAAACCTATAATCACAAAGTTTAAAAGAAGGAAGGTTTATTCTAAATACACTGACCACATATGGTCCGCTGATTTAATTGAATTGAATAATGACAGGGGATACAGGTATGCTTTAACCGTTATTGATTTGAGGAGTAGATTTGCCTGGGTTGTCCCTTTAAAAAATAAAAGGGGTGATACTTTAATGTTAGCCTTTAAGCTAATATTTGATCGGGATAAAAGGAAACCAAAGAAGTTATGGACTGATGAGGGAACAGAGTTCTATAACAAAATATTCATGAAATTTCTTAAGGGGAAGGGTATTAAATTATACAGCACCTTTAATGAAGGAAAGGCAGTTGTTATTGAGCGTTTTAATCGTACTTTAAAAGAGAAATTATATAAAAAATTCACACAACTCGGTTCTCAAAAATGGGTGTATTTAATTCAGGATATTGTAGATAATTACAATAATACAGTTCATTCATCAACACAATCAAAACCATCAGAAACATTTACAAAATTAGAATATGAAAAGGAGATTAATTTGAGAAAGCCCAAGTTTAAAGTTGGTGATATTGTAAGAATATACAAATGGAAAAGTCATTTTGAGAAAGGTTATACACAAAAATGGACTCGTGAATTATTTAAAATCATTGATGTAATGGATACAGTCCCTTGGACCTACAAATTATATGATTTAAATGGAGAAGAAATCTTGGGTTCATTTTACTCACAAGAATTACAAAAAACACAAGTAAGCAGATAATACCCTTGAAAATAATAAATAAATAAATAAAATGTAATGGGGATACGTTTTTAAATCTGTGAACCCCAAACACAGAATCCCACAACTTTTTAGTTGGGGCTTAACTTTTGTGTGTGTATAATGGGGATACGTTTTTAAATCTGTGAACCCCAAACACAGAATCCCACAACTTTTTAGTTGGGGCTTAACTTTTGTGTGTGTATAATGGGGATACGTTTTTAAATCTGTGAACCCCAAACACAGAATCCCACAACTTTTTAGTTGGGGCTTAACTTTTGTGTGTGTGTGTATGTGCGAGTGAGTCATAATAATATACAAACCCTAACCCAACCCAAGCCCTAACCCAACCCCATCCCTAACCCAAACCCATCCCTAACCCAACCCATCCCTAACCCAACCCCATCCCTAACCCAACCCCATCCCTAACCCAACCCCATCCCTAACCCAACCCCATCCCTAACCCAACCCCATCCCTAACCCAACCCCAACCCTAACCCAACCCCATCCCTAACCCAACCCCATCCCTAACCCAACCCATCCCTAACCCTCACATTCAAAATCCCAACCCTAACCCAATCCCATCCCTAACCCAACCCCAACCCTAACCCTCACATTCAAAATCCCAACCCTAACCCAACCCCATCCCTAACCCAACTCCATCCCTAACCCAACCTAATCCCTAACCCTCACATTCAAAATCCCAACCCTAACCCAACCCCATCCCTAACCCAACTCCATCCCTAACCCAACCTAATCCCTAACCCTCACATTCAAAATCCCACCCTAACCCTAACATAATCTTTTTTTTCTTCTTTTTTAAAAATACGTATTTCTTTTTTTTCTTCTTTTTTTAAATACGTATTTCATTTTTATTTTTTTTCCTCTTCCTCCAATTCTGTCTTTCAAGGCTTTCAAGTTTGAAGAAGTAGAAATGGGAAGAAAGAATTTTCCAGCATTTTCTTCCTCGAACTTTCTTGATATTGCTTAAATCAAGCGTCATTAAACAAAGAACATTGTTCATTGCTTTAGAATGCAAAGAGTCTCCAAGATGTACCCCACAGGTAGAGTCTCCAAAATAAAACCAACTTTCCAAGTTCCCAAGGTATAACCACAATCCTGTTGAGTCTCCAAGATAGGTATCACATTCCGAGTTATCAAAACAAAACCCCCATTCAGAGTCTCCAAAACGAAACCAGTTTTCAAAGTCTCCAAGGTAAAACTCTTTTCCTAATTTTATGAAATTTAGTGAGTCTCCAAGGTAGGCTCCACAGTTAGAACCATCTAGGCAGACCTCATAATTTGTTTTTCCCAAATTTAGTGAGTCTCCAAGGTAGGCTCCACAGTTAGAACCATCTAGGCAGACCTCATAATTTGTTTTTCCCAAATTTAGTGAGTCTCCAAGGTAGGCTCCAGAGTTAGAACCATCTAGGCAGACCTCATAATTAGTTTTTCCCAAATTTAGTGAGTCTCCAAGGTAGGCTCCACAGTTAGAACCATCTAGGCAGACCTCATAATTTGTTTTTCCCAAATTTAGTGAGTCTCCAAGGTAGGCTCCACAGTTAGAACCATCTAGGCAAACCTCATAATTTGTTTTTCCCAAATTTAGTGAGTCTCCAAGGTAGGCTCCACAGTTAGAACCATCTAGGCAGACCTCATAATTTGTTTTTCCCAAATTTAGTGAGTCTCCAAGGTAGGCTCCACAGTTAGAACCATCTAGGCAGACCTCATAATTTGTTTTTCCCAAATTTAGTGAGTCTCCAAGGTAGGCTCCACAGTTAGAACCATCTAGGCAGACCTCATAATTAGTTTTTCCCAAATTTAGTGAGTCTCCAAGGTATAACTCTTTGGCTGGGTCATCAAGGTAGAACTCGTTCAGTGGGTTTTGTTTTGATAACTCACAATAAGTATCATCATGGTAGAACTCTTTTTCAGGATTTTGTGGATCTCCAAGGTATAACTCTTTGGCTGGGTCATCAAGGTAGAACTCGTTCTGTGGGTCTTGGTTGTTCAAAAGATCTTCAAACAAAAAAATAACTTTATCCCAAGTTGTGTTAAAAGTAGAATTTTCATTTCGTAGCTCAGATACAATTTCCTCCATCGACAAGAGGTTCGAGTCCAGTTCATCAATCTGAAGGTTGAGCGCTACACAGGTAGTAGGACTCCAAGGAATAGCAAAGTTATCCCATTCCATTTCGGCATAGGAGTCCATTCTCAAGTGAAGCAGAAAGCGTGTTTGAAAAAGCCTGTGTGGTCGGTGCCTTTTATAAGAAGGGCTGGGTGTGTGTCATTTCCTGTGGAAATTCCCTGGGCGTGTCTTAACTGGAAATGATGTGATGGAAATTCCCTGAAAATGATGTTATGTATTACCTGGAAATGATACAATGCTGAAGAGTTTATAAAGTGGGTGGGACTTAGCAAAAGTGGGTGGAGCTTAGCAAAAGTGGGCGGGGTGTAGCAAAAAGTGGGCGTGGCTTAACAAAAAGTGGGCGGGGCTTAGTAAAAGATGGGCGTGGCTTACCAAAAAGTGGGCGGGGTTTTTCCAAAAAGTGGACGGAGCTTAACAAAAGGTGGGCAGAGCCTACCAAAAAGTGTGTGGCACTGGAGGCGCTCAAATAAGAACATTGAGGGAGGTTTACCATTTTATCTTAGCTCAGTTAAAATATCTTAATAAAGAACCAAACTCAAACATATTTTTTGTTAATGTATTAGATGGTGAAGAGAGTTGTAGGAGAATTAAATTATTTCCCACGCATAAACAAATATTTGTAGGGTCGTTGTTTGAGTGGGTTATATTCACCAGATGATATTAAGAGTAAAAGGTTAAAAGGTCCATGAGGTCAGAAGGATCACAGGTGTTTAAGTGGTCTAATGAATAAGGATAACATGTCAAAAGGTTAGAAGGTTCGTAAAGAACAGGGTGAGAGAAATATAGGTGTTTAGGGGCAATGAGGGAGGGAAAGAATTAATATGGAAGTGAATGGGTCAATGTTTGAGTGGGTCAAAGATTAATCTGCCAGATGATATGTAGAAGAAGGATGATAGGTCTATAAGAGAAAACAAATATTTGTTTATGCGTGGTCTAATGAACAACATTAAGGATAGGTACTACAGACAAAAGGTTCATAAAGATGAGGGTGGGAGAAATAGAGGTGTTTATGATTTTTGAAAAAGACAAGGGGGTAAATGACATTAGATAGGGATTTCCCATGTTAAACGGAGTTGTGTCCCAGAAGCAACATTATTACACTACTCCCCTCACTGTCGCGACTTCCTCAACTGGGGTGCAGCCAGCTACCCTCGTGCCCCTTACTATAGTGCGTGGTTCTGTACTTATATTTATTACTCGGACGGCCACTACCGGTCCGTCCGTTTTTACAAGGGTGCGGCCCACGATTAAACCCGGTATGGACTGCGCTGCCACCGGTTCGACCAGGCCGCAGGACTCCTGCCATGTTGGGCGAGCTGCCCACCGGGCCGGCACTATCGCCTCGGCCCTTGGGGGGATGGTCACGGCCTCGGAAGCCTCCAGCTCCGCTCTCTCGGCCGTGCTCACTCCCCCTAACGGCAGCTCTTCTACTCCCACTTGCAGGATCCCCCGGCACAAGTCGATTTTACAGCCGCTGGCAGTCAACAGGTCCAACCCTATTAAACATGGGTCGCACACCTCCGCCACCCAAACATCTATCTCCCTCCTTACCGACCCTAACTTGAGGGTCACAGAACCACGCCCTATGATCGGGGCCGTTACCCCGGTAGCAAGCTGCAAACTATAATTTTGCAGGCGCTGGATCTTATCCCAGCCACCTGCGCTCGAATCAAGGACCACAGGGCTGATGATCGTGGCGCTAGCTCCTGTGTCCACTACGGCGTCTACCCCCACGCCGGCAATTTTGCATCGAATTGTCAGGCTACCGGTTCCAATTTGGCCACAATAAATGACCTGTCGCGTCAATGAGGGCTCTCCTCCATCCTCTTCTGCCGAACACCGCCCTACGTGCCCGACACCTTCTAGTTTCCCGGGGTCTGGCGGGGGGGTGTCTGGGGTCGGCTAACCCGCTCCCCCCTGGGCGGAGTTGAGGACCTCAACCGCCGGGGATCATCCCGGCGCGTGGCTCGACAGTGCCGCGCCAGGTGACCCAGACGGTTGCAAGTGTAGCACCTCACCTGGTAAGGTGCTTGTCTCCGGAATTCCAAATTTCCCCCCCTGTAGGTCCGAATTGGATTACCCGCTCGTGGTCCACCGCGGGCCACCTCCGGGGCCGCCTGCCATGGTCCAGGTCCCGCCAGGCGCTGGTCCACCAGCCTCCGGACCATGCCCGTCAGGTCAGGACCCACGTCGGGGGCGGGCCCCCTAAGGGGTCCGCCCTCCATCGGGGGTCCCACCTGGCGGACCGCCATTGCGAGACGCTCGCCCCCCCGGGCCAGGGGCCTCGCTGCTTCCCAACGGGCCGCAGCGTCAGCCGCCTGGCTCAGAGTCTGCGGGCGCCACATGGCGAGCTGTTGCCGGAGCTCAATGTCCGGGAGGGCCTGGATAAAATGGTCCAGCGCCAGGCTTTCCCGGGAATCCGCTGCCATGCTAGCATGTGCGATCCCCACTGCGCGGCGAATGTCGTGGGCAAGTTCCCCGATGGCTTCCTGGGGCTTGCGCTTTCGCAGCGCGAGCTGAGCTTTAACAAGCTCGCTCTGCTGTTCTATGCCGAATCGATTAATTAGGGCGTCGCGGAGGGCTGGCAGGGTGAGAGCACCCGCCGGTAATGCCGTCAGCACCTCCGCCGCCGCGCCGCGCAATGCGGCCACCAGGTGTACTCCACCTTCGTCCTCACCCCAACCGTTGCCCTTACACACACAGTCGAACTGCGCCAGGTACGCGCGTAGATCACTCTTGCCGTCATACGGCGCGAGTGGGACCTTGTGGGACCACCTCGCATGCGAGTCGTTGCCCGCCTGCCGGACCCCGTGCGTCGCCCCTTGCGGGGTCAGCGTGGGGCCGAACCGGCCGGGCCCCCACAGTACATTACCCCCAAGGGGCTCTCGTGCCTCCCCGGTCCCTCCAACAACTACCCCTGTTGGTGTCGATGCATGGGTCACACCTCCGCAACCCGCTACCCATTCCATACCACCACAACCTTGCTCACTCACACCTCGCACCTCTCGTTCCATACCCTCCGGACCAGCCATACACCTCACTCGTGGCCTCTCACGAACATCCGGGTCTATCTCGACCCCCAAGCTTATTAAATCACCTGGCGCATCATACGCACGACCATATTGGTCACCACTTACACCGGGTCCTCTTTCTCTTCGCTTCTCCTCCATCACCTGCGAATCCCTCATCCGGTTAATGAGCACATCATCACGATCCGAACACAGACTTTGGACCAATTCTTTTACTTCCTCCTTTATCTCTTTCTTATCCTCTCTCCGTCGCTTCTTAATTTCGCTCACCCCTTCTTCCACTTCTTCTAATTTCTGCTTCACCTCCTTCATCTTTTCGTGCGCCCCTTTAAGCTCTTCCTCTAACTCCACTTAATTTTTTTCTATGTGCTCCCGCACCTCCCGCTCTTTAACCTCCATCACCTCTACCACCTTGTCCATTTTCCTCGTCAGGTCCTCATGTACCGTCTGACACTCTTTTTTAATTACCCCTACGTCCTTTTTCATCTCCTTCTGTGTCGATTTTAAACCCTCTATTACCGCTGTGTTCTTCTTTACCTGGTCCCCCAACTCCTTTTGTCCCACTGTCAGTTGTTCTACTCCCAGCGTCAACTCCTCTATACCACTTTGCAATTTCACAGTCCCCTTTCTCACCTCCTTCTCCATGCGCTCCTTACAGTGCCTCACCTCCTCGCGCACTCCTCCGACCTCCTCACTCACTCCTCTACTGATCTCCTCTCCCATCACTTGCATCTCCTGCCTAGATGCCACCCTCATCTGCTCCATTTCCTCCCTGTGAGCATCCAGTTTGGTTTCTACCCCCATTCTGACCCCCTCTATCTGCTGCCCCATTTGTTTAACTTCCCTTTCCGCTTGGTCCCTCATGTCCCTCAATTTGCCTTCCATACTGTTTTCTAACCCCTCTAACCCATTTTTCACTCCCTCTATCTGATTCTCCTGGGCAGCCATTCTATTTTCTACCCCCGTTAATCCCTCCTGTATTTCCCCTAA
The DNA here is from genome assembly GCF_964187855.1 of Myxine glutinosa. Taxonomy (NCBI): domain Eukaryota; kingdom Metazoa; phylum Chordata; class Myxini; order Myxiniformes; family Myxinidae; genus Myxine; species Myxine glutinosa. The sequence continues at coordinate 271,598,184 of NC_136262.1, read as the reverse complement.
TCTATTGTCTAATTTCCCAAATTTCTTGTCTAATCCCTTAAAATTATTGTCTAATTCCTTAAAATTATTGTCTAATCCCTCACCGGTACCCCTCGCTTCGTCCCTCATTACCCACAATTGCTCACCCTGAGCATCCATCCGGTTCCCCATTTGTCCCATACTGCTTTTCAAACCTCTAATTTGGTCTCCCAATTGCTCACCCATTTGTTCCATAAGGGCCCTCATTTGCAGGAGGAAAAGGTTCGAATCCACCAGGGGCGCTGCCACGGTCGCGGGCGCGGTGACCAGCGAGGCGCCATTTTGCGCACCCGCCATGTCGGGCGCAACGACGCTAATTTGTGCGTCTGCTACCCTCGCTGCTTCGCTCTCCTCGCGTCCCTCAATTTGGTCCTGGACCGACCCTGCCTCACTCTCCTCTACCGGACCCCAGCTGTCTTGATCCGCCATAGCGCGACTTTCAAAATTCGGGTTTTTATATTTTGTAAAACACAATCAAATTTCGCCTTTATAATTTCGAGCGCGTAAACGCGCTCCGGATCGAATTCTACTTCCCAAAATTTGGGCCTAACAAATTTAGTCCCAGGTCCGAATCCGACACTCCTGACACCAATTGTTACAGACACGACTTTGATGTCATGGTGGGCCGAGCGGAATGGCCGCCGTGTCTGCACAAGTTACCCGATTATACTCGAACGTTGCCGAGTCGCGCTACGCTAAATCAATGAAGGAAAAGGACACAACGGCTGGCATTAAAATGACATGACACCAGGGATACGGTTCTCAAGACCTCCGGAGGAGGTTATATTAGGGCGGAAGGTCAGATTACAACGACAAGAGGGACAGCATAGAAAGGCAGGCACTTAGACACACTCTTATATTAGCCCCGACAGACGACAGATAAACGGGACAAAACTGACTCACACGGGGATTGATGGCAAGGAGGGGCAGGTCTTCGATGGCTCAAGGTGCACCTTGGCTCAGGGGCAAAATCGACCCGGTCCAGTCCAAAGATGCGGGAGGTCTCACTCAGCGCTCGGAGGTGGTGACTTGTCTTCTCAAGCTGGGGGCGCATCTGACGTCACGTCCGGTAAGTGGCCGCGTATATCCGGCGGGGAGTGACACGCCCTCGGCTCGTTAGCTCCGCCCCAGATGGAATCGGCCCGTTGCTTCTCATTGGGTGCGTGCGGGGGGGTTACCGGCTCCGCCCTTGACGAGGGGCTGACAAGGAGCCCCTTCGTGGTAACCCCGTCGGAGCGCATGGTCAATGGCGGCTAACCGAGCCGGTGTGAGGACGCACACTCCCCCGCGCCGCGCCGTTGTTGTTGTAGTTGTTGTTGTAGTTGTTGTTGTAGTTGTTGTTTGGGGAAGAAGATGGGAGGAGGTATGGGAAGGTCCTAAACTCACTACTGGTGCCATATAATCACATTCTGGTGCAACGAAGAGTCAGAATTAATGGAAACGAGTCCTTAACTGACATAGACTAAGAATAACTAGCAAGATGTCCGAAAGTTGTCTACGTGAGATGCGGTGGACCTGGGCACGACATTTAATGGGGGAAAAAGGGGAAGGTCGGTTCTACAGAGTGTTATTTACAGGCAATGGGACTAGGGAATGGGGGATTGGGGATAGTTGGGGAGTATTGGGGAAATAGGGGAGTATTTACAAGCGGATATTGAGGCCAAGTCCCATATCCGCAACAATATATACATATATATATATATATATATATATATATATATATATATATATATATATAATGGTATCTGTAATCTGGTTCTCCAACCTAATGAGCGGACAACATGACGTCATTGCCATGCATGTCCGCATTGCCTGCAAAGCTCCAGAGGAACCATCTAGCAGTGCGTCATTATGGATTATAAATTCAGATACTGTCACAAGTGCATGCAAAACTCACAGTTACCGAACTGGTTTCGCTCTTGTTGGCGCTTCATCAGGGCACTGCAGTGAGGCTTCCATACACTTGTAACTCTGTGAACCTTTCGGTTTTTATATCAGTCACTATGCGACCTTCATATCATCAGTGGAGAACCGCCGGCAAGGTGTCCCATATAGGTTGGAGAACCAGATGACAGATACCATTATTAGTAACTCCCAACCGCAACCTCGTCGACTCCATATGATGGGTGGATACCAGAGATAACGTTACCGTGTGGCAGGCGGTGCTAATCGCTCCCAGCAAGGTGCAGCAGCAGCTGTATGGGACACCTTGCCGGCGGTTCTCCACTGATGATATGAAGGTCGCATAGTGACTGATATAAAAACCGAAAGGTTCACAGAGTTACAAGTGTATGGAAGCCTCACTGCGTTGCCCTGATGAAGCCCCAACAAGGGCGAAACCAGGTCGGTAACTGTGAGTTTTGCATGCACTTGTGACAGTATCTGAATTTATAATCCGTAATGACGCACTGCTAGATGGTTCCTCTGGAGCTTTGCAGGCAATGCGGACATGCATGGCGATGACGTCATGTTGTCCGCTCATTAGGTTGGAGAACCAGATTACAGATACCATTATTAGTAACTCCCAACCGCAACCTCGTCGACTCCATATGATGGGTGGATACCAGAGATAACGTTACCGTGTGGCAGGCGGTGCTTATCGCTCCCAGCAAGGTGCAGCAGCAGCTGTATGGGACACCTTGCTGGCGGTTCTCCACTGATGATATAAAGGTCGCATAGTGACTGATATATATATATATATATATATATATATATATATATATATATATATATATATATATATATATATATATATATATATATATATATATCTCTATATATAAAGGAGGAGTGTCTGTGTGTGTGTGTGTGTGTGTGTGTGTGTGTATATGTGTGTCTGTCTGGATGTCCGCTTAAAACTCAAGAACTACACATCAGAGAAAAGTTTTGGACACAGATTCGGAATCAGCATAAAATCCCGGTGGTTTTAGGCTACGTTTTATTTTAATATCAATGGTTTAAAAAAACCGCGCCAGCTGCAATTCCATGGTGTAGTTTGTGGCGGCGTTAACGTTCGGGGTGTATTGCAATGGTTTGTCGGGTTTGGTTGTGGGTCCAGAATAGCTCCAATTTCCTTTGGGCTTCTACATTTATTTTGATTCTTCTGTTACAACGCCTTCCTTATCTACCTTATATCCCCCCGACGAGGCCTCTACATAATTTCATGCGGCAGAATTTCGTGCATTTTGAGTGAAAGAACTAAGAAGTGAGACGAAGTTGAAGGAGGAAGAAGAGGCGCGATCACTCTGGAGGCCTTGATCGTGAGTGGAAATGGCGGGAATTGCGTTTGTATCGCAAAGTAAAGGATCTGCATTCATTTCTGAGCTTGCATTGGTGCATTGTTATACATCTGCATTATTTTTCATAAAAAAACTTTATGTTGAACTTGAAGGTCCAAGCACGGACTATATATATAGCCCTAAAAATAAAAGTAAAAATCCTGCTATCGCTTGCCAAGCTAGCCGTTCCCCTCTCCCCCTCCCCTCGCCTCCCCTCCCCCCCACCCTCTCCTCCCCTCCCCCCCACCCTCTCCTCCCCTCCCCCCCACCCTCTCCTCCCCTCCCCCCACCCTCTCCTCCCCTCCCCCCCTCCCCCCACCCTCTCCTCCCCTCCCCCCCACCCTCTCCTCCCCTCCCCCCCACCCTCTCCTCCCCTCCCCCCACCCTCTCCTCCCCTCCCCCCACCCTCTCCTCCCCTCCCCCCACCCTCTCCTCCCCGCCTCCCATTCCCCTCCCCTCCCGTTCCCCTTCCCTCCCCTTCCTCCTCCCCTCCCTTCCCCCCTCCCTCCTCTTCGCCCCTCTCCTCCCCCTTCCTCCTCTTCTCCCCTCCCCCCCTCTTCTCCCCTCCCCCCCTCTTCTCCCCTCCCCCCCTCTTCTCCCCTCCCCACCCTCTCCTCCCCTCCCCACCCTCTCCACCCCTCGTCCCCCGTTCCCCTCCCTTTCCCCGCCCGGCAATGCCGGGTACTTCCCATGGCCAGCTGTACGTGGGCTGCTCGAGGGTTGGAAAACCAAGCAATCTTTATGTCTTGGCACCAAGTAAGAAAACCAGAAATGTATACCAAGAGGTTTTGAGAAATTGACAATTGACAAAACGTCATGGAGGAAATGTACTATGATATTGCTCTAAAATATACATGTTCTTTTCATCATATATTTGTATTATTCTTATTCAACCCGGGCGAAGCCCCCCTCCCCCCTCCCCTCCCCTCCCCTCCAAAACTCCCCCTTGCCCCTCCCCTCCAAAACTCCTCCCCTCCCCTCCCTCCTCTTCTCCCCTCCCCCCCTCTTCTCCCCTCCCCCCTCTTCTCCCCTCCCCCCTCTTCTCCCCTCCCCCCTCTTCTCCCCTCCCCCCTCTTCTCCCCTCCCCCCACACTCCTCTCCTCCCCCACACTCCTCCCCTCCTGCCCCACTCCTCCCCTCCCCCCCACTCCTCCCCCCCACCCTCTCCTCCCCTCCCCCCACCCTCTCCTCCCCTCCCCCCACCCTCTCCTCCCCTCCCCCCACCCTCTCCTCCCCTCCCCCCACCCTCTCCTCCCCTCCCCCCACCCTCTCGTCCCCCCACCCTCTCCTCCCCTCCCCCCACCCTCTCCTCCCCTCCCCCCACCCTCTCCTCCCCTCCCCCCCCACCCTCTCCTCCCCTCCCCCCACCCTCTCCTCCCCTCCCCCCACCCTCTCCTCCCCTCCCCCCCACCCTCTCCTCCCCTCCCCCCCACCCTCTCCTCCCCTCCCCTCCACCCTCTCCTCCCGTTCCCCTCCCCTCCCGTTCCCCTTCCCTCCCCTTCCTCCTCCCCTCCCTTCCCCCCTCCCTCCTCTTCTCCCCTCTCCTCCTCTTCTCCCCTCCCCCCCTCTTCTCCCCTCCCCCCCTCTTCTCCCCTCCCCCCCTCTTCTCCCCTCCCCACCCTCTCCTCCCCTCCCCACCCTCTCCTCCCCTCCCCACCCTCTCCTCCCCTCCTCCCCCGTTCCCCTCCCCTCCCCATCCTCCTCCCCTCCCTTTCCCCGCCCGGCAATGCCGGGTACTTCCCATGGCCAGCTGTACGTGGGCTGCTCGAGGGTTGGAAAACCAAGCAATCTTTATGTCTTGGCACCAAGTAAGAAAACCAGAAATGTTGTATACCAAGAGGTTTTGAGAAATTGAAAATTGACAAAACGTCATGGAGGAAATGTACTGTGATATTGCTCTAAAATATACATCTTCTTTTCATCATATATTTGTATTATTCTTATTCAACCCGAGCGAAGCCCCCCCTCCCCTCCCCTCCCCTCCCCCCTCCCTTCCCCCCTCCCTTCCCCCCTCCCTCCTCTTCTCCCCTCTCCTCCCCTCTCCTCCCCCTTCCTCCTCTTCTCCCCGCCCCCCCTCTTCTCCCCTCCCCCCCTCTTCTCCCCTCCCCCCTCTTCTCCCCTCCCCACCCTCTCCTCCCCTCCCCACCCTCTCCTCCCTTCCCCACCCTCTCCTCCCCTCCTCCCCCGTTCCCCTCCCCATCCTCCTCCCCTCCCTTTCCCCGCCCGGCAATGCGGGTACTTCCCATGGCCAGCTGTACGTGGGCTGCTCGAAGGTTGGAAAACCAAGCAATCTTTATGTCTTGGCACCAAGTAAGAAAACCAGAAATGTTGTATACCAAGAGGTTTTGAGAAATTGAAAATTGAAAAAACGTCATGTAGGAAATGTGCTGTGATATTGCTCTAAAATATACATGTTCTTTTCATCATATATTTGTATTATTCTTATTCAACCCGGGCGAAGCTCCCCCTCTCCCTCCCCTCCCCCCTCCCTCCCACTCCCCTCCCCCCTTCCCTCCCCCCTCCCCTCCCAATTATCAGCAAAGTCATGGACTTTGCTCCCTCCCCTGCCCCCTCTCCTCACCCTGCCCCTCCCCCCCCTCCCCTCACCCTTCCCCTCACCCCTCCCCTCCTCCTCCCCTCCCCCTCCCCCTCCCCTCACCTCCCCCTCCCCCTCACCTCCCCCCTCCCCCTCCCCCTCACCTCCCTCCTCCCCCTCACCTCCCTCCTCCCCCTCCCCCTCCCCCTCCCCTCCCCCCTCCTCCTCCCTCTCCCCCTCCCCCTCCCCTCCCCCCTCCCCTCCCTTGCCCCACCCGGCAATGCCGGGTACTTCCCATGGCCAGCTGTACGTGGGCTGCTCGAGGGTTGGAAAACCAAGCAATCTTTATGTCTTGGCACCAAGTAAGAAAACCAGAAATGTTGTATACCCAGAGGTTTTGAGAAATTGACAATTGACAAAACGCCATGGAGGAAATGTACTGTGATATTGCTCTAAAATATACATGTTCCTTTCATCATATATTTGTATTATTCTTATTCAACCCGGGCGAAGCTCCCCCTCTCCCTCCCCTCCCCCCTCCCACTCCCCCCTCCCACTCCCATCCCCCCTTCCCTCCCCCCTCTCCCTCCCCTCCCCCCTCCCCCCTCCCCCTCCACTCCCCCCTCCCCCTCCCCCTCCACTCCCCCCTCCCCTCCCCCTCCCCTCCCCTCCCTCTCCCCCTCCCCCTCCCCCTCACCTCCCCCACTCCCCCTCCACTCCCCCTCCCCCCTCCCCCCCTCCCTCCTCTTCTCCCCTCTCCTCCTCCCCCTCCCTTCTCTTCTCCCCTCCCCCCCTCTTCTCCTCTCCCCCCTCTCCTCCCCTCCCCACCCTCTCCTCCCCTCCCCACCCTCTCCTCCCCTCCCCCCCATTCCCCTCCCCTCCCCTTCCTCCTCCCCCTCCCCTCCCCTTCCTCCTCCACTCCCTTCCCCCGCCCGGCAATGCCGGGTACTTCCCATGGCCAGCTGTACGTGGGCTGCTCGAGGGTTGGAAAACCAAGCAATCTCTATGTCTTGGCACCAAGTAAGAAAACCAGAAATGTTGTATACCAAGAGGTTTTGAGAAATTGAAAATTGACAAAACGCCATGTAGGAAATGTGCTGTGATATTGCTCTAAAATATACATGTTCTTTTCATCATATATTTTTATTATTCTTATTCAAACCGGGCGAAGCCCCCCCTCTCCCTCCCCTCCCCCTCCCCCTCCCTCCCCTCTCCCACTCCCCTCCCCTCCCCCATCACCCCCTCTCCTCCCCCCTCTCCCGCCCCTCCCCCTCCCCTCCGCCCCTCCCTCCTCACCCCCCCTCTGCTCCCTCCTCACCCCCCTCCCCTCCGCCCCTCCCCTCCGCCCCTCCCCTCCCTCCTCACCCCCTCCCCTCCCTCCTCACCCCCCCTCCCCTCCTCACCCCCCCTCCCCTCCCTCCCCCACTCCCTCCCCCACTCCCTCCCCCCTTCCCCTCCACTCCCCCCTCCCCCCCTTCCCCTCCACTCCCCCCCTCCCCCCCTTCCCCTCCACTCCCCCCTCCCCCTCCACTCCCCCTCCCCTCACCCCTCCCCCCTCACCCTCCCCCTCACCTCCCCTCCCCCTCACCTCCCCCACTCCCCCTCCCCCTCACCTCCCCCCTCCCCCTCACCTCCCCCCCTCCCCCTCACCTCCCCCCCTCCTCCCCCTCACCTCCCCCCCTCCTCCTCCACTCCCCCTCCCCTCCCCTCCCTCCTCTTCTCCCCTCTCTCCTCTTCTCCCCTCTCCTCCTCCCCCTCCCTCCTCTTCTCCCCTCCCCCCCCCTCCTCTTCTCCCCTCCCCCCCCTCCTCTTCTCCCCTCCCCCCCTCTTCGTTGGAGGTATTGACTTATATAGGGTTGGTTTTCTAAGGCTTATATCAAAATATTAACTTATATCAAATGGGTCTTTTGAGGTGAAAGTGTGATGACGTCACCACGTCACACGGCACGAATGCGCGCCTGTGTCGTAGGAGGTACTGACTTCTATAGGGTTGGTTTTCTAAGGCTTATATCAAAATATTAACTTATATCAAATGTCTTTTAAGATGAAAGCGCGATGACGTCACCACGTCACGCGGCACGAATGCGCACCTGTGTCGTTGGAGGTATTGACTTCTATAGGGTTGGTTTTCTAAGGCTTATATCAAAATATTAACTTATATCAAATGTCTTTTAAGATGAAAGCGCGATGACGTCACCACGTCACGCGGCACGAATGCGCGCCTATGTCGTTGGAGGTATTGACTTATATAGGGTCGGTTTTCTAAGGCTGTAGGCCGCACCTCATTTTGTCAAATAAAGTGGTATTCGGGTGGTTCCGGTATTTGGGACCGCAGGGACGGAAAGTGCAGGTACGGGGTGCTTGGCACTCCCCAGCCGGCCCGCTCTGAAGGTTCGGATCGGGACACCGGGATTCATTCCGGTCGCCCGGTCGGCCCGGAGGTGGGGGTGCGGGGCCTGTCACGGAACGTCAAAACAAACGGCCTGCCGGGGCTGCCCAAAAGTCGGGCGTGAGGGGCGCGTCCACTAATGGAACGCCTCTCGCTTCCCAGATCGAGGGCCACGTGGTCAGGAGAACCTCATCCCTTCGGGTTGCCCTGCCGTCCCGCCGTGGGCGCTGGCAGGGTGTACTTCAAACTAAGCTTAAGTGTCAAGTGTTAAGTTCCTCCTTGCCCTCGCAAGGGAAAGGCTAGGGTCAAGCTCTTCCAAATTTCCAAACACTAGAAATCGGACGTCTCAAATTAATTAACTAATTTGTTAATACATCTCAGTCGCCCGCGACCTCTCTAGCGCGGGCGTCGAACCAGTTAATTTCCGGGCGACCGGGCCGAGTATCGGCCCGGCCGTGGCCGAAGCCGTTGATTCCACCGTTGCACGCTAACGCGTAGGCTCGCGCGTCCCCGGTCCGCCGGGGCTCCGCGGGTGTCCTACTGTGCCCACGTCGCCATGCTCCCTGAATAAGAGAGTCAGACGTGGTGCCCGGGGATGGAGTTCGCTGTCTAAACATGGTAGCGCTAGGCCAGTGGGACCGCCAGGACCCACGTGCACTCACAAGTTGTTATGCGCGTGGGCGGCAGCATCACACCGGGGCGCCCAAACGCTCCCCGGCTAAAGTTCATCCTGGAAGCGCCCGCATTGTGCGGACAAACCAAGTCAAGGGCCACGTGGTCAGGAGAACCTCGTCCCTTCCGGTCACACTGTGCCTATCGGCCGGCCTCGAAGACCGAAATTGTGACGGTGTCACCCGAAAGAATCACCCGAATACCTCCAGCGACAGGTACGGTGTGCGAAAGAGGAGGTGTGCGAGAATGTCCGACTCTGGGGTGTGTGAGGAAAAAGTGCGCGCCGAGGAGTGAGTGTGCTGTCGAGAGTGAGTTGGTCGTAGCGCGTGTGCGGGGGGGCACATGGAAGCGCGTCGTGGGGAGTGTTACAAGGGATGTAACGGAAGCATGCACGCCTGTGGTGAGTGTTACGGAGGGTGTAACGAGAGAGTATGTGCAAGAGGATGCGCGAGAAAGGTGTGTAACGGATGGGGGCAGGAGGAAAGAGTGCGCTGGTGAGAGTAAGGGTGAGTGCGCGACCGAGTGTGGAGGTGAGAGTAGTGAGAGTGACACGGAGCATGAGTTGGTTGTGGCAGGTGAGAGAGGATGTACACCTGGAATGGAAGGATGCACACCTGGAATGGTAGAGCGCGTATGGGAATGCACGCTGGAGTTGGTAGTGAGGCACGTGGTTGGGTGTGCAAGTGAGAGCACACCTGTGGTTGTCACAGAGGAGGTGACCGAGGAGGGAGCGCGAAGAGGTGTGTTGGTGAGGTGTGCGAACGACAAGTGTGTGCAAAGGTGTGCGGTGGTCAGGTGTGTGACAAAGTCTGTGAGCGGAATGAGTGTACCTGGGTGTGTCAGGGAAGGTGCAATGACAAAGAGCATGGAGACAGCTGGATGTATGAGCAAGGAACGGGCTGCGGGGTGTAAGCATGCAAGTGGAGCATCGACGCTAACCGGGTTAGCGGTTAGAGCGACGTATAGCCGAATCGGGCCCTCGGTGCGTGCCGGGCAGCTTTGCGTGCTGCGGGGATCCGCGGGGATTGTGACCGCGGCGGTTTCGAAAGAACCGCCGTGCGGGATCCACGCCGGGCCGCGCTTTGAACGGCCGCGTCCGTGCTCCACTAAGCGGAGCGGGCGGTCCGGTAGGAAGGGTCGTCACGGCGACCCCTTTGTGGTTGAGGCGTTCCGGCAGGGCGAGATCGGGCCATTGGACGGCTCTGTGCCGAGATGGTGCGTGGGATCTCGGCCCGGGTAAACCTCCTTCCCTGCACCGAGTGCCGGACGGATCCAGCCGCTGGCACCAAGCAACCCACATTCATTGAAAGCCGAGCTTTAGAGATGAATTGGCGCACCGAGAGGCTCAAGTGAGTAGACATGTGATGAGGATAGTGTTTTGGACCCGAAATTGAAAAAAAGCAAAATTTGATGATTGGTAGTGATTGGCAAATTTTTAATTAGCTGGAATTTGATGTGCAAAATTGGTAGTGAGAGATACCCGATGTGGTGGGATGGCAACTCTGCCATCTCTCACAGCGGGGGCAAAGGAGCACTAGTTATGGGGTTGGCAGTGAAAACTAGCCCGGGAGGGTTAGGATAATGATAGGGATCTAGAGAAGATGACCTTAGGTAACGTTAAGGTTAGGTAGTGACAATGATACCTGTAGTGGGGATGCAGGGAAATTAGTTTGGATGATAATGACGTGGTATGTGCTTAGTTTAAAGGGAAGACGGGGAGCACTAAGTTAGCAGGGCAACGGGTAGTTCAGATGATGCCATGTGTATGGTTAAAAGGTGTGATTGCACAGGTGTGCAACTGGACAGGTGTATGGAGCAGTGTTTGAGTGAGTGATAGTGATGTGAGTTGTGCTGACCAAATGGTCCTGGAAGGAAGGAGGGTGCAGGTGGCACCAGGTGATTGCACAGGTGTGCAACTACAGGTGAATGGAGAATGGTTGTATGGAATAAATGGTCTGGAGTATATGGAGTATTGGAATGGATGGTCATGGAGTGAGTATGGTGGAAACTGTGGAGTGGAGTGGATGGTGCGAAGGTGTGGATGGGGGAAAGGAGGATGGACCCCATCACGAATACCCAGGGAGGGTAGTGTAAGAGTTAGGTAGAGGGTACAGGTAAATTGTGGTTGGATATTGGCATCTGTGGTGCGTGGTGGAAGAATGGTGATTGAATGGGTGCATTAGTGTTGTGGAAATGGCTGGGCGTGCAGCCTGTTAGTGTGTATAGTTGGTTGGGCACTCCACCACTGTGAGGATGTCGGCCAGGTGAGGCCGCAGGTGGGCTCTGGGAGCCGGTAGTTGTTGTGGATGGGGCCCGAGGATCCGGAGGACGGACCCGGGTAGCCCAGTGCCAGAGGGCACCAAGGGGTGACAGAGCCAGGAGGGGCCTTCCCCAATTAGATAGGTTAGGGTGAGGAGCTAGGTAAGCTCGGGTGGCAACTACAGTGGTGGAGGTGTGCAGGTGGGTAGACCTGCTGGGAGAGCTACACGACTCAGCCCTGAAATTGTGCAAGGGCACAGGGAGTTGCATCAGGGGAGTGAGACCCCAAATTGAGGAAGCACCACAGTTTGGTCAATGGGAATTTGGTTCTTAAAACCGCATAGAGTAAGATGGCCAATGGTTTTGCAGGGAAAGACCCCGGGTAGTGTAAAGTGTGTTAATGTCATTTAGAGGATAGTTAGGATTAGGAATCTCCTCGCACCATCTACATCCACTCACCTGAGGTGACGTAACTCCACACCATGCCATGGATGTTTTGTTATTTTATTATTTTGATGCAAATGTTTGGATGTGAGACGCATCATGACGTGGGTGTGACATTGTGCTGATGTTCCATCTCTCCCTCCTTATGAGGATTGATGATGAATTGGTGATGGCAAATTTTGGTTAGTGGGATTGTGGGGACGAATTTGGTGTAGGGGAAATATGGGGGAGACGTGACGTAGTGACGAATTTGTAAATGTGTAGATTGTTGTAAATATGGGGTAAGGGCAAGGGCAGAGTAGGTGACAGGGGGGGGTGACGTACGGTAGGGACGAGCTTTTCTCCGCTCCGTCTCCATACGCACCTCGCCTTGCATTGCCTTTATTGATGTGTACCCTTGTGACCTTACCACTCGCTCATCTGTCTTTTCCCCCCTTGTCTCCCACATGAGGACTGTGCGCCACTGGGCGCCAAGGGGAGCGTGCGAGAGTCCGCCATTGGGCGCCCGAACCTCTCGCAACCACAGCTGTCTGCATCGATGCACCACCTTTGGACCACATGTATGTGGCTGAGCACCACTTATGGACCCCATGGGTTGGGGCATGGCCCCTCTGCTGGAACCGGCCATGAAGGCCCGAGATCATGCTGGCGGACCTTGGTCACAGGGCACCGATGCGCCAAAGGTGAACCACACGTAGTCGGCCCTGTGGGCCATAAATAAAGAAAATAAAAATGGACACGTTCTGTGCAAGTTTCATTTTATTATTGCAAATAGGCCGCCAGCAAAGAATATGACAACAATTGGAAGAGAGCATTAGCCAGCAGAGGGAGCCGAAGAGCAAGACACCACCAAGGGTTTGTTGGTTTATTTTTATTATTGAACAGTGATGACTGTGCACCGATTGGTGCTTGAGGGTGCTTTGGTGCGTTTTGGGTGCTTTCTGGTGCATCGATGCAGGGCAGACTGTCTCCCCCCCAAAAAGAACAATCACAGGTCCTGCTTTGCGTATTGTAAATAAAAGTAGAGTCATTGTAAATAATGCGCCCCCACCGTAAATGTATAGTTTGAAGACCATTCCGCAATTCGGTTAGCTGTGGGCGTGAGTCTGTTAGGTAGGGTGCAATGGAGCAGTGGGACATATTTATTTATGTTTTAAAACTGTCACACTCAGGGTCAGGTTAAATGTAGAGGGAACTACACCTACGTGCCACACTAAAAGTAAAGGTAAGAGGCCCGGCACGTGCCTAAGAGGAAGAGGGTGCAGTGTTGTGGATATGAGGATTGTGTTTTTTTGTTTTTATTGCTTTATTCTGGACACTCCTGCCTCCAGTCTGTGTATAAAGGTCAAAGGTCGTTCCGTAGTTATTTCATAAACAATCACGTTAGCCAATCATAGATTTCCTCCTTGTTGACAGTTATTTCCTTATTCTGTGTAGTAGGCTAAGGATTTGTTTTCCATTAATTGACACTCCATTGCACCGAATTCAAATAGATAGATCCCCTTTCATTTTCAATTAATAAAGCCGCAATTGCCAACTGTTTTCACCACGACTCCATGAGCCACGAGGTAGGCTCGGAGAAGAAGGGGGAGGAGCTGCCGAATCCTGGGCGTGCCCGCCCATCGTCATCAAGGGTGGAGCCAGAGGGCCCGTGCCGACCAATCAGGGCCGAGGCGAGCTCACCGATGGGCGTGTTCTAGCGGCCGGCGGCTTGATCGCCCGCGGCGTTATAAAAAGCGCACGCGGAAGCCGTTGACAGAAGCGCGGGGGAAGCCTTTGACACAAGTGCGCAGGAGTGATGAGAAGGAAGCCTCTGAGAGAAGTGCGCGAGAGTGATGAGAAGGAAGCCTCTGACAGAAGTGCGTAGGAGTGATGAGAAGGAGGCCAAGAGAGAAGTGCGCGAGAGAGATGAGTTTCTGAGTCCCCCCAGAGAGTTGCGCCAGAGACGGCAGAAGAGTCCAGACTGATTAAAAAGGGAGTCCTGAGAAAGCACACGACGTCCCCACGGCAGCAGTTTGAACCACAGGAGCTTGAACCACAGGAGCTTGAACCACAGCAGCTGGACCACAGCAGCTTTGAACCATCGCAGCTTTGACCGCCGCAGCTTGAGCGTTGACGGCAGGTTGCTGTTGAGGAAGGGCGGCGGCTGCTCCCTCCTGGCCCGGCCATCCTCTGGTCCGAGCTGAACCTTCCTCCCGGTCCAGCCATTCCCTCCTGCCTCCATTCCCCATTCGTGTGAGTCTGTCTTTGTTTGTTCTGTCCTGGGTTAAGTAAGACTGTTTATAGGTAAGCTAAGTTTTCACTGTGTCCTTCTGGTCCGTCCCTCTTTCTGTCTTTATTTTGTTATCCTTCCTTCTTCCTTGGTTTCTTTCAATCCTGTAAATAGTAATAAATAATAATCGTATTTCAAACCTTTTTGTCTCCTTCTTCTTCTTCACATCCGCGTCGTCTTTGTCATTTCCCAATAGAACATCTGTGGCACGATTTGGCCAACGTTCAGAATCGGGTCTTAGTCATTGTTAACGGTTCGGGCCGCGGCGCCATCCGCTCGGCAAATCCAGTAACATCTTATCCGCGGTCTGTAACAATATATTGATTGTACAATTGATTACTATTGTTGTTGTACTGTTATTCTTGTGTGATCTTAATACAATATTTGTTTGTTGGTTACAATTGGTGTGGCTTCACCATTTATCTTTGACATACAGAATAACACATCTTTCTGCCATGACTCCTCTCGGGGCTCGGAGGTACACCGTGCCTGGGGTTTGGGGAGGAGCACGTAACACAATGGACTACAAAATGTAAATGTTTCATGATATTTGTTATATTATATCACCTTTATCTATCAATATTGTTGAAATGAAGATCAAATAGCTGTATGTTGAAATATCTTGAAAAAGTCAAAACTTTACATGGGGTGTTCTTACTTTTTCACATGACTGTATGTATGTATGTATGTATATGTGTATATGTATGTATGTATATGTGTATACGTATGTATGTATGTATATGTATGTATGTATGTATGTATATGTGTGTGTGTATATATATATATATATATGTCGGTCGAAGACCTCAAGGGAAGGAAGAAGAAGAAGAATCAGAGCAACAATGTTTAATGGGATCGATTACAAACACACAGTGTGGAGCGAGGCTCAAGAATGCACCGCCTAACACGCAGCGGGCAATTTCTCAAGACACTCGCTGAAAAATGAGCAAAAAGGCATTTCATTTATAGCAAAATATCAGACAAGAATCTGCGCTAAAGACATAGCAAACCCTGGGCCATAATGACAACACCTCCCATTGTCCCTTCCTACAGAAGGCCAAACTTAGACAAACAGATGTAAGCATTGGATGGGCTGAGCTTTTTTGGCTCTTTATCTAAACATATCAGACCCGAGCGCAGGCCGAAGTAAATATTCTCATACACTAGGCTAAATGGTAGATGAATGATTGGATACACGTGCTGAATACATTAACAACTAGAACGGGCACTCGGTAGAGCGCATACCTTCGCCGCAGCTACTGTTCTGTACTTGCCCTTGACCTTTGACCCGATTGCTCCCAAAATCTAATCAAATGTGTCCCGTATAATAACCAATCATCCCACCAAATTTCATGCAATTCGGTTGAATACTTTTTGAGTTATGCGAATAACATACACACACACACACACACACACACAGACATACAAATCATAACTTTGAGTGAAATACGATCGAGTTAAAAATAGTCAGAATTTGAGCAAATCTGTTTCATTCGTTTGTTAATATGCCTCATCTCTTGACAAATCTGCAATTATAATTTTTTTTGAGGTTGAAATGATCGCGGGAGATTGCGTTATAGTGATGACGTCCTGGATGGACATCTTCTTCTTCAGTCGCGCATAACTTTGAGTGAAATACGATCGAGTTAAAAATAGTCAGAATTTGAGCAAATCTTTTCATTCGTTTGTTAATATGCCTCATCTATTGTCAAATCTGCAATTATAATTTTTTTTGAGGTTGAAATGATCGCGGGAGATCGCGTTATAGTGATGACGTCCTGGATGGACATCTTCTTCTTCAGTCGCTCATAACTTTGAGTGAAATACGATCGAGTTAAAAATAGTCAGAATTTGAGCAAATCTGTTTCCCAAAATCTAATCAAATGTGTCCCGTATAATAACCAATCATCCCACCAAATTTCATGCAATTCGGTTGAATACTTTTTGAGTTATGCGATTAACATACACACACACAGACATACAAATAAATACACAGCGATCAAAACATAACCTTCCGCTTTTGCGAAGGTAATCAAGGATATGTAATGTCTATATTTCTCCTGAGGTTGGTTACGTCCTTTTTTAGGAGACATACTAGAAACTACAAAGATATATAATTAATTATTCCCTTTGCGAAGAAGGCGTTTAGCATACATGTTTTCTCTGTACGTGGGTCGCGAGCATATTATCTACTGTTTGGCACATACATTCAAGGACTTGCTTACTGGGCTAAGGATCCACCCTGCACATCGAGCCTCGAAACCACATTTTGTCCACTCGCCTCTGCCTGCAGCTGAGTTCAAATCAGTTTTTCAGAAGCACGATATATAATTTCAGATGTTATACTCAATTGAGTCATGGGGTTTAAACCCTAATGGCTGACAGTTCCTCCCTTTGTCTTTAGAAGACAACTCCTTGGAAAGACACCGTATTCCCCAGTGGTCAGCATCCCAATTAGTCACATGCTAGGCACGACATAGCGTCACGCATGCTCAAGAAAGATATCGGCCCTAACTGGCCGTCTAACATTCAACGTATGAATTGTTAGCCATAATTCGCGACGACGGCGCCTGGGTAAGAGATTGCTGCCGCCCGGCCGGATTCCGAATACACCCTCGCAGCGGCGTAAGTGCGACCCGGTTGCCAGCCAGATTTAGGGGCCCTCCATATGCAGGCGTGGTCCTCGCGAATTAGGGCAAACAATCGACGTCCAATGCCATCAAGCCTTGTACATGTGATTGCTCTGTGGAAGAAAAGGAGGCACATTCGTCATCACCAATATCCATCTCCTCATAATCTGTGTCAACGTCAGTATTCAAAGTGTTGGGTGTTTTAAGCTGAGACGATCCCAAAGTGGTTGTTACGGGTGGTGTAAGTGGTGGTGAGGGTGGTTCTCCCGGATATCCCGGATACATGTTTGCCATCCGCTCCTCACTGCTGGCATAATAGCAATAGCTCTTAAAAGAACCTACACTTTCTAAATCACAGGTATAATCATCCCAACTAAAATCATAATCATTATCAGAATCCCAAGCATCAATAGGTTCATCGATTTCAAGCCAGGAATCATAGATCCCCAAAGCCACATCCTCTTGCCACGAAACGTCGAGGCCATCAACCCAATCGTGGGGGTCCGAGACGATAGAGTTGGCTGGTTCACCAATGGCCTTTGGATCCTTCCCATATAGTGAAAGTAACATCCCGTTGTTGGTGGTGGATGGGGTCCATCCTGTGAAACATTTTCTCACACAAATCATGATTAGGGATTTCATTATAACTACGGTGAGTACGATTCCCACGATTATGGCCAGGCCTGTCAATAGCCATTTTACAATGACCCCTGTCCATCCTCTGAACCAGGCTGATATGCTGGACCATACATTATTGGCTTCTTCCCTTCCCTTTCGGCTATCCGCGAGATCCTGGGTCGCGGCCTTAAGCCGACTGATTGAGGCCTCTATGCCTCCCGAGTGATCTGGGATATATGTGCAGCATTTTCCATCAATAACCCCACATACTCCTCCCTTTTCTGCTAACAACATATCCAAAGCCACTCGATTCTGCATCACCATTGTTCGCATATGCACTAATTCGTCTTCCAATTGTAGTTCTGCGATTCGAGTTTCGTTTCCAATTCGTTCCATTACTAATGCGAGACTATCTATCCGCCAATTATTCATAGTCACTCCCGCTTGGGGAAAAAATGCTCCTAATAGGACTTGCCACCAGCGTCCGTCCAGTCTTACTGTTTCATCCGGGTTCCAAAGAGAGAATCGTTTCTTCCTCTCGTGGGTAGGGGTGTACCCTGTTTCGTTAAAATGATCTACCAAATTTACCTTGGGAAAAATGGATCCCAGATAACAAGTCCCTCCCCACTGGTCGGGTAAGTATGGATATGCTTTATTTCCGCAAATAAACATTACTCCATGGGGTGGGATAAGGGCCGAGGCCATGCATTTACCGATCTCAACGCGGGTGGCGCTTGGTGTTCCCCAAGATATGGTTAGCTTGGTTACGTTATGCTGGGATTGGTCATCTATGGTTATTACAAGGGGGCCTCCCTTTTCTCTCCCTCTGGTGTCGGATGGCAGGGTATGGGTACATTCCGAGGTTCCCATCTGAACGTGTCCCTTTCCTATAAGACACACCCGTTCCTTTTGCTCTGTCACCCAGACTGGATCAGGTGGTTTGTCTAACAAAGCCTGCTTAATGGGTGGGGTATATCGAAACTCCCGGGAACACACTGCTGGGGATTTTGGGCCTATCAGTTCCAAGGTTGTGGTCAGACATGGGGTACGCAAGGGTCCTGAGCACATATCTCGTAGGGACAGGGGCAGCACTACCATTTCTATCCCTGTCGTACTGGTGTGGGGAAAATGCATGCACATCCAACAACGTGATCGGTTCTGTACCTTCGCCATTGCACGGGTCACTGTCCAATACGTATTTTCCTTTGGCTTTTTCCTGCTTTCGATCCGTCGGTGCGGAATTAATATGTATGAGATGCATGGTGGCCTATAGTCGTAGGGGGTCTGTGACGTCATGAATTCACATTGTAGTATCAGAGTAGTGCCGCTGTTCAGTAATACATGCGTGGTTAAATTGTTCGAGTCCTTTCCCCATTTGTAACCTGGCCTGGCCATGTTTACTATTGGTGCGCTGCCTTGTCGTGGCGCTTGCTTCAAACGACTGAGGGCAGCAAAACCTGTCTTCCTTCCATGTGAGTCTGTGTACAACGCCCTCCACATTATCCGTGTCCATACGTCTTCCTTTACATGGCAGCAGGGTATATTTATCCTCTGACCCCAGATAACTCTCTGCCGGTAGACCTTAACGGTTTGGTCGCCATATGCATATGTCTCCGTGTTCGCCCATGCCCTCGTGTCCCCAGTGCTGGCAAAGCAGTATATTAAACTAAGTGTGATTGCCACCCCTAACAGGCGGTGGTGCAGCATCCTCGATCTGTGGTGGTGCGTTTGAGGTGTCTGTGTTTGTGGGTATGGCCAACTTACAATGTGTGGCATGTACCCAGGACGACTTGCCCTCACAAAACACCGCTGTTGGTGTGATCAGAAGAACTTGGTATGGCCCCGTCCACCTTGGTTCGAGCGCAGTCTTACGGGTGAAATGCTTCACCAGCACGTAATCTCCTGCCTCGAAGGTGTGGATAGGCTTGCTTGCTGGCTCCGGTAGGGCCTCCCGAACGCGTTCATGTATGCTGCGTGCCACATGGGACAAACCTATGCAAAACTTTAGAAGCATGTCATCCATGATAGGTAATTCAAGGGCTGCCATATCCACTGGCGCCGATACCGTTGACATATAGCGCACGAGCGACAGACCATGGTAACCACAGTCGAAAGGCCTGGTGCTGCCCAGGTGGAAGTGACCTGCCTCATCACCCCCCTATGGCACACATGGCCATTTTGATGCGCCATGCGTGCCAACCATGGCAATAAAGCTCGCGGTGCCACGGGTTTGTCATTAATCGTCCACATTTGTCCTTCTGCGGGGCGCTGAGCTCCCAATTTAATCCAATCTTAATGTTCTACGTTTGAGGCCGCGGCTTGTAATTGTATTACATCGAACTCTGTAGGTGCGGATGTCGGAACGTCTGTCTGGGCAGTCACTTTAGCGCCCTGTTTGCGCGTAACTACTGGCATATTATTTCCAACCTGTTGGTTTGCCGCTAGTGCTGCTGCTCCGTCGGCTCGGGCGTTTCCACGGGCCACAGCGTCGTCTGTACGCTGGTGACCTCGGCATTTAACTACAGCTATTTCACGTGGAAGCATAATACTATGAAGCAGATTTCGCACTAAGTCCCCATTTTTAATGAGTGCTCCCGCTGAAGTGAGGAACCCTCTTATTTTCCATATGGCCCCTTTGTCGTGGACCACTCCGTGTGCGTATGCCGAGTCTGTATAAATTGTCACTGCTTTTCCTCGCTTACTTCGCACGCTCTCGTGAGTGCGTACAGTTCAGCTTGTTGTGCTGACCAGGTGGGCGGGAGGCGGCCGCTTTCGACCGTCTCCGTATCCGAGCATACTGCGTACCCAGATAACAGGGATCCATCCCAAGCCCGTTTGGCTGAACCATCGACGTAATAGGTGTGATCGGCCTCCTGTAGCGGAGTGTCCTGTAAGTCAGGCCTTACCGTGGATATTAATTGGACCACGTCCATGCAAACGTGCGGGATTCCCTCCTCCTTTGTTGGCAAAAGTGTCGCTGGGTTAAGAATGGTACACCGCATCACCGTCACGTTGGGTGCCATAATTAATGCCGTTTCGTATTGCATCAGTCGAGTGGCTGTGAGATGCTGTGTGTTTCGCTGTTGTAGTAGTGTATGGACGCAATGCGGTACCTGTAAAAGGACCGGATGTCCCATAACTATGTCGGCCGTCCGCTCAACTGCGTATTGGGCAGCCGCCACGGCTTGTAAACACAGCGGAAAGCCTTGTTCTACCGCATCAAGCTTTTTGCTGAAATAGGCTACTGGACGTTCCCTATCTCCATGAGTCTGAGTTAATACGGATTGTGTGAATCCCCCTACTGCATGGGTGAAAAGTGTGAAGGCCTTTTTATAATCGGGAAGGCCTAAGGTTGGGGCCGTTATCAGGGCTCGTTTGAGTCCTTCGTAGCAGCGTATTCGATTGTCCGTCTAGTTCACCATCCGTGGCTGGTCGTTTTTCGTCGCCTCATACAGAGGTTTTGCTAGTAACGCATAGTCTATTATCCATGTACGACAGTACCCTGCCATTCCCAAAAATCGCAACAAACACACTAACACTTCACTGTTATCCTTCACTTCACTTCAAAATTTCACTGTTATCCTATCAATACCTGGACATTTTCCCCTTCCTTCCTAGATACGCGAATTTCACACCAGTATAAACCCACTGGAAAAATTATCTGAAAAATAACGAGCCTCCCTTTGAGCAATAATTTAATTGATGTGATTCCCATATACCTGGTGGAGTTCTGTTCACCTGGTCTGCAGAGCCGTGATCCAATCTTCACCAGCCCCCAATCACCTTCTTATCACAAAACAACAGTCCATAACTAACCACTTTTTTTTATTTCTTGTCTTTTCCATCAACTTTTATAACCTTTTCCTCCACTTTCTCATCAATTCCTGCAGTCACCTGTCATTGACAAGTAATCCATCTGATTCGACTTTCCACTCCAATCATCTTTGCACTTTCCATGACCTTCTTCTCACTTCCTTTTAAACCTTTTCTTCAGACACAACCCACATGAGTTATGAATACAATTTCCCCTTTCAGGCACGTGTCTAGTCACTCACAAAGTGTCCATAAGACAACGTCATTATATTTCACAGAACTCCACCACTCTATTAAATCCTAAACATGCCCAATGGGCAATCCACGAAAAAATCAAAGCATTTTCAGTCCCCCTTTCCCATACACTAGCCAATGTAAGTCAGCCAAACATAAATAAAGAGGTTCCAGCGAGTTGTGACCTCCATAACTCTAAACAACTCCGCTGGCACCTTTTAAAACAAACTTTCCCAGTCACTTACTAAAATAAAGTGCAGCTCTTGTCCGTAGATATACGTTAACCAAGGTTACATGAGACTTGACAACAATATTCCTGCCCCGTGGAGCAAGGCATCAGAGACAACTCCCCTCTCCACCTGAACTTATCCCAGGTAGAATTTAGCTACCTACAGAGAAAGTACCTGCACAACACATTTACAAACCAATTCGTCCTCTCGTATTAGGGGACGTCACAAATGTTCCACCACAATTCACAGCAGGTGACCACCCACCTGCCTTCTGTCGAAGTCCAGTTCAATTTCCATTCACAGACAGACAGACAGACAGATAAACGGACCGGGTGAAACCATAACCATCCATCCTTCCGATTGGACTCATGTCAGCATCACATGTCATTCTTGCCTTCATTCAACGCATTCTGCCATCCCAAGTCGGCCAAATACAAGCCCCGGCCATGCCGTTGAATAAACACCCAGTCGGTTGACAGCCTATCATTTTTGACTTTCACTCCCAATTTTACTCATCCGGATTGCCCAACGCCCGTAGGCAATTTGGGGAACCCCTTGTCAATCCATGACACACTTCAATGACTCACACCATAAACACAAATACACGCTGCAATGACAGATCATTCATTCCCTTATACACAAATACCTGTACTCACTCCAACACATCCAGTGCGTAGCTTAACTTAAAATACTAATCGTCCTACCTTTCTTGGGCTAGTCCCTCCTGTAGTCCTAAGATCGGGTCGCCCCCCGATTCCTAACCTTAAACGCAGTTCTCACGCCGGAGTAACTTAACACCTATTATCTATCACCCACATATGGGTCTACCTGCTTCCCACGCAGGAAGCTTACCTGAGGGATATCCCTCCTTATCTCGGGCGCCCTGTATAATCGATTCATTACCCACTGCTGCTCTGGTTTAAACTAAATATGGTTCGGAATGCAAGCCAGGTGGTACAGCCGACAGAGGTCCACACGTCCAAAGCAAGGCAGGAGGCTTCAATTTCGATGTGCAAAAATTGCTTACCCAAATTAGGTGCCGGCAGGCCTCCTTTCCGACCTAGAACGTGAGGATCCACCTCGTCTGCACACTTGGATGATCCCACTCCTGACACCAAAATTGTCAGTCGAAGACCTCAAGGGAAGGAAGAAGAAGAAGAATCAGAGCAACAATGTTTAATGGGATCGATTACAAACACACAGTGTGGAGCGAGGCTCAAGAATGCACCGCCTAACACGCAGCGGGCAATTTCTCAAGACACTCGCTGAAAAATGAGCAAAAAGGCATTTCATTTATAGCAAAATATCAGACAAGAATCTGCGCTAAAGACATAGCAAACCCTGGGCCATAATGACAACACCTCCCATTGTCCCTTCCTACAGAAGGCCAAACTTAGACAAACAGATGTAAGCATTGGATGGGCTGAGGTTTTTTGGCTCTTTATCTAAACATATCAGACCCGAGCGCAGGCCGAAGTAAATATTCTCATACACTAGGCTAAATGGTAGATGAATGATTGGATACACGTGCTGAATACATTAACAATCAAGGATATGTAATGTCTATATTTCTCCCGAGGTTGGTTACGTCCTTTTTTAGGAGACATACTAGAAACTACAAAGATATATAATTAATTATTCCCTTTGCGAAGAAGGCGTTTAGCATACATGTTTTCTCTGTACGTGGGTCGCGAGCATATTATCTACTGTTTGGCACATACATTCAAGGACTTGCTTACTGGGCTAAGGATCCACCCTGCACGTCGAGCCTCGAAACCACATTTTGTCCACTCGCCTCTGCCTGCAGCTGAGTTCAAATCAGTTTTTCAGAAGCACGATATATAATTTCAGATGTTATACTCAATTGAGTCATGGGGTTTAAACCCTAATGGCTGACATATATATATATATTGTTGCGAATATGGCATTTGGCCTCCATATCCGCTTGTAAATATTCCCCTATTTCCCCAATACTCCCCAACTATCCGCAATCCCCCATTCCCTAGTCCCATTGCCTGTAAATAACACTCTGTAGAACCGACCTTCCCCCTTTTCCCCCATTAAATGTCGTGCCCAGGTCCACCGCATCTCACGTAGACAACTAAAGGACATCTTGATAGTTATTCTTAGTCTATGTCAGTTAAGGACTCGTTTCCATTAATTCTGACTCTTCGTTGCACCAGAATGTGATCGTATGGCACCAGTAGTGAGTTTAGGACCTCCCCTTACCTCCTCCCATCTTCCCCATAAAACAACAACAACAACAACAACTACAACTACAACAACAGAGGAGAATGGGGGCGGCGCGGCGCGGGGGGAGTGTGCGTCCTCACACCGGCTCGGTTAGCCGCCATTGACCATGCGCTCCGACGGGGTTACCACGAAGGGGCTCCCTGTCAGCACCTCGTCAAGGGCGGAGCCGGTAACCCCCCCGCACGCACCCAATGAGAAGCAACGGGCCGATTCCATCTGGGGCGGAGCTAACGAGCCGAGGGCGTGTCACTCCCCGCCGGATATATGCGGCCACCTTACCGGACGTGACGTCAGATGCGCCCCCGACTGAAGAAGACAAGTCGCGACCTTCCAGCGCTGAGAGCGACCTCCCCGCATCATTGGACCGGACCGGGTCGATTCTGTCCTTGAGCCAAGAGTGCACCTTGAGCCATCGACTACCCGCTTTCCTTGCCATCAATCCCCGTGTGAGTCAGTTTTGTCCCGTTTATCTGTCGTCTGTCGGGGCTAATATAAGAGTGTGTCTAAGTGCCTGCCTTTCTATGCTGTCCCTCTTGTCGTTGTAATCTGACCTTCCGCCCTAATATAACCTCCTCCGGAGGTCTTGAGAACTGAACCCTTGGTGTCGTGTCATTTTAACCCAGCCGTTGTGTCCTTTTCTTCAATTGATTTAGCGTAGCGCGACTCGGCAACGTTCGAGTATAATCGGGTAACTTGTGCGGACACGGCGGCCATTCCGCTCGGCCCACCCTAACATCAAAGTCGTGTCTGTAACAATTGGTGTCAGGAGTGTCGGATTCGAACCTGGGACTAAATTTATTAGGCCCAAATTTTGGAACACCAATTGTACCACTAGGGTAACAATTGGTGTTGGGGAGGTAGAATTCGATCCGGAGCGCGTTTCCCGCGCTCGAAATTATAACGGCGAAATTTGATTTTGTTTTACGGAAATAAAAACCCGAATTTTGAAAGTCGCGCTATGGCGGATCAAGACGGCTGGGGTCCGGTAGGGGAGAGTGAGGCAGGGTCGGTCCAGGACCAAATTGAGGGACGTGAGGAGAGCGAAGCAGTGAGGGTAGCAGACGCACAAAATAGCGTCGTTGCGCCCGACGTAGCGGGAGCGCAAAATGGCGCCTCGCTGGTCACCGCGCCCGCGACCGTGGCAGCGCCCCTGGTGGATTTGAACCTTTTCCTCCTGCAAATGAGGGCCCTTATGGAACAAATGGGTGAGCAATTGGGAGACCAAATTAGAGGTTTGAAAAGCAGTATGGGACAAATGGGGAACCGGATGGAGGCTCAGAATGAGCAAATGGGGGTAATGGGAAACCAAATGGGGGTAATGGGAAGCCAAATGGGGGTAATGAGGGACGAAGCGAGGGGTACCGGTGAGAAGTTAGACAATAATTTTGAGGGGTTAGACAACGGGATAAAAGAGGTGAGAAATGGGTTAATGGGGGTAGAAAATAGAATGGCTGCCCAGGAGAATCAGATAGAGGGAGTGAAAAATGGGTTAGAGGGGTTAGAAAACAGGATGGAAGGCAAATTGAGGGACATGAGGGACCAAGCGGAAAGGGAAGTTAACCAAATGGGGCAGCAGATAGAGGGGGTCAGAATGGGGGTAGAAACCAAACTGGATGCTCACAGGGAGGAAATGGAGCAGATGAGGGTGGCATCTGGGCAGGAGATGCAGGTGATGGGAGAGGAGATCAGAAGAGGAGTGAGTGAGGGGGTCGGAGGAGTGCGCGAGGAGGTGAGGCACTGTAAGGAGCGCATGCAGAAGGAGGTGAGAAAGGGGACTGTAAAATTGCAAAGTGGTATAGAGGAGTTGACGCTGGGAGTAGAACAACTGACAGTGGGACAAAAGGAGTTGGGGGAACAGGTAAAGAAGGAACACTGCGGTATTAGGAGGGTTAAAAGCGACACAAAACGACATAAAAAACGACTTGGTAGCGACGAAGAGGGAATGTCAGATGGTACGTGAGGGATTGACAACGAGGTTGGACGAGGTGATAGAGGTAATGGAGACGAAGGACCGGCAGGTGAGGACGCACATGGAAACGGTCAAGGTAGCCTTGGAGGACGAGCTTGAGGAGACGTACCGGGGAATAAAAGAGGTGAAGCAGAAATTAGAAGAAGTGGAAGAAGGGATGAGCGAAATTAAGAAGCGACGGAGAGGGGATAAGAAAGAGATAAAAGAGGAGGTAAAAGAATTGGTCCAAAGTCTGTGTTTGGATCGTGATGATGTGCTCATTAACCGGATGAGGGATTCGCAGGTGATGGAGGAGAAGCGAAGAGGAAGAGGACCCGGTGTAAGTGGTGACCAATATGGTCGTGCGTATGATGCGCCAGGGGATTTAAGAAGCTTGGGGGTCGAGATGGACCCGGGTGTTCGTGAGAGGCCGTTGGTGAAGTGTGCGACAGGTCTGGTGTGCGAAAAAGGGGGTGTGCGAGAAAGTCCGACTCTGGGGTGTATGAGGAAAGAGTGCGCTGTCAAGAGTAAGGGTGAGTGCGCTGTCAAGAATGGAGGTGAGAGTAGTGAGAGTGACAAGGAGCGTGAGTTGGTTGTGACAGGTGAGAAAGGATGCACACCTGGAATGGTAGAGCGTGAGTGGGAATGCACGCTGGAGTTGGTAGTGAGGCACGTGGTTGGGAGTGCGAATGAGAGCACACCTGTGATTGTCACGGAGGAGGTGACAGAGGAGGGGGCGCGAAGAGGTGTGTTGGTGAGGTGTGCGACCAACGAATGTGTGCCAAGGTGTTCGGTGGTCAGGTGTGTGACCAAGGCTGTGAGTGGAATGGGTGTACCTGGGTGTGTAAGGAAAGGTACGAGGAGCATGGAAACGGCTGCATGTATGAGCAAGAAAGGGGTAGCGTATGCTTGTAAGAATCCAGGTGAAGCATCGACGGTAACCAGGTTAGAGGTTAGGTCGACTTCTAGCCGAAGCGGGCCCTCGGTGCGTGCCGGGCCTCGCTTTGAACGGCCGCGTCCGTGCTCCACTAGGCGGAGCTGGCAGCCCGATAGAAAGGGTCGTCATGGCGACCACTTCTTGGTGAGACGTGCCGGCAGGTAGAGATCGGGCAATTGGATGGCTCCACGCCGAGGTGGTGCGTGGGCTCTCGGCCCGGGTAAGCCCCCGTCCCTGCACCGAATGCGGGACGTGTCCAGCCACTGGCACCAAACAACCCGCATTCATGGCTTGGCTTTACGAAGCCGGGCTTTGGACGGGAATTGGCGCACCGAGAGGCAGTAGTGAGTAGACTGTGTGATGAGGTTAGTGTTTTGGCCCCAAAATTAGAGAAAAACAAAATTTGATGATTGGCAAAGGATTGGCAGTAATGATTGGCAGATGATGAGTAGTGATTGGCAAATTTTTGATTTGTTGAAATTTGATGTGCAAAATTGGTAGTGAGCGATGGGCCCGGTGGGTAAGGGTGGCATCCCTGCCACCCTTCCCATGTGGGGCAAATGCGCTATAGTTTATGGGGTGTATGGCAGTGAAAACTAGCCCGGGTGGGTTAGGTTAAATTGATAGGGACCTAGAAGATGGCATTAGGTAACGTTAAGATTAGTTAGTGACTGATACCTGTAGTGGGGACGCAGGTAGATTAGTGTGGATGATAATGACGAGGGAGCGCAATAGTTTAAAGGGACGACTGGGAAGCGCAAGTTTCAGAAGGGAGTAGTTAGATGAGATGATGCCGTGTGGTTGAGAGTTGAACAGGTGTGATTGCACAGGTGTGCAACTGGACAGGTGTGTGGAGCAGTGTATGAGTAGTGAGTGTGTGGATCAGCGCGAATGCGCTTGGGGAGAGAAGGGTGCAGGTGGCACCAGGTGTGAGAGCACAGGTGTGCAGGTACAGGTGTGTGGAGAGAGTTGGAGTAAGTGGTACGGAGTGGTGTGCATGGTGCGAAGGTGTGGATGGGGGAAGAGTGGACCCCTTTCACAAGTACCCGGGGCGGGTAGTGTAAGTGTTAGGTAGAGGGTATAGGTAAATTGTGGTTGGATATTGGCATTTGTGGTGCGGTTGCAGAATGGTGTTGTGGATGGGTGCATTAGTGTTGTGGAAATGGCTGGGCATGTAGCCTGTTAGTGTGTGTAGTTGGTTGGGCACTCCACCACTGTGAGGATGTCGGCCAGGTGAGGCCGCAGGTGGGCTCTGGGAGCCGGTAGTTGTGAGTGGGTGCCTGAGGATCCCGGGTGTGGATCGGGCAGCCCAGTGCCAGAGAGGGCACCGAGTGGGGAGAGCGCCAGAGGGCCTTCCCCAGGTAGTTAGGTTAGGGTAAGGAGCAGGTAAGCTCGGAGGCAACTGCAGTGGTGGAGGTGTGCAGGTGGGTAGACCCGCTGGGAGAGGTACACGTCGCGGCCCAGAAATTGTGCGAGGGCACCGGGAGATGAATCGGGGGAGTGAGACCCCAAATTGAAAAGCACCACAGTTTGGCCAATGGGAATTGGTTTTTAGAACCCATAGTGTAAGAGGGCCAATGGTTTGGCCGGAGAAAGACCCCGGGTAGTGTAAAGTTGTTAAAGTCATTTAGGAAATAGTTAGGATTGATGAACCTGTCGCACCATACGCAGCCACTTACCTGTGGTGATGATGATGACTCCACACCTGTGTTTTCTTTGTTTTGGTGCAGGAAATGAGATTGCTGTGGATTTGTGAGACGCATCACGACGTGGATGAGACATTGGGGTGATTCCATCTCTCCCTCCTTAGGAGGGACTGATGATGAATTGGTGATAGCAAATTATGATGTTGAGTTGGAGATGGCAAATTTTGATGGGAGTTGAAAATGGCAAATTTGATTGGTTAGGAGGGAGAGAAGACGAATTTGGTTTATGGGAGGAACGGGGAAGACAGTAGGGATGTTTGTTGATTTGTAAAGTAGATGTTTATGGGTAGTGTTGTGTTGTGTGGATACAGTAAGGGGTAAGGGAGGGGCCATGTAGGTTACCTGGTGGGGGGGGGCATACGGTGGGAACGTACCTGTCTCACCTGGTTCCCATGTGCCCCCAGTGTGCATTACCTTGCATTGCGTGCACTTTTGCGCCCTTACCACCTTACTCACTTGTCTGCTTCTTTTGTCTCCCACCTCCGAGGATCTGGTTTTGGGGCAGAGAGAGAGGAGAGAGAGGTGCTGGATCCACAGTTGTGGGCCTGCACTTTCGCTGCTTGCTGCCTGGATCGATACACCATATGGACCGCAATGTTTGTGGCCACCCACAATGGACCGCAGTTCTTTTGCGGCCATGCACCACCCGTGGATGGACCTATGGGTCAACGTGGCACCTGTGCCATACAGGTGAACCACTTTTAGTTGACACCACTGAAGGCCACAATACAGAAATGGACGCGGTTGGCGCCTTTCTTTATTTTTTTTGAAAGAGGCAAGAACACCAAGTGCACCACACGAAGGCAAGACCAGCGGCAGAACGTCGGCCGGCTGCGACACCACCGGTGATTTATAGACACTTTATTGGTGCACCGGATGGTGCTGACTGTGTGATGGGGTGGTGCTTTTGGTGCTTGGAAGGGGTGCTCTGCACATTATTAAAGGCCGTAAGGCCACAGAGCACTCGTGGGTTGGTGTATCGATGCTGGCATGCGTGCTCTCTCTATGCATAACATCTGCATGTGTTCCTCCAAAAACAGGTCCTGGATCGTAGTGTAAATATCAGCGTAGTCTTGTAAATAATGCTCCCTACCGGCTGTATGTTTAGTTTGCGAATTCTTTCCGGATTCGGTTATCCTGTGGGTGTGTTTCTGTGAGGAGAAGGGTGCAACGTCGCAGGGGGACATATTTACTCATTTGTGAATATCTGTAAAACTGGCGCACTCAGGGTAGAGTTAATAGTAGAGGGAACTACATCTGCGTGCCACACTAAAGTAGGTAAAAATTTATCGGGTCGGGACGCCCCGAGGGTAGAGAAGGGTGCAATGTTGCGAATATGGCATTTGGCCTCCATATCCGCTTGTAAATATTCCCCTATTTCCCCAATACTCCCCAACTATCCCCAATCCCCCATTCCCTAGTCCCATTGCCTGTAAATAACACTCTGTAGAACCGACCTTCCCCCTTTTCCCCCATTAAATGTCGTGCCCAGGTCCACCGCATCTCACGTAGACAACTATAGGACATCTTGCTAGTTATTCTTAGTCTATGTCAGTTAAGGACTCGTTTCCATTAATTCTGACTCTTCGTTGCACCAGAATGTGATCGTATGGCACCAGTAGTGAGTTTAGGACCTCCCCTTACCTCCTCCCATCTTCCCCATGAAACAACAACAACAACAACTACAACTACAACTACAACAACAGAGGAGAATGGGGGCGGCGCGGCGCGGGGGGAGTGTGCGTCCTCACACCGGCTCGGTTAGCCGCCATTGACCATGCGCTCCGACGGGGTTACCACGAAGGGGCTCCCTGTCAGCCCCTCGTCAAGGGCGGAGCCGGTAACCCCCCCGCACGCACCCAATGAGAAGCAACGGGCCGATTCCATCTGGGGCGGAGCTAACGAGCCGAGGGCGTGTCACTCCCCGCCGGATATACGCGGCCACCTTACCGGACGTGACGTCAGATGCGCCCCCGACTGAAGAAGACAAGTCGCGACCTTCCAGCGCTGAGAGCGACCTCCCCGCATCATTGGACCGGACCGGGTCGATTCTGTCCTTGAGCCAAGAGTGCACCTTGAGCCATCGACTACCCGCTTTCCTTGCCATCAATCCCCGTGTGAGTCAGTTTTGTCCCGTTTATCTGTCGTCTGTCGGGGCTAATATAAGAGTGTGTCTAAGTGCCTGCCTTTCTATGCTGTCCCTCTTGTCGTTGTAATCTGACCTTCCGCCCTAATATAACCTCCTCCGGAGGTCTTGAGAACTGAACCCTTGGTGTCGTGTCATTTTAACCCAGCCGTTGTGTCCTTTTCCTCAATTGATTTAGCGTAGCGCGACTCGGCAACGTTCGAGTATAATCGGGTAACTTGTGCGGACACGGCGGCCATTCCGCTCGGCCCACCCTAACATCAAAGTCGTGTCTGTAACAATATATATATATATATATATATATATATATTGTATACATGATCGAGGCTCGTGTAAGAGCTAAGATTAATCACAAAAAAACAAAGGGACACATTAAACATATAATAAAGGGAGCGTGAGACAAGATGGGGAGAGAGAGGGAAGCACACAAGTGCAACAGTAGAGAGCAGGGATATTGGGAGATCTGGGGAGGGAGAGCACTTGGGGAGAGGATGCATGGGAAGTGGGGGGGGGGGGGGGGGTGGGGTGGGAGAGGTATAAAACACATGGAAACTGCTCGGACTTCCAGGAAAGAAGTCGGTATATCAAAAAAGTGGATCTGTGGTGAATTAATGGGGGTAGAAAAGATCAAGGATTTGGATGGGGGAAGATAAGAGATGGTGGTGAACAGCTGTTTTAAAGATCCGGAGGGAGGAGTGGGATTGAAGAGAGTGAGGGAGTTTGTTCCAGAGGCGGGAGAAATGAGGAATGAAAGAGTGAAGGTGAGCAGAGAGTCTTGTTTTTGTCAGTTTCACAAGAAGAGGGTTGCTGGCAGATATTGTGCGATCTCGAGGAATATTTGGAATATTCACAGTTATTATTCTGTAAGACAATGCACATTCACCCTGTTACCATTTTCTAAGACATCTTTAATCTTTTTTTCGAAGGTTAGAAACACCATCTTCAAGTTCACTCAACATGTAATATTCAAAATGAATTTTATTTCAAAAAAGAAAATCAGTTCCAGAAATACTTTGGATTAGTAGCGTTGGAGTCAGCATGAGGGTTAGCATTGGGGTTAAGGGTCACAAGAGCACAGATGAAGAATGAGCTGTTTGGGTTCAGAAGTTTTTTTAACCTGTGAACACACCACAGGTTGAAGCATCTCAAGAGAAATTCCAGTAGAACGCCTGCAATATAAGCCTACACTAATAGGACAAAATTTTATAAGTTTGGCAGTGTTATAAAATCATTTAGATAATTATATATATATACACATCTGTACATTGTAATTTTTGAATACAACACACAGTGTTTGAGGCCATTGTTGACATTTCACCTCACTGTGCTTTGACTCTCTTCAATGGGTTAAAACGAGTGGGATTATAAATCAATTTGAAAATAAACAAGGAAAAGCAGAAACTGGGGCATACTTTTAAGGCCAATTTGCCATCACATCAGGAATGGTCGATTGTCCTCCTTGAGGATATAAAAGGAATGAAGTGGAATAATTTGGGAGATAGTGCTTAATTGTCTCTTATACACATGATCAAGATATCCCAGGTTCAGGTTCACAGTGAATAAGTCTTCCTTTAAACAGGACATGGTCCACTGAAAGATGAGGAGGCACACAATGTCATATGTTTCCCCATCTCCCATAAAAGATAAAAAGTCAATTTGTATTTGAAGTTTGACAAATGTCTATTGATGCTGAGAGTGGACCCGAGATATCTTGGGGGGTGGGGGTGGTGGCGGTGTTGTTGTTTTGCTGTGGTCACTCTTCACTGGCAGGGGCGGTGCTGCCTGCAGGAAAATGGGGGTTAAAGGTCAGAACATGGACAATTTTTTGAGTGAGATGAAAAACTCAGTCATCTCAAAAATAGTCAGGTTCACCATGTTTTTTCGTTCAAAAATTTTGGAGATGAGCAAAACGATATATTTTTGGAATATTCAGAGCATGAGGAATCCAAAAATTAATGTTTACATTTGCGTAGACACCTTTGCGAAAATGACACACAGGACAGTGATGAAGATCTGTAAAAGCATATTCCTGAACGGTATAGACCTAGTAGATCCTGTGTATAGGACTTATAGTTCAATCTGATACTAACAAGGCTGCTTTCTTGCTTTATAAACCCATACCTATAACTTCAAAGGACTTGCAATATCATGTATTATGTAATAGTTATATCACAAATATAAAGACAATGGTTTTCAATTACCTTCGTTTGTTGCTTTTCTATAATCCTGAGCACTATTTTAAGGCCTTTATTGAATTCCTTGACCCAGAAAACATAGGATTAGCATTTTAAATCAAGTTTCTAGGTTGACTAGAAGCCGAGATAGCGCAAAATATGCATTTTATGGCGTCCATTTTGAAAATCCAAAATGGCGGCCATGCAGGTGTCTGTGCAAATGCCAACATTGATTTTCGGATTCTCCATGCTCTGATGATTCCAAAAATGTACAGGTTTGCTAATCTCCCAAAATTTTGAATGAAATTGTATTTGTTAACATAGTGAACCTGACGAAAACAATCTCTGTCCATACAAAAATATCCTGAATGGTAATAATGTAATAACAATCCTACTCAATCAATAACAAAAATCTGCTCGACTTGCTGAACTTGCAAACCATACTTTATGAGCGATCAAGCACAACAAAGTGGAATTGCTCATTGGAACCAAGTGGCAAGACCCGATATGTTGCTGGAGACATGGAATTGGATTGTTCAGTGGTTTTTCATGGAACACCTGAGAGTGATATATGTGCTTTGGCAGAGCAGATACATCACTTACTGGATTTATAGAGAGATAATGTTTAGATAGGGAAGGTATGGCAATGCAAACTTCGACTTTGCTGACACTCACAACAGCCTGCCATATACAGTGCATTCAGCAAGTATTCAGACCCCTTATAAACCCCCTTACATCACCATATAAAGATGATGTTATTATCTGCATTTATATCACTATATAAAGATGATAAGTTATAATCTACGTTGACATCACTATATAAAGAAGAATGAATGAATGAATGAATGATCGTTTTAAGGCCATTTCCCCCGCTAGAGCAGGGGTTAGCCTTGCGACCCCCATGACAATCATGGTTCCCTGTTTGAGGCAATGTTTTTTGAGGCACTATATAAAGATGATAAGTTATAATCCACATTTATATCGCTATATAAAGATGATAAGTTATAATCTACGTTTATATCACTATATAAAGATGATAAGTTATAATCCACATTTATATCACTATATAAAGATGATAAGTTATAATCTACATTTATATCACTATATAAAGATGATAAGTTATAATCTATGTTGATATCACTAAATAAAGATGATAAGTTATAATCTATGTTGATATCACTATATGAAGATGATAAGTTATAATCTACATTTATATCCCTATATAAAGATGATAAGTTATAATGTACGTTTATTTCACTATATAAAGATGATAAGTTATAATCTATGTTGATATCACTATATAAAGATGATAAGTTATAATCTACATTTATATCCCTATATAAAGATGATAAGTTATAATGTACGTTTATATCACCATATAAAGATGATAAGTTATAATCTACATTTATATCACTATATAAAGATGATAAGTTATAATCTACATTTATATCCCTATATAAAGATGATAAGTTATAATCTACATTTATATCATTATATAAAGATGATAAGTTATAATCTACATTTATATCCCTATATAAAGATGATAAGTTATAATCTACATTTATATCACCATATAAAGATGATAAGTTATAATCTACATTTATATCCCTATATAAAGATGATAAGTTATAATGTACGTTTTATCACTATATAAGGATGATAAGTTATAATCTACATTTATATCACTATATAAAGATGATAAGTTATAATCTACATTTATATCCCTATATAAAGATGATAAGTTATAATGTACGTTTATATCACTATATAAAGATGATAAGTTATAATCTACATTTATATCACTACATAAAGATGATAAGTTATAATCTACATTTATATCACTATATAAAGATGATAAGTTATAATCTACATTTATATCACTATATAAAGATGATAAGTTATAATCTACATTTATATCACTATATAAAGATGATAAGTTATAATCTACATTTATATCACGAAATAACGATGATAAGTTATAATCTACATTTATATCACGAAATAACGATGATAAGTTATAATCTACATTTATATCACTATATAAAGATGATAAGTTATTATCTACATTTATATCACTATATAAAGATGATAAGTTATTAATCTACATTTATATCACTATATAAAGATGATAAGTTATAATCTACATTTATATCACTATATAAAGATGATAAGTTATAATCTACATTTATATCACTATATAAAGATGATAAGTTATTATCTACATTTATATCACTATATAAAGATGATAAGTTATTAATCTACATTTATATCACTATATAAAGATGATAAGTTATAATCTACATTTATATCACTATATAAAGATGATAAGTTATTATCTACATTTATATCACTATATAAAGATGATAAGTTATTAATCTACATTCATATCACTATATAAAGATGATAAGTTATTATCTACATTTATATCACTATATAAAGATGATAAGTTATTAATCTACATTTATATCACTATATAAAGATGATAAGTTATAATCTACGTTTATATCACTATATGAAGATGATAAGTTATAATCTACATTTATATCACTATATAAAGATGATAAGTTATAATCTATGTTGATATCACAATATAAAGATGATAAGTTAGAATCTACGTTTATATCACTATATAAAGATGATAAGTTATTATTTACGTTTATATCACTATATAAAGATGATAAGTTATTATTTACGTTTATATCACTATATAAAGATGATAAGTTATAATCTACATTTATATCCCTATATAAAGATGATAAGTTATAATCTACATTTATATCACTATATAAAGATGATAAGTTATAATTTACATTTATATCCCTATATAAAGATGATAAGTTATAATGTACGTTTATATCACTATATAAAGATGATAAGTTATAATCTACATTTATATCACTATATAAAGATGATAAGTTATAATGTACGTTTATATCACTATATAAAGATGATAAGTTATAATCTACGTTTATATCACTATATAAAGATGATAAGGTATAATCTACATTTATATCACTATATAAAGATGATAAGTTATAATCTACATTTATATCCCTATATAAAGATGATAAGTTATAATGTACGTTTATATCACTATATAAAGATGATAAGTTATAATCTACATTTATATCACTATATAAAGATGATAAGTTATAATCTACATTTATATCACTATATAAAGATGATAAGTTATAATCTACATTTATATCACTATATAAAGATGATAAGTTATAATCTACATTTATATCACTATATAAAGATAAGTTATAATCTACATTTATATCACGAAATAACGATGATAAGTTATAATCTACATTTATATCACTATATAAAGATGATAAGTTATTATCTACATTTATATCACTATATAAAGATGATAAGTTATTAATCTACATTTATATCACTATATAAAGATGATAAGTTATAATCTACATTTATATCACTATATAAAGATGATAAGTTATAATCTACATTTATATCACTATATAAAGATGATAAGTTATAATCTACATTTATATCGCTATATAAAGATGATAAGTTATAATCTACATTTATATCACTACATAAAGATGATAAGTTATAATCTACATTTATATCACTATATAAAGATCATAAGTTATAATCTACATTTATATCACTATATAAAGATGATAAGTTATAATCTACATTTAAGTTATAATCTACATTTATATCACAATATAAAGATGATAAGTTATAATCTACATTTATATCACGAAAAGATGATAAGCTATAATCTACATTTATATTACTATATCAAGATGATAAGTTATAATCTACATTTATATCACCATATAAAGATGATAAGTTATAATCTACATTTATATCACTATATAAAGATGATAAGTTATAATCTACATTTACATCACCATATAAAGATGATAAGTTATAATCTACATTTATATCACTATATAAAGATGATAAGTTATAACCTACGTTTTTATCGCTATATTGGGAGCGAGACATGGGTCATGAATGTAGAGCAGCAACGAAGGCTGGAAAGGGTGGAAATGCGAATGGTTCGGTGGATGTGCGGAGTATCGTTGAGAGAGAGGAAGACAAATGATGATTTGCGAAAGATGATGGGATTCGCTCTTTCATGAGCCTCGATCTTGTATACAAAAAAAAAAAAAAAAAAAAAAAAAAAATAGAGCCTGTGATTGATGCTGTGAAGAGGAACAGGTTGATATGGTTTGGTCACGTGTTGAGGAAGGATGAGAGTGACTGGTTGAGAAGAGTGATGGAAATGAATGTAGAAGGAAGTAGAGGACGGGGAAGACCGAGAAAGACTTGGCTAAAGATGGTGGAAGAAGAAATGCGGGCAAGGGGGTTAAACAAGGAGAGATGCAGAAAATAGGGCAATATGGAGAAGATTGTCATGGGGACCGCAAGGCTAACCCCCGCTCTAGCAGGGAAAATGGCCTGAAAATGCATGTTGTTGTGTGTTGTTGTTGTATATCGCTATATAAAGATGATAAGTTATAATCTACATTTATATCACAATATAAAGATGATAAGTTATTATCTACGTTTATGTCACTATATAAAGATGATAAGTTATAATCTACATTTATATCACTACATAAAGATGATAAGTTATAATCTACATTTATATCACTATATAAAGATGATAAGTTATGATCTACATTTACATCACTATATAAAGATGATAAGTTATAATCTGCATTTATATCACTATATAAAGATGATAAGTTATAATCTACATTTATATCACTATATAAAGATGATAAGTTATAATCTACATTTATATCACTATATAAAGATGATAAGTTATAATCTACATTTATATCACTATATAAAGATGATAAGTTATAATCTACATTTATATCACTATATAAAGATGAAAAGTTATAATCTACGTTGATATCACTATAGAAAGATGATAAGTTATAATCTATGTTTATATCACTATATAAAGATGATAAGTTATCATCTACATTTATATTACTATATAAAGATGATAAGTTATAATCTACGTTTATATCACTATATAAAGATGATAAGTTATAATCTACATTTATATCACTATAGAAAGATGACAAGTTATAATCTACATTTATATCACTATATAAAGATGATAAGTTATAATCTACATTTATATCACTATATAAAGATGATAAGTTATAATCTACATTTATATCACTATATAAAGATGATAAGTTATGATCTACATTTACATCACTATATAAAGATGATAAGTTATAATCTACATTTATATCACTATATAAAGATGATAAGTTATAATCTACGTTGATATCACTATAGAAAGATGATAAGTTATAATCTATGTTTATATCACTATCGAAAGATGACAAGTTATAATCTACATTTATATCACTATATAAAGATGATAAGTTATGATCTACATTTACATCACTATATAAAGATGATAAGTTATAATCTATGTTTATATCACCATATAAAGATGATAAGTTATAATCTACGTTTATATCACTATATATAGATGATAAGTTATGATCTACGTTTATATCACTATATAAAGATGATAAGTTATAATCTATGTTTATATCACTATATAAAGATGATAAGTTATGATCTACGTTTATATCACCATATAAAGATGATAAGTTATAATCTACATTTATATCACCATATAAAGATGATCAGTTATAATCTACATTTATATCACTATATAAAGATGATAAGTTATAATCTACATTTATATCACTATATAAAGATGATAAGTTATAATCTACATTTATATCACTATATAAAGATGATAAGTTATAATCTACATTTATATCACTATATAAAGATGAGAAGTTATAATCTACATTTATATCACTATATAAAGATGATAAGTTATAATCTACATTTATATCACTATATAAAGATGATAAGTTATAATCTACGTTTATATCACTATATAAAGATGATAAGTTATAATCTACGTTTATATCACCATATAAAGATGATAAGTTATAATCTACGTTTATATCACTATATAAAGATGATAAGTTATAATCTACGTTTATATCACTATATAAAGATGAAAAGTTATAATCTACGTTTATATCACTATATAAAGATGATAAGTTATAATCTACGTTTATATCACCATATAAAGATGATAAGTTATAATCTACGTTTATATCACTATATAAAGATGATAAGTTATAATCTACATTTATATAACCATATTAAGATGAAAAGTTATAATCTACGTTTATATCACTATATAAAGATGATAAGTTATAATCTACGTTTATATCACCATATAAAGATGATAAGTTATAATCTATGTTTATATCACGATATAAAGATGATGTTATAATCTACGTTTATATCACCATATAAAGATGATAAGTTATAATCGACGTTTATATCACTACATAAAGATGATAAGTTATAATCTACATTGATATCACTATATAAAGATGATAAGTTATAATCTACGTTGATATCACCATATAAAGATGATAAGTTATAATCTACGTTTATATCACCATATAAAGATGATAAGTTATAATCTACGTTTATATCACTATATAAAGATGATAAGTTATAATCTACATTTATATCACTACATAAAGATGATAAGTTATAATCTACATTTATATCACTATATAAAGATGATAAGTTATGATCTACATTTACATCACTATATAAAGATGATAAGTTATAATCTGCATTTATATCACTATATAAAGATGATAAGTTATAATCTACATTTATATCACTATATAAAGATGATAAGTTATAATCTACATTTATATCACTATATAAAGATGATAAGTTATAATCTACATTTATATCACTATATAAAGATGATAAGTTATAATCTACATTTATATCACTATATAAAGATGATAAGTTATGATCTACATTTACATCACTATATAAAGATGATAAGTTATAATCTACATTTATATCACTATATAAAGATGATAAGTTATAATCTACGTTGATATCACTATAGAAAGATGATAAGTTATAATCTATGTTTATATCACTATATAAAGATGATAAGTTATAATCTACGTTGAGATCACTATAGAAAGATGATAAGTTATAATCTATGTTTATATCACGATATTGTTGCGAATATGGAATTTGGCCTCCATATCCGCTTGTAAATATTCCCCTATTTCCCCAATACTCCCCAACTATCCCCAATCCCCCATTCCCTAGTCCCATTGTCTGTAAACAACAATCAGTAGAGCCGACCTTCCCCTTTTTCCCCCATTAAATGTCGTGCCCAGGTCCACCGCATCTCACGTAGACAACTTTCGGACATCTTGCTAGTTATTCTTAGTCTATGTCAGTTAAGGACTCCTTTCCATTAATTCTGACTCTTCGTTGCACCAGAATGTGATTATATGGCACCAGTAGTGAGTTTAGGACCTTTCCCATACCTCCTTCCATCTTCTTCCCCAAACAACAACTACAACTACAACTACAACAACAATTACAACAACAACGACGCTGCGCGGGGGGAGTGTGCGTCATCACACCGGCTCGGTTAGCCGCCATTGACAATGCGCGCCGGACCATGCGCTCCACGGGGTTACCACGAAGGGGCTCCTTGTCAGTCCCCCGTCAAGGGCGGAGCCGGTAACCCCCCCGCACGCACCCAATGAGAGGCGACGTGCCGATTCCATCTGGGGCGGAGCTAACGAGCCGAGGGCGTGTCACTCCCCGCCGGATATGCGCAGCGACTGACCGGATGTGAGGTCAGATGCGCCCCCAGCCTGGAGAGAGAAGTTGCCACGTACGAGCGCTGAATACCTCCCCGCATCTCTGGACCGGACCGGGTCGACCCTGTCCTTGAGCCAAGAGTGCACCTTGAGCCATCGATACCCGCTTTCCTTGCAATCAATCCCCGTGTGAGTCAGCCTTTTGTCCCGTTTATCTGTCGTCTGTTGGGAATAATATAAGAGTGTGTCTAAGTGCTTGTCTTTCTATGCTGTACCTCTTGTAGTTGTAATCTGACCTTCCGTAACAATATAACCTCCTCCGGAGGTCTTGAGAACTGAACCCTGGTGTCGTGTCATTTGAATCCCAGCTGTGTGTCTTTTCCTTCATTGACCTAGCGTAGCGCGATTAGTCAACGTTCGGGTATAATCGGGTAACTTGTGCAGACGTGGTCATACCAAAACCGCTCGGTAAACTAACATCTAAGCCACGTCTGTAACAATTGGTGTCGAGGAGTGGAATTCGAACCCGGGACTAAATTTATTAGGCCCAAATTTGTAACAATTAGAATCGATTCGGAGCGCGTTTCCCGCGCGAAATTATAACGGCGAAATTTGAATTTGTTTTACGAAAATAAAAACCCGAATTTTGAAAGTCGCGCTATGGCAGACCAAGACAGCTGGGGTCCGGTAGGGGAGAGTGAGGCAGGGTCGGTCCAGGACCAAATTGAGGGACGCGAGGAGAGCGAAGCAGTGAGGGTAGCAGGTTCGCAAAATAGCGCCGTCACGCACGAAGTAGCGGGCGCGCAAAATGGCGCCTCGCAGATGGCCACGGCGTCCACGCCCGCGACCGTGGCAGCGCCCCCGGTGGATTGGAACTTGTTTTTCATACAAATGAAGGCCCTTATGGCCCAGAATAGTGAAGAAATGGAAAGCAGAATGATGGGGGTAATGGGGAACCGGATGGATGCTCAGAGTGAGCGATTGAAGGGCCAATTAGGGGTAATGGGAAACCAAATGGGGGTAATGAGGGACGAAGCGAGGGGTACCGGTGAGAAGTTAGACAATAATTTTGAGGGGTTAGACAAGGGGATAAAAGAGGTGAGAAA
Source organism: Myxine glutinosa (assembly GCF_964187855.1). Taxonomy (NCBI): domain Eukaryota; kingdom Metazoa; phylum Chordata; class Myxini; order Myxiniformes; family Myxinidae; genus Myxine; species Myxine glutinosa. Next base: position 271,556,824 of record NC_136262.1, on the reverse strand, counting down.
TGGGTTAATGGGGGTAGAAAACAGAATGGCCGCTCAAGAGAATCAGATAGAGGGAGTGAAACATGGGTTAATGGGGGTAGAAAACAGAATGGCCGCTCAAGAGAATCAAATGGAAGGGATGCAAAAAGGGTTAGAGGGGTTAGAAAACACCATGGAAGGCAAATTGAGGGACATGAGGGACCAAGCGGAAAGGGAAGTTAACCAAATGGGGCAGCAGATAGAGGGGGTCAGAATGGGGGTAGAAACCAAACTGGATGCTCACAGGGAGGAAATGGAGCAGATGAGGGTGGCATCTGGGCAGGAGATGCAAGTGATGGGAGAGGAGATCAGAAGAGGTGTGAGTGAGGAGGTCGGAGGAGTGCGCGAGGAGGTGAGGCACTGTAAGGAGCGCATGGAGAAGGAGGTGAGAAAGGGGACTGTAAAGTTACAAGGGGGCATAGAGGACCTGACGCAGGAGGTGGAGCAGCTGACGGTGGGACAGACGGAGTTAGTGGAGCAGGTTCAAAGGAACACTGCGGTATTAGGAGGTTTAAAAGCGACACAAAACGACATAAAAAACGACTTAACAGCGACAAAGAGGGAATGTCAGATGGTACGTGAGGGACTGACAACGAGGTTGGACGAGGTGATAGAGGTAATGGAGACGAAGGACCGGCAGGTGAGGACGCACCTGGAAACGGTCAAGGTAGCCTTAGAGGATGAGCTGGAGGAGACGTACCGGGGAATGAAAGAGGTGAAGCAGAAACTAGAAGAAGTGGAAGAAGGGATGAGCGAAATTAAGAAGCGACGGAGAGGGGATAAGAAAGAAATAAAAGAGGAGATAAAAGAATTGGTCCAAAGTCTGTGTTTGGATCGTGATGATGTGCTCATTAACCGGATGAGGGATTCGCAGGTGATGGAGGAGAAGCGAAGAGGAAGAGGACCCGGTGTAAGTGGTGACCAATATGGTCGTGCGTATGATGCGCCAGGTGATTTGATAAGCTTGGGGGTCGAGATAGACCCGGGTGTTCGTGAGAGGCCGTTGGTGAAGTGTGCGACAGGTCTGGTGTGCGAAAAAGGAGGTGTGCGAGAAAGTCCGACTCTGGGGTGTGTGAGGAAAAAGTGTGTGCCAAGGAGTGAGGGTGCTGGCGAGAGTGAGTCGGTCGTAGCGCGTGTGCGAGGGAGCACATGGAAGCGTGGTGTGGTGAGTGTTACAGAGGGTGTGACGGGAGAGTGTGCGCAAGAGTGTGCGCGAGAAAGGTGTGTGACGGACGGGTGCATGAGGAAAGAGTGCGCTGTCAGAAGTAAGGAAGAGTGTCCACCTGTGGTGAGTGTTACAGAGGGTGTAACTGGAGAGTGTTCGCGAGAAAGGTGTGTGACGGACAGGTGCATGAGGAAAGAGTGCGCTGTCAGAAGTAAGGAAGAGTGTCCACCTGTGGTGAGTGTTACAGAGGGTGTAACGGGAGAGTGTGCGCGAGAAAGGTGTGTGACGGACAGGTGCACGAGGAAAGAGTGCGCTGTCAAGAGTAAGGGTGAGTGCGCTGTCAAGAATGGAGGTGAGAGTATTGAGAGTGACAAGGAGAGTGAGTTGGTTGTGACAGGTGAGCGAGGATGTACACCTGGGATGGAAGGATGCACACCTGGAATGGTAGAGCGTGAGTGGGAATGCATGCTGGAGTTGGTGGTGAGGCACGTGGTTGGGTGTGCGAATGAGAGCACACCTGTGATTGTCACAGAGGAGGTGACCGAGGAGGGGGCGCGAAGCGGTGTATTGGTGAGGTGTGCGAGCAACGAATGTGTGCCACAGTGTTCGGTGGTCAGGTGTGTGACCAAGGCTGTGAGTGGAATGAGGGTACCTGGGTGTGTAAGGAAAGGTACGAGGAGCATGGGCACGGCTGGATGTGTGAGCAAGGAACGGGCTGCGGGGTGTAAGCGTCCAGGTGAAGCATCGACGTTAGACGGGGTAGAGTTTAGAACGACTTATAGCCGAATCGGGCCCTCGGTGCGTGCTGGGCCTCGCTTTGAACGGCCGCGTCCGTGCTCCACTAGGCGGAGCGGGCAGCCCAATAGAAAGGGTCGTCATGGCGACCACTTTTTGGTGAGGCATTCCGGCAGGCCGAGATCGAGCCATGGGATGGCTCCGTGCCGAGATGGTGCGTGGGATCTCGGCCCGGGTAAACCTCCTTCCCTGCACCGAATGCGGGATGTATCCAGCCGCTGGCACAAAACAACCAGCATCCATTGCTTGGCTTTACGAAGCCGGGCTTTGGACAGGGATTGGCGCACCGAGAGGTATTAGTGAGTAGACTGGGTGATGAGGTTAGTGTTTTGGCCCCAAAATTAGAGAAAAACAAAATTTGATGATTGGCAAAGGATTGGCAGTAATGATTGGCAGATGATGGGCAGTGATTGGCCAAATTTTTGATTTGTTGAAATTTGATGTGCAAAATTGGTAGTGAGCGATGGGCCCGGTGGGTAAGGGGGGGCATCCCTGCCACCCTTCCCATGGTGGGGCAAAGGAGCACTAGATTATGGGGTGTATGGCAGTGAAAACTAGCCCGGGTGGGTTAGGTTATATTGATAGGGATCTAGAGAAGATGACATTAGGTGACGTTAAGTTTAGTTAGTGACTGATACCTGTAGTGGGGACGCAGGTAGTTTAGTGTGGATGATAATGACGTGGGAGCGCAATAGTTTAAAGGGACGACTGGGAAGCGCAAGTTTCAGAAGGGAGTAGTTAGCTGAGATGATGCCGTGTGTGTGAGAATTGAACAGGTGTGATTGCACAGGTGTGCAACTGGACAGGTGTGTGGAGCAGTGTGTGAGTAGTGAGTGTTGTGGATCAGCGCGAATGCGCTTGGGGAGAGAAGGGTGCAGGTGGCACCAGGTGTGAGAGCACAGGTGTGCAGGTACAGGTGTGTGGAGAGAGTTGGAGTAAGTGGTACGGAGTGGTGTGCATGGTGCGAAGGTGTGGATGGGGGAAGAGTGGACCCCTATCACGGATACCCGGGGCGGGTAGTGTAAGTGTTAGGTAGAGGGTACAGGTAAATTGTGGTTGGATATTGGCATTTGTGGTGCGGTTGCAGAATGGTGTTGTGAATGGGTGCATTAGTGTTGTGGAAATGGCTGGGCGTGTAGCCTGTTAGTGTGTGTAGTTGGTTGGGCACTCCACCACTGTGAGGATGTCGGCCAGGTGAGGCCGCAGGTGGGCTCTGGGAGCCGGTAGTTGTGAGTGGGGGCCCGAGGATCCGGAGGATGGACCCGGGTAGCCCAGTGCCAGAGAGGGCACCGAGTGGGGCGAGCGCCAGAGGGCCTTCCCCAGGTAGTTAGGTTAGGGTAAGGAGCAGGTAAGCTCGGAGGCAACTGCAGTGGTGGAGGTGTGCAGGTGGGTAGACCCACTGGGAGAGGTACACGCCACAGCCCAGAAATTGTGCGAGGGCACCGGGAGATGAATCGGGGGAGTGAGACCCCAAATTGAAAAGCACCACAGTTTGGCCAATGGGAATTGGTTTTTAGAACCCATAGTGTAAGAGGGCCAATGGTTTGGCCGGAGAAAGACCCCGGGTAGTGTAAAGTTGTTAAAGTCATTTAGGAAATAGTTAGGATTGATGAACCTGTCGCACCATACGCAGCCACTTACCTGTGGTGATGATGATGACTCCACACCTGTGTTTTCTTTGTTTTGGTGCAGGAAATAAGGACTGCTGTTGGATTTGTGAGACGCATCACGACGTGGATGAGACATTGGGGTGATTCCATCTCCTTAGGAGGGACTGATGATGAATTGGTAATGGCAAATTTTGATGTTCAGTTGGAGATGGCAAATTTTGATGAAAGTTGAAAATGGCAAATTTGATTGGTTAGGAGGGAGAGAAGACGAATTTGGTTTATGGGAGGAACGGGGAAGACAGTAGGGATGTTGTTGATTTGTAAAGTAGATGTTTATGGGTAGTGTTGTGTTGTGTGGATACAGTAAGGGGTAAGGGAGGGGCCATGTAGGTTACCTGGTGGGGGGGGGGGGGGGGGCGTACGGTAGGAACGTACCTGTCTCACCTGGTTCCCATGTGCCCCCAGTGTGCATCATCTTATATTGCGTGCACTTTTGCGCCCTTACCACCTTACTCACTTGTCTGCTTCTTTTGTCTCCCACCTCCGAGGATCTGGTTTTGGGGCAGAGAGAGAGGAGAGAGAGGTGCTGGCTTCGCAGTTGTGGGCCTGCACTTTCGCTGCTTGCTGCTGGGATCGATACACCATATGGACCGCAATGTTTGTGGCCACCCACAATGGACCGCAGTTCTATTGCGGCCAAGCACCACCCGTGGATGGACCTATGGGTCAACGTGGCACCTATGCCATACAGGTGAACCACTTATAGTTGGCCCCCTGACGGCCACAATAAAGAAATGGACGCGGTTGGCGCCTTTCTTTATTTTGTTTAAAAGAAGTAAGAAGGCCAAGTGCACCACATGAAGGCAAGACCAGCGGCAGAACATCGGCCGGCTGCGACACCACCGGTGATTTGTAAACACTTTATTGGTGCACCGGATGGTGCTCACTGTGTGATGGGGTGGTGCTTGATGCTTGGAAGGGGTGCTCTGCACCTTATTAAAGGCCGTAGGCCACAGAGCACTCGTGGGTTGGTGTATCGATGCTAGCATGCGTGCTCTCTCTATGCATAACATCTGCATGTGTTCCTCCAAAAACATATCCTGGATCGTAGTGTAAATATCAGCGTAGTCTTGTGTAAATAATGCTCCCTACCGGCTGTATGTTTAGTTTGAGGATTCTTTCCGGATTCGGTTATCCTGTGGGTGTGTTTCTGTGAGGAGAAGGGTGCAACGTCGCAGGGGGACATATTTACTCATTTGTGAATATCTGTAAAACTGTCGCACTCAGGGTAGAGTTAATAGTAGAGGGAACTACATTGCGTGCCACACTAAAGTAGGTAAAAATTTATCGGGTCGGGACGCCCCGAGGGTAGAGAAGGGTGCAATGTTGCGAATATGGAATTTGGCCTCCATATCCGCTTGTAAATATTCCCCTATTTCCCCAATACTCCCCAACTATCCCCAATCCCCCATTCCCTAGTCCCATTGTCTGTAAACAACAATCAGTAGAGCCGACCTTCCCCTTTTCCCCCATTAAATGTCGTGCCCAGGTCCACCGCATCTCACGTAGACAACTTTCGGACATCTTGCTAGTTATTCTTAGTCTATGTCAGTTAAGGACTCCTTTCCATTAATTCTGACTCTTCGTTGCACCAGAATGTGATTATATGGCACCAGTAGTGAGTTTAGGACCTTTCCCATACCTCCTTCCATCTTCTTCCCCAAACAACAACTACAACTACAACTACAACAACAATTACAACAACAACGACGCTGCGCGGGGGGAGTGTGCGTCATCACACCGGCTCGGTTAGCCGCCATTGACAATGCGCGCCGGACCATGCGCTCCACGGGGTTACCACGAAGGGGCTCCTTGTCAGTCCCCCGTCAAGGGCGGAGCCGGTAACCCCCCCGCACGCACCCAATGAGAGGCGACGTGCCGATTCCATCTGGGGCGGAGCTAACGAGCCGAGGGCGTGTCACTCCCCGACGGATATGCGCAGCGACTGACCGGATGTGAGGTCAGATGCGCCCCCAGCCTGGAGAGAGAAGTTGCCACGTACGAGCGCTGAATACCTCCCCGCATCTCTGGACCGGACCGGGTCGACCCTGTCCTTGAGCCAAGAGTGCACCTTGAGCCATCGATACCCACTTTCCTTGCAATCAATCCCCGTGTGAGTCAGCCTTTTGTCCCGTTTATCTGTCGTCTGTTGGGAATAATATAAGAGTGTGTCTAAGTGCTTGTCTTTCTATGCTGTACCTCTTGTAGTTGTAATCTGACCTTCCGTAACAATATAACCTCCTCCGGAGGTCTTGAGAACTGAACCCTGGTGTCGTGTCATTTGAATCCCAGCTGTGTGTCTTTTCCTTCATTGACCTAGCGTAGCGCGATTAGTCAACGTTCGGGTATAATCGGGTAACTTGTGCAGACGTGGTCATACCAAAACCGCTCGGTAAACTAACATCTAAGCCACGTCTGTAACAATATAAAGATGATAAGTTATCATCTACATTTATATTACTATATAAAGATGATAAGTTATAATCTACGTTTATATCACTATATAAAGATGATAAGTTATAATCTACATTTATATCACTATAGAAAGATGACAAGTTATAATCTACATTTATATCACTATATAAAGATGATAAGTTATGATCTACATTTACATCACTATATAAAGATGATAAGTTATAATCTACGTTTATATCACCATATAAAGATGATAAGTTATAATCTACGTTTATATCACTATATATAGATGATAAGTTATGATCTACGTTTATATCACTATATAAAGATGATAAGTTATAATCTATGTTTATATCACTATGTAAAGATGATAAGTTATGATCTACGTTTATATCACCATATAAAGATGATAAGTTATAATCGACATTTATATCACCATATAAAGATGATCAGTTATAATCTACATTTATATCACTATATAAAGATGATAAGTTATAATCTACATTTATATCACTATATAAAGATGATAAGTTATAATCTACATTTATATCACAATATAAAGATGATAAGTTATAATCTACATTTATATCACTATATAAAGATGAGAAGTTATAATCTACATTTATATCACTATATAAAGATGATAAGTTATAATCTACATTTATATCACTATATAAAGATGATAAGTTATAATCTACGTTTATATCACTATATAAAGATGATAAGTTATAATCTACGTTTATATCACCATATAAAGATGATAAGTTATAATCTACGTTTATATCACTATATAAAGATGATAAGTTATAATCTACGTTTATATCACTATATAAAGATTAAAAGTTATAATCTACGTTTATATCACTATATAAAGATGATAAGTTATAATCTACGTTTATATCACCATATAAAGATGATAAGTTATAATCTACGTTTATATCACTATATAAAGATGATAAGTTATAATCTACATTTATATAACCATATAAAGATGAAAAGTTATAATCTATGTTTATATCACTATATAAAGATGATAAGTTATAATCTACGTTTATATCACCATATAAAGATGATAAGTTATAATCCACGTTTATATCACGATATAAAGATGATAAGTTATAATCTACGTTTATATCACCATATAAAGATGATAAGTTATAATCTACGTTTATATCACTATATAAAGATGATAAGTTATCATCTACATTGATATCACTATATAAAGATGATAAGTTATAATCTACGTTGATATCACCATATAAAGATGATAAGTTATAATCTACGTTTATATCACCATATAAAGATGATAAGTTATAATCTACATTTATATCACAATATAAAGATGATAAGTTATAATCTACATTTATATCACTATATAAAGATGATAAGTTATAATCTACATTTATATCACTATATAAAGATGATAAGTTATAATCTACATTTATATCACTATATGAAGATGATAAGTTATAATCTACGTTTATATCACCATATAAAGATGATAAGTTATAATCTATGTTAAAATCACCATATAAAGATGATAAGTTATAATCTACGTTTATATCACCATATAAAGATGATAAGTTATAATCTACGTTTATATCACCATATAAAGATGATAAGTTATAATCTACGTTTATATCACCATATAAAGATGATAAGTTATAATCTACGTTTATATCACCATATAAAGATGATAAGTTATAATCTACATTTATATCACCATATAAAGATGATCAGTTATAATCTACATTTATATCACTATATAAAGATGATAAGTTATAATCTACATTTATATCACTATATAAAGATGATAAGTTATAATCCACATTTATATCACTATATAAAGATGATAAGTTATAGTCTACATTTATATCACTATAGAAAGATGACAAGTTATAATCTACGTTTATATCATTATATAAAGATGATAAGTTATAATCTATGTTTATATCATCATATAAAGATGATAAGTTATAATCTACGTTTATATCACTATATATAGATGATAAGTTATGATCTACATTTATATCACTATATAAAGATGATAAGTTATAATCTACATTTATATCACTATATAAAGATGATAAGTTATAATCTACATTTATCTCACTGTATAAAGATGATAAGTTATAATCTACATTTACATCACCATGTAAAGATGATAAGTTATAATCTACGTTTATATCACTATATAAAGATGATAAGTTATAATCTACGTTTATACCACCATATAAAGATGATAAGTTATAATCTACATTTATATCACTATATATAGACGATAAGTTATAATCTACATTTATATCACTATATAAAGATGATAAGTTATGATCTACATTTACATCACTATATAAAGATGATAAGTTATAATCTACATTTATATCACGATATAAAGATGATAAGTTATAATCTACATTTATATCACTATATAAAGATGATAAGTTATAATCTACATTTATATCACTATACAAAGATGATAAGTTATAATCTACGTTGATATCACTAGAGAAAGATGATAAGTTATAATCTATGTTTATATCACTATATAAAGATGATAAGTTATAATCTACGTTGATATCACTATAGAAAGATGATAAGTTATAATCTATGTTTATATCACTATATAAAGATGATAAGTTATCATCTATGTTTATATCACTATATAAAGATGATAAGTTATCATCTACATTTATATTACTATATAAAGATGATAAGCTATAATCTACATTTATATCACTATATAAAGATGATAAGTTATAATCTACATTTATATCACTATAGAAAGATGACAAGTTATAATCTACATTTATATCACTATATAAAGATGATAAGTTATGATCTACATTTACATCACCATATAAAGATGATAAGTTATAATCTACGTTTATATCACCATATAAAGATGATAAGTTATAATCTACGTTTATATCACTATATATAGATGATAAGTTATGATCTACGTTTATATCACTATATAAAGATGATAAGTTATAATCTATGTTTATATCACGATATAAAGATGATAAGTTATGATCTACGTTTATATCACCATATAAAGATGATAAGTTATAATCTACATTTATATCACCATGTAAAGATGATAAGTTATAATCTACATTTATATCACTACATAAAGATGATAAGTTATAATCTACATTTATATCACTATATAAAGATGATAAGTTATAATTTACATTTATATCACTATATAGAGATGATAAGTTATAATCTACGTTTATATCACAAAATAAAGATGATAAGTTATAATGTACGTTTACATCACTATATAAAGATGATTAGTTATAATCTACATTTATATCACTATATAAAGATGATAAGTTATAATCTACGTTTATATCACTATATAAAGATGATAAGTTATGATCTACATTTACATCACTATATAAAGATGATAAGTTATGATCTACATTTACATCACTATATAAAGATGATAAGTTATAATCTACATTTATATCACTATATAAAGATGATAAGTTATGATCTACATTTACATCACTATATAAAGATGATAAGTTATGATCTACATTTACATCACTATATAAAGATGATTAGTTATAATCTACATTTATATCACTATATAAAGATGATAAGTTATAATCTACGTTTATATCACTATATAAAGATGATAAGTTATGATCTACATTTACATCACTATATAAAGATGATTAGTTATAATCTACATTTATATCACTATATAAAGATGATAAGTTATAATCTACGTTTATATCACTATATAAAGATGATAAGTTATGATCTACATTTACATCACGAAATGAAGATGATAAGTTATGATCTACATTTATATCACTATATAAAGATGATAAGTTATAATCTACATTTATATCACGATATAAAGATGATAAGTTATAATCTACATTTATATCACTATATAAAGATGATAAGTTATAATCTACGTTGATATCACTATATAAAGATGATAAGTTATAATCTACGTTTACACACTATATAAAGATGATAAGTTATAATCTACATTTATATCACTATATAAAGATGCTAAGTTATAATCTACATTTACATCACTATATAAAGATGATAAGTTATAATCTACATTTATATCACTATATAAAGATGATAAGTTATAATCTACATTTATATCACTATATAAAGATGATAAGTTATAATCTACGTTTATATCACTATATAAAGATGATAAGTTATAATCTACATTTATATCACGATATAAAGATGATAAGTTATAATCTACATTTATATCATGATATAAAGATGATAAGTTATAATCTACATTTCTATCACTATATAAAGATGATAAGTTATAATCTACATTTATATCACTATATAAAGATGATAAGTTATAATCTACATTTATATCACTAAATAAAGATGATAAGTTATAATCTACATTTATATCACTATATAAAGATGATAAGTTATAATCTACATTTATATCACTATATAAAGATGATAAGTTATAATCTACGTTTACATCACTATATAAAGATGATAAGTTATAATCTACATTTATATCACTATATAAAGATGCTAAGTTATAATCTACATTTACATCACTATATAAAGATGATAAGTTATAATCTACATTTATATCACTATATAAAGATGATAAGTTATAATCTACGTTTATATCACTATATAAAGATGATTAGTTATAATCTACATTTATATCACTATATAAAGATGATAAGTTATGATCTACATTTACATCCCTATATAAAGATGATTAGTTATGATCTACATTTATATCACTATATAAAGATGATAAGTTATAATCTACGTGTATATCACTATATAAAGATGATAAGTTTAATCTACGTTTATATCACTATATAAAGATGATAAGTTATAATCTACATTTATATCACTATATAAAGATGATAAGTTATAATCTACATTTATATCACTATATAAAGATGATAAGTTATAATCTACATTTATATCACTATATAAAGATGATAAGTTATAATCTACGTTTATATCACTATATAAAGATGATAAGTTATAATCTACATTTATATCACTATATAAAGATGATAAGTTATAATCTACGTTTATATCACTATATAAAGATGATAAGTTATAATCTACATTTATATCACTATATAAAGATGATAAGTTATAATCTACATTTATCTCACTGTATAAAGATGATAAGTTATAATCTACATTTACATCACCATGTAAAGATGATAAGTTATAATCTACGTTTATATCACTATATAAAGATGATAAGTTATAATCTACGTTTATATCACTATATAAAGATGATTAGTTATAATCTACATTTATATCACTATATAAAGATGATAAGTTATAATCTAAGTTTATATCACTATATAAAGATGATAAGTTATAATCTACGTTTATATCACTATATAAAGATGATAAGTTATAATCTACGTTTATATCACTATATAAAGATGATTAGTTATAATCTACGTTTATATCACTATATAAAGATGATTAGTTATAATCTACATTTATATCACTATATAAAGATGATAAGTTATAATCTAAGTTTATATCACTATATAAAGATGATAAGTTATAATCTACGTTTATATCACTATATAAAGATGATAAGTTATAATCTACGTTTATATCACTATATAAAGATGATTAGTTATAATCTACATTTATATCACTATATAAAGATGATAAGTTATAATCTACATTTATATCACTATATAAAGATGATAAGTTATAATCTACATTTATATCACCATGTAAAGATGATAAGTTATAATCTACGTTTATATCACTATATAAAGATGATAAGTTATAATCTACATTTATATCACTATATAAAGATGATAAGTTATAATCTACATTTATATCACCATGCAAAGATGATAAGTTATAATCTACGTTTATATCACTATATAAAGATGATAAGTTATAATCTACGTTTATATCACTATATAAAGATGATAAGTTATAATCTACATTTATATCACAATATAAAGATGATAAGTTATAATCTACATTTATATCACAATATAAAGATGATAAGTTATAATCTACGTTTATATTACTATATAAAGATGATAAGTTATAATCTACATTTATATCACCATGTAAAGATGATAAGTTATAATCTACATTTATATCACTATATAAAGATGATAAGTTATAATCTACATTTATATCACCATGTAAAGATGATAAGTTATAATCTACGTTTATATCACTATATAAAGATGATAAGTTATAATCTACATTTATATCACTATATAAAGATGATAAGTTATAATCTACATTTATATCACTATATAAAGATGATAAGTTATAATCTACATTTATATCACCATATAAAGATGATAAGTTATAATCTACATTTATATCACTATATAAAGATGCTAAGTTATAATCTACATTTATATCACTATATAAAGATGATAAGTTATAATCTACATTTATATCACTATATAAAGATGATTCGTTATAATCTACATTTATATCACTATATAAAGATGATAAGTTATAATCTACATTTATATCACTATATAAAGATGATAAGTTATAATCTACATTTATATCACTATATAAAGATGATAAGTTATAATCTACATTTATATCACCATATAAAGATGATAAGTTATAATCTACATTTATATCACTATATAAAGATGATAAGTTATAATCTACATTTATATCACCATATAAAGATGATAAGTTATAATCTACGTTTATATCACTATATAAAGATGATAAGTTATAATCTACATTTATATCACTATATAAAGATGATAAGTTATAATCTACATTTATATCACTATATAAAGATGATAAGTTATAATCTACATTTACATCACCATATAAAGATGATAAGTTATAATCTACATTTATATCACTATATAAAGATGATAAGTTATAATCTACATTTATATCACTATATAAAGATGATAAGTTATAATCTACATTTACATCACTATATAAAGATGATAAGTTATAATCTACATTTACATCACTATATCAAGATGATTCGTTATAATCTACATTTATATCACTATATAAAGATGATTCGTTATAATCTACATTTATATCACTATATAAAGATGATAAGTTATAATCTACATTTACATCACTATATAAAGATGATAAGTTATAATCTACATTTATATCACTATATAAAGATGATAAGTTATGATCTACAATCTACATTTACATCACTATATAAAGATGATTCGTTATAATCTACATTTATATCACTATATAAAGATGATTAGTTATAATCTACATTTATATCAGTGTAGAAAGGTGACAAGTTATTATCTAATCGAATTATATAACTATATAAAGATTCATGGATGATTGACCCTCGGACAAGTGCCGCCGTCCCTCAGGTGGACGTTAAGCTGGGTGTCTTGTCCACCGGCAGTAAATGGTGGATGTTAAAAATCCCAGTGTCATTCGCAAAGCGTGGGCAAGTTATAACCAGTACCCTTAACACGTTCCTGCCCTAACGACTGCTGGGAAGCCAATGGAAACCACCCAGTGTAACCTTTGCCAAGTAACTGCTTCAGCAGCACCAACGCCGTGTTACAGTCTGGTGCATCAGAGTCCAAGTACAGTAACTTCCGTTACATTAGCCACTTTACAGTGTTTTCAGCAACTTTGGAAAACCTATTGCCATGTTGAAATTCTTTGTAGAGTTTACAAATACCAACTCGTGCAAAACGAACATGACTATCATGACAAGTTAATGTAGTCACATGATGCCACACATTGACTGGTGAACCTTTGGCCTGCTTCATGCTTACAGCCGCATCGATGTCGGTATGCAAATCAACATTTCCAGATACTTTTATTTCCAGCTCTCCTCCACATCCCTCTTTGCCTCAAAAGTCCAAGAGAAGTTTAAAATGTACTTTTCAGCTCTCTGTGCCTTGACAGGATTAAATGTGCATTTTAATGAAATTGTCGCATCATATTGGAATTCCTGTTAATCTTTCCATTTTGGGAGGACTGCATGTCACTTCAGCAGGCCCAGTTGGTGAACCTGTGTGTTTCGTCAGTTTTGGCCTGTCCAGGTTTTACTCGGTCTACTCATGTACGTGGTGGTACTTACCGTGCGCAATGTACTTTCCCGCACGTGAGGAATGGAGAGACTCGGTGGAAGTACGACATCTTCAGGTGGGTGAGAATGGTCAGGGTAGTTTTTCTCTGGTAGGGGAGGAGGTTGACATGCTGGGTTGCCGGGCACCGATAGATCCACATCTGCTACAGAAGGAAGGAATGGTGGCGAATCATGTTAAACTTTCATCTGCCATCGTGTTGCTTTTACATACACGGTACTGAAAAGGCATTGAAGCAGAATCGCGGAGGGAGGACGAGAGAGGGAAAAATATCCCTAAATATGCAAATGTCCCCAAATCCCGTGGTGAGGCAGTTGCTCTGAAGTAACTTGCCTTCTCTTCGTGGAAGCCTCATCCGACAGAAAGCAATCTCAATGCATTCTAAAGAGTCCACAACAAGTGTGTTGTCTGTTCTCATGAGAACTAGAAACAACATCTGTCCAACCTCAAGAATGAACTTTCAAACTTGCCTCCATCTTTTAAAACCTGGTGGCGCCTTGTTAAATCTTTCCCTGGAGTACGCTTCCCTTTCATGCCTTTCCTCTCTTCAAATGGCACCACAGCCGACTCCGCTCATGAGTTTGCTTCCTCAATTCTGTGTTTGCTTCCAAATCTTGTGCCTCCAACCCCTCACTCTCTTTACCCACCCTTCCCAGTCATACCTAAACTGCTCCTGGACTGTGCCTTTTGCACCTGAGAAGGTGGAGAAGTTTCTGGCAACCCTCAACTCTGAGAGTGGACCGGATAGCATTGGCTCACTTGTCCTAAAATCCTGCTCGGCTGCTCTTGCACATCCCTTCTCTGCCCATTATACCCGGTCATTTGAGCTAGTTCATCTTCCATCTGCTTGGAAATCTGCCAACATCACTGCATTACATGAAAAGAGGCAAAAACGGATCCTCTGATCGACAGACCTATCAGCTTACCTCCAATCATCAGCAAGGTCACAGAATACATCATCCCAGTTCACATGAAACCATTTCTTTTCTGCAACAACCTCATCGCAGATCACCAATTTGGTTTCAGACCAAGTCACTCTACCTTGAACATGTTGCATATACTCACCCAACAATGGATGGAGGCCCTTAATGTCAGACATGAGATAAGGGCCGTGGTTCTGGACATATCTCATGCTTTTGATACAGTCTGGCATCCTACCTTACTCTCCAAACTCGATGCTGATGGCGTCCAAGGCCAACTCCACACATGCTTTACTGTCTACCTCTACTCATGTAACCAATGTGTGCCTCTCAATGGAATCCTTTCATCTCCTCTCCCTATCAAGGCTGGAGTTCCCCAAATCAGTGTTCTGGGCCCAGTCCTATTCCTGATCTTCATCAATGATCTCTCTGACTCTCTGGAAAATCTTCTTGATCTATTTGCCGATGACTCCACCCTCTGCCATGCCATCCTTCAGATACGCAGGCTGCGGCCTCTTCCCCTATATTCAGACGTTGAAAAAAAATCACAAGCTGGTCAAGCTCTTATGTGAATGTCTTTCAATCCTGACAAATCTCTCTCTCTCCTCTTTCTTCTCTGTCTGTCTCTGTCTGTCTGTCTCTGTCTGTCTCTGTCTGTCTGTCTCTCTCTCTCCCTCTCTCTCTCTCTCTCTCCCTCTCTCTCTCTCCCTCTCCCTCTCACACACACACACACACACCTGTGGAACAAACTTCCACACACTCTTCAATCTCATTCTTCCTTCCAGGTCTTCAAGACAACTGCTCACCACCATCTCAGATCATCCCCAATCCAAAACTACGATATTTTCTACCCTTGTTGAACCCCCACCCCCAATCCCATTTCCTCCTTCTTCCAAATTTCTAGTTTTCCTTCCTGAGTTTCCTTTTGTATCCATCTTATCCACTCAGTGCATCCTCACCTGCCCCTCATTCCTCCCCACACCCATTGTTTGTCCAAGTCTGCCTCTAACTTGGCCTTCATCTCTGCTGTTTATGTTTTCCCTCTCTCAAGTGTTCCTTTTGTCCTGTTGTTTCCTGATCCTTTCACTGTACTTGTAGTAGCTCTTCCACCAGCCTCGACTATGTATACAAAACAACAACAAAAAAACCCTAAAAAAACAACTCAAAGGAAAAATCATGTTTACGTGTAAATATCCATGTGTGTACAGTCGCAAGGTGGGAAAGTAAAACCGGTGTTGACAAGGTGAAAGGATGCCGAGCATATGTAGAGATTTGAGCATTTTGAGGGAATACAAAACCTTGAGAAAGTGAAGTAAATGGCTCTCATGATGGCCCACAAGAAGGACTGCGAGCGAATAAATGACAAGAGGCACCAATTTCCCATTTTAAAAAGTCCCTTTAAAAAAAATCCTTTTCGGAAAATAAATTGTTTTGTGTTAACCTTGGAAAGAAGCATTTGTTTTTGTGCACTTACATTGAAAATAAACTCAATTTTCCTCAAGCGTCCGCACCCTGATGCCTCTGGGTGGTATATTTTACCACCAGGGTGACGTTGAAATGCAAGGGGTAATAAAATGACAATAAAATTACAAACGGCGGGTGGGAAAAGTATAAAATTATATACAGTCACGTGAAAAAGTAAGTACACCCCATGTAAAGTTTAGACTTTTTCAACATATTTCAACATACAGCTATTTGATCTTCATTTCAACAATATTGACAGATAAAGGTGATATAATATAACAAATATCATGAAACATTTACATTTTGTAGTCCAAGTATAATTTAAATAAACATAAATGCAAATTTCGCATGTGGAAAAAGTAAGTACACCCTTGGCTCTAATAGGTGGTATTGCCCTCTTTGTCAGAAACAACCTCAAGTAGGCGTTTCTTATAACTGTCTACCAGTCTCTGACATCGGCTGGGAGAAATTTTTGCCCACTCCTCCATGCAGAATTCTTTCAGCTGTGCGATGTTTGAGGGGTTTCTTGCATGCACAGCTCGTTTCAAAATCCCCCCACAACATCTCAATGGGATTTAGATCCGGGCTTTGACTTGGCCATTCCAGAACCCTCCATTTCTTTCTTTTCAGCCATTCCTTGGTGGATTTACTGGTATGTTTAGGGTCATTGTCATGTTGCAAGGTACACCTTCGGTTGAGCTTCAACTTTCCGACAGATGGCCTCACATTATCCTCAAGCACCCTCTGGTACAATGAAGAATTCATAGTGGATTCTATGATGGTGAGCTGCCCAGGCCCTGATGCAGCAAAGCTGCCCCAAACCATAATATTTACACCACCATGCTTTACAGTTGGTATCAGGTTCTTGTGGTCAAATGCTGTCTTTGGTTTTCGCCAAACATGTCTTCTGGTACTGTGGCCAAATAGCTCTACCTTTGACTCATCTGTCCAGAGCACATTGTTCCAGAAGTGCTGGTCTTTGCCGAGGTGTTCATTGGCAAACTTTAGTCTTGCCCTGATGTTCTTTCTGGACAGCAAAGGCTTCCTCCTGGCACACCTCCCATGTAGATCAAATTTGTGCAGCCTCTTTCTAATGGTAGACTCGTGCACTTTGAAATCAACAGTGGCAAGAGCTACCTTTCGGTCCAGTGATGACATTCTGGGGTTCTTAGAGACTTCTTTCAGCATCTTGCGGTCTGCTCTCGGGCTGAACTTGCTGGGGCGGCCTGGCCTGAACAAGTTGGCAGTTGTTTGGAATCTTCTCCACTTGTAGATGATCTTCCGGACAGTCGAATGATTGATTTGAAATTGTTTGGAGATCTTTTTAAATCCCTTCCCAGACTCGTAGGCATCTATAACCTTCTTTCTGAAGGCCTCAGAGAGCTCTTTTGATCTAGGCATGGTGACGCCGCACACTTCAACAACAAAGAGCAAACCAAACTAAATGTCTGAGGTTTGAATAAGACAGGTTCATCCAAGATCCTCTCCAACGATGTTCTAATCATTTGCACCTGAGCTGGTGCACCTGATTCTAATTTTAGGTATTTGAAGTAGTGATAAATGTAGGGGTGGACTTACTTTTTCCACATGCGAAATTTACATTTATGTTTATTTAAATTATACAATGGACGACAAAATGTAAATGTTTCATGATATTTGTTATATTATATCACCTTTATCTATCAATATTGTTTAAATGAAGATCAAATAGCTGTATGTTGAAATATGTTGAAAAAGTCAAAACTTTACATGGGGTGTACTTACTTTTTCACGTGACTGTAATTATAAATGCTCATCTCCAAATGTCATATGCAGAGATGGCACTATGTATGAGTACATTGACATTAGTACACCAGGGGGGTTGCCATTGCTTCGCTTACATTACAGAGCTTTGGATGCAGACAGTATAGACGGTGTGGCCATTATAGACGGTGCAGACCGTATAGACGGTGTGGCCGTTATAGACGGTGCAGACAGTATAGACGTTGTGGCCGTTATAGACGGCGCAGACAGTATAGACGGTGTGGCCATCATAGATGGTGCAGACACTATAGACGGTGTGGCCGTTATAGACGGTACAGACGGTACAGACAGTATCGACGGTGTGGCTGTTATAGACAGTGCAGACAGTACAGACGGTGTGGCCGTTATAGACGGTGCAGACAGTATAGACGGTGTGGCCGTTATAGATGGTGCAGACAGTATAGACGGTGTGGCCATTATAGATGGTGCAGACACTATAGACGGTGTGGCCGTTATAGATGGTGCAGACAGTATAGACGGTGTGGCTGTTATAGACGGTGCACGTCTTCATATAACGTAGGTTATAGAAGGGGGCCCCCCCCCCTTCCCACGCCTCCTCCCCCCAAGCCCTCTCCCTTCCACACATCTCCCTGCTCTTAAATGTTGTGTTTGTGTGCTTCCCCTTCTCTCCCCATCTTGTTTTCCGCTCACTCTTTTTGTGTGTTTTGTTTGTCTGGTTGATTTGTTTGTGAAGTAAATGTTAGCTCTTTCACGAGCCTCGATTCAGTATACAAAAAAAAAAGGAAAAAAAGAAAAAGAAAAAAAAAAGACTATCGACGGTGTGGCCGTTATAGACGGTGCAGACAGTATCGACGGTGTAGACGATATAGTGTTACGGATTTGGCACTTATTATTATTGTTATTATTATTATTGTTGGTTCTAAGTATTATGGTTATTGTTGTTTAAGGGAAATGGTTATTGTGGTTAAAAGGTTAAAAGCGCTCATGGAAAAGAGACAGGAAGCCGGAAGACGACGATAGAGAAGAAGAAGGCGTGAGGAGACAGTGAAAAGACGTGTCTTGAAGCTCCGTTGCGAGCGTGGTCGAGCGGACGTCGTGAGTGAACGTTGAGTCCGTGAAAAGAATCTTGTGCGATTGGTGTTATCGCTGGAGTATTGAAAAAGCCTGCATAGTCAGGTACAGGCGTGAGGTTCGGGAGAATCCTCGCCTAGAGGCTTCGACTTGAGTAAGAGCCGTCCGCCATTTTGACCCTCGTGTCTCGTTCACTGAACAAGGTCTTTGCCGCGTCAGCTGGTCTCACCCTCCGGTGGTCTGCCGGGGATGGGTGTGCACTAAAGCGGCGTGTGAAGATTACACTGCGGTTCGCGGATTGAACAGTGAATGTGCACGTCCGGATCGCGTCTTTGAGATTTCTCTTTCCACCGCCAGTTTGCTATGGTTTGGACCACGTGACGGTCCACGCCTTGCCTACCCCTCCTTCCGCGCCTCATCGCCTCTTCGCCGGGATCCCCTCTGAGTTATAGAGACATTGAGGAGTGTTCTGTTCCATTCACTGGGAGCGCAGTGAGTTTGAGTGAGGTTACTAGAGACTGTGTTCCCGCCCACGGGCAGTGCAGCTCGCGGTTTCCTGCGCTAGGACGTGGAGGTCTGAGACGAACCGGGACGATTCCTGACGAGGTTCAAGAGCAGCTCGGAGGAAGAGTTTTTCGGAGCTGTTTTCGGATGACGTGCTGATGTCCTTGGACTTCGCGCCAGGCTCTGGGCCGACCGGGCCGACGTGTGTGATATTCAGCAGCATAGATTCAACGAAAAGCCCGACCGAATATCGTCGCTTCGTGGCTACTTTCCGCCGCCGAAATCCAGCGTGGCTTCGGCGATTCTGCCCTTGTTTGTAGAACACCCAGCGAGGCCTTCATCAGGGCCGAGCGAGCAAGGTTTTGGCT
Source organism: Myxine glutinosa (assembly GCF_964187855.1). Lineage (NCBI taxonomy): Eukaryota > Metazoa > Chordata > Myxini > Myxiniformes > Myxinidae > Myxine > Myxine glutinosa. Next base: position 271,536,577 of record NC_136262.1, on the reverse strand, counting down.
GACGAAATCCAGCGTGGCTTCGGCGATTCTGCCCCTGTTTGGAGAACACCCAGCGAGGCCTTCATCGGGGCCAAGCGAGCAAGGGCGTTTCGGGACCTGGTTCGCACCATTGACCGAGTGGTTTGCACCAACCGGAGCTGTTTTCGGATGACGTGCTGATGTCCTTGGAATTCGTGCCAGGCTCTGGGCCGACCAGGCCGACGTGCATCGAAGTCCTTTCCAAGGGTGTGGTGCTGACCGGGCAAACGTGGCGTGGTGCTGACGGGGCCCCCGCAGCCGTGATGCCCCCCCACCCCCCCTCCCAAGAATTTCCATGTTTTAAACGTTTCCCAGTGTGTACCCTGGATTAGAATAGGTACACCGTATCCCTGCGTGTCGTAAGAGACGACTAAGAGGGTTGGCGTCAGGAAGGGCATCCGGCCATAAAAACATTGCCTCAAAAAGAGAACCATGACAATTACAACTACATATGGGCAGGTTACAGCCCGAAGTGGAGATCGGTTTCTGAGGTTTGGGACATGGAATGTAGGGACAATGACAGGGAAATCAGGAGAAGTGGTGGAAGTATTTGTCAGTAGAAGAGTGGGCATATGTTGTGTGCAAGAGACGAGATGGAAGGGAAGTGGTGTGAGAATGGTGAAGGGTAGGCAGGGACAGAAATACAAGTTTGTGTGGCAAGGGTGCCTGGAGGGCGTGAATGGTGTTGGTGTCCTGTTTTCTGAGGAGTTTGTAGACAGTGTGGTGAGTGTGACGAGAGTGAGTGATAGGTTGATGATGGTGAAAATGATGATTGGAAAGCTCTTGGTGAACATCATCTCGGGATATGCTCCGCAGGTTGGTCGGAGCGATGAAGAGAAGGACAAGTTCTGGTGTGCGATAGAGAAGCTGATGGAAAACGTTAAATATGAGGAAGTTGTTGTGGTAGGAGGAGACCTAAATGGACATGTGGGAAGGAGTATGGATGGTTTTGAGGGAGTTCATGGGGGTTACGGATATGGTGTGAGAAATGGAGAAGGTGATAGGATTTTGGAGTTTGCTGATGGAGCTGATTTGTTGATTTGTAATACTCAGTTCCAGAAAGAGGATAATAAGCTTGTTACATACACGTCAGGTGGGTCGACGACAACCGTTGACTACCTGATGGTGTGTAGGCGAGATAGGGGGCACCTCCGGGACACAAAGGTGATCCCGGGGGAGGAGGCTGTTTCACAGCACCACTTGGTTGTCTGCGACATAAGGGTGAAAGGTGCGAGGAGAGCTCGGCGGGTGAAGTACCAACCGAGAATGAAGGTGTGGAGGTTGAAAGAGGTGACAGTAAGGGAGGCATTAAAAGAGAGGCTGAGTAGGGTAGAGGATGATGTGGTTGAGCTTGAAAGTGGTTGGATGTCAATGAAAGCTAGTCTGTTGGGAGTCGTTTTTTTTTTTTTTTTTTTTTTTTGTATACAAGATCGAGGCTCGTGAAAGAGCGAACATTAATCACACAGAAAGACAAACCGACACATAAAACATATAACATCGGGAGCGGTAGACAAGATGGGGAGAGAGGGTGAAGGACACAAACACAACATTTGAGAGCAGGGACCGAGAGACATGGAGACATCGAGAGATCTGAGAGAGGGCGAGGGCTTTGGGGGGGGGGCATGGGAATGGGGGCGGTGGGAGAGGTATAAAACATATGGACACTGCCAGGACTTCCAGGAAAGAAGTTGGAATTTCAAACAAGGTGGATCTGGGGTGAATTAGCGGGGGTAGAAAAGATCAAGGTTTTGGATGGGGGAAGATAAGAGATGGTGGTGAACAGCTGTTTTAAAGACCTGGAGGGAGGAGTGGGATTGAAGGGAGTGAGGGAGTTTGTTCCAGAGGCGGGAGAAAAGAGGAATGAAAGAGTGAAGGTGAGCAGAGAGCCGAGATTTCGGCAGTTTAACCATCAGAGGGTTGCTGGCAGATCTTGTGCGACCTGTGGGAATATTTGGGGGACAGAGCACAGAGAGAGCTGGGGGTGCAAGGCCGGAGAGGAGTCGGTAGAAGACAGAAAGACCACCTACCTGCCTGCGGTGAGTGAGTGAAAGGCCCTCAGAGATAGCTTCATCGCGGGAGATTCCAATAATTCTGAAAGCTTTGGTTTCAACAGCGTGAAGCCGAGCTAGGTGTGAGGCAGGAGCACCGGCCCATAGGGGAGAACAGTATTCCATTGAGCTGCGGATGAAAGCCTTGTATGTGGTGAGGAGCTCAGTTGTGCCGAGGAAGGACTTCGCACGACGGAGGATGCCCAGTCGGCGACTGGCTTTGGAGGCCAGCTTGGAAATGTGGTTTTCCCAAGAAAGATCATGGCAGATAGTGAGACCCAAAAGCTTGAGCGACAGAACTTCTTTGAGAGGATTGTTGAGAAAGTAGATGAGAGGGTTGTCCAGTCGATCTTTTCGGAGAGACATAGTAAGAGTGTGAGATTTGTCAGGATTGAAAGACATGTTCCACTTGTTTGACCAGTCTGTGATTTTGTCCAAGTCTTCAGAGAGTGAGGAGGCTGCAGACTGCCGATCTGAGGGAAGAGGAATGGAGCGGCAGAGAGTGGAGTCATCAGCAAAGAGATAGAGAGGATTTTCAAGAGAGTCAGAGAGATCATTGATGAAGAACAGAAAAAGCACGGGGCCCAGAACACAGCCTTGGGGAACTCCAGCCTGAACAGGAAGAGGAGATGAGAGAAACCCATTCAGGGCCACACGTTGACGACGACTAGAGAGGAAGTCCGCCAGCCATGCGTGGAGATTTCCATGGATACCAAAGGAGGAGAGTTTGGTGAGCAGAGCGGGGTGCCAGACCGTGTCGAAGGCACGTGATATGTCGAGGGAGACAGCTCTAATTTCCTGTTTGGCATTGAGGACCTCCATCCATTGTTGAGACAGCAGAAGCAGCATGTCCAGAGTAGAGTGACCTGGTCTGAAACCAAATTGATGATCAGAGATCAAGCCATTGGAGAAGAGGAAAGATCTCATATCCGAAGCAATGATGGATTCCATGACTTTGCTGATAATTGGGAGAAGGCTGATTGGTCTGTAGTTGCTAGGATCTGTTTTTGCACCTTTTTTGTGCAAAGCGGTGATGTTGGCTGATTTCCAAGCAGATGGCAGTTGACCTTGAGCAAAAGAGAGGGTGAAGAGAACAGAGAGAGGGTGAGATAGAGCGGCAGAGCAGGATTTTAGGACCCGTGGGCTGATGCCGTCGGGTCCAGTTGCAGAATCAGAGTCGAGGGTTGACAGAAACTTTTCCACCTTGTCAGGCGGAAAGGACACGGAGTCCAGGAGCAGCAGGGTATGACTGGGTATGGTGGGTACAGAGAGGGATGGGTTTGGGACACAAGATTTAGAGGCAAACACAGAGTTGAGGCATTCAGCTTTTTCACGTGCGGAGTCAGCTGTGTAGCCGTTTGAGGTAAGGGAGGGGATGGAGGGGGAACAAACACCAGAAACGGATTTGACCAGACGCCACCAGGATTTGGAAGAGGGAGACAGATAAGAGAGTTCGGTCTTGAGAATGGAGAGATATTGTTTCCTGGCTCTCCTGAGGGTGGACACACACTTGTTTCGGGCTTTGTGAAAGGAAATGAGATTTCCTTCCGTTGGATTTGCTTTCCAGGAGACGAAGGCAAGTTGTTTCTGGGCAACAGCCTCACCACAAGATTCCGTGTACCATGGACGGGAGGAAGGGTATGACAACTGAAGACGACATGGGATAAATCTGTGCATGAGAGAGAGCAATTTACTTTGGAAGAATTCCCAGGATGAGTTGATGTCAGAGGTGGTAGAGATGGGAGACCAGTCCAGATGATTGATGGCTGCTTGAAGACCGTGCCAGTTGGCCTGAGTGAAATGCCAGACTCGTCGATGCTGAGTAGGCTCCCTGAGGATGGTCAGAGATGTCCACTTTAACAAGGACATGATCAGATGATCCGATTGGAGCAGAAGAAGAGCAGCAGACATTTTCAGGGAAGTTAGTCATAACCAAGTCCAGAAGAGAAGATGTTCCGTTGACTGAGATCCGGGTCGGGAAATTGACAGATTGTGTCAGTCCCAGTGAGTCGCAGAAGTCCTTTGCTGAGGAGCCATGGCTGGTGAGAGAGGTACCCACACCCAGCCAACTGGCATGATGACAGTTGAAATCACCACATATGAGGAAGAGAGAGTTGGGATGAGTAGATAGAAGTTGGTCCATATTATCAGCCAGCGAGATGTAGATGGAGTCATCACTGTTTGGTGAATGGTACAACACACATATGAACAAGAGGTGGGAGCGAAGGGGAAGCCGTAGCCAGAGGTATTCCTGGGGGTGAGGTGGAGAGAGTGCAGTGCAGGGCGAGTGAGGAAGAGAGTTTTTGATAAAGATAGCAACCCCGCCTCCAGGACGAGGCTCAGGTCTATCATACCGGAGGAGGGAGTAGCCCGGGAGAGATACTAAGGAATCAGAGACATCATAAAGGAGGAAAGTTTCTGTTAAGCAGATCACGTCTGGTTTGACAGAAGCAACCTGTATGGAGAGATCAGTTAAGTTTGAACGAAGGCCCCAGATGTTTGAGGTCCATACCGTTAATGAAGAGGAAGGGGGAGCATCAGATACAGAACAGGGGGGAGGAGGGGTAGGGTAAGATGTGGAAGAGGTGGAAGAGGTAGGGAGAGCTGTTGAAGGTGTGTCAGAGATTTCAGAATAGCTCGGAGAAAGGGAAGGATGGGGCGGACAAAAGGTTTGATGGTGATTGGGTGAGGCACAATGAGGTGTTATTTGAGGAGGGGGAAGAGCGAGGCAGAAGGTTGGGGGAGATGGAGGTGAGAGTTGGAAGGGGGAAGAAGCGGGGAGGACGCTTTGAGGAGGGGGAGTGAGAGGGGGGAAATTGAGAAGCAATGAGGATGGGGAGATTTGAAGGGGAGGGGTGAGGGGGGAGTTTGGGAGGGAAGGGACATGGGGAGGGATTTGAAAGGGATGGGATATGGGGGAGATTTGGAGGGGAGGGGTGAGGGAGGAGTCTAGGAGGGGAGGGGCGAGGGGGCGTCTTGGCGGGGAGGAGTGAGGGGGTAGTTTAGGAGGGAGGGGGCAAGGGGGGAGATTTGAGAGGGATGGGTGATGGGGAAGATTTGGAGGGGAGGGGTGATGGGGAAGATTTGGAGGGGAGGGGTGATGGGGAAGATTTGGAGGGGAGGGGTGAGATTGGATTTTAGAAAGTGTACGATTTATGGGAAACGAACATTTATTGCAAAATGAGTTTCTTGTGACCTTCGAGTTAAAAATACGTTTAAGGACGCTGGATGGAGGATGGGGTGCAGGAGAGTTTAGGGAATGTAGAAAAAAGGCACTATAGGAGATGGATATTTTTTTTGGGGATGAATCGATTTGGTGAGCAAGTCGAAAGCAGCCTTTTAAAGAAGAAGAAGAAAAAGGTGTTATAAAATATGACGGAATACATAACTTGAGGGGAAAGTGTAAACATTGAAGGTTAATAACAGTGAAAACTATCTGGGGAAATGGGGGAGAAACACGTGGTCGAAGAACGAACGAACGAATAAGAATGAATAAACGAATGATAACAGAGAAGGAAATGTTTTTTTTTTTTTTTTTTTTTTTTTTTTTTTGAGTTGAGATTTACACAAGGAAGTAGGCTATGGGTGAAAAGACTGGGAATACAGAGAACGAAAGTTATTGGATCACAAACGACGGACCGCTGAGAGAAAAACAAAGCCTCAAGGTTGTACAGTGTACACTGTACAAGGCCTCAAGACACGACACGAATTAACACGATTTTCAATACAGGTATGAAAGATTTGCACCGAAAAATCTTCGTCGGGACACAATATACGTACAACACCATAAATAAATACAGTTTTAACGAAAATACAAATGGGAACAATCACTTAACTTCGATTTCAAATCGTTCGCGACGCTGCAAAGGCCTTGCTCGCGACACGGCAAACAGAGGATAAATGTATGAAAGATAAACACCGAGAAACAACCAAAGTTGCACACAATAACTTCACACACCGAAAGATAAATACAGTTTCGACAAAATACAATTGTGAACAGACTTAACTTCGAAAAACGTGGAGACCGTGTGGAGCTTCGAAAATCCCTCCCACCGTCGTTGGTGAGGTATGTGGATGGACAAAAGGACCACCGAGGCACTCGGAAACATGGTGGTGGGATGATGAAGTTGGAAAGAGGATTGACGAGAAGAGGAAGAAGTTCAAGGAGTGGCAGAAGGTGAAGGGTACGGGAGCAGAAACAGCAGAGCATGAACATTATAAGGCAGCCAAGAAGGCTGCAAAGAAAGAGGTAGCAAAGGCGCAGGAGGCATGTAAGAAAATGTTCGGAGAACGCTTGGATTCAGAAGAGGGTCAGAGAGCAGTATTCAGGATTGCAAAGCAGATAGCGAAAGAGAGGTGTGATGTGATGGGGGTGAGTTGCTTGAAGGATGAAGTGGGACAAATCGTTGTGGACCCAGATGGAATTAAAGGAAGATGGAAAAGATATATGGAAATGCTGTTGAATACAGAGAATGAATGGGATGGCAACATAGAGAGTAACCCAGTTTTAGGACCGGCAGAGAAGATAACTGAGAAGGAAGTTGAGGAAGCGATAAAAGCAATAAAAACCACCTTTAGAGGCCATTTTTCCCCGCAAGCGGGGGTTGGCCTTTTTCGGTAACCGTGGTTGTTGTTGTTTTTCGGTCCCCTTTTTGAAGCAATGTTTTACGGCCGATGCCCTTCCTGACGCCAACCCTTTTTGCCGCCTTTAACGACAAGCAGGGAATTACCAGTGAACTGGTACTCAATTTGCCGACCTCGGAAGGATGACAGGCTGAGTCAACCCCCCTGGCGTTAATTCAGCGATTGACCGGGATTCAAACCCAGGATCCTAGGATCCTAAGCCGGCACCCTAACCGCTAGCCCAACACCAGGGATAAAAATAAATATAAAAATAAAGATAAATAAATAAATAAAATGAAGCCGACATAAATAAATAAAATAAATGAATAAATAAATAAATAAATAAATAAATAAATAATAAATAAATAAATAAATAATAAATAAATAAAATAATAAATAAATAAATAAATAAGAAAATAAATGAATGAAATAAATGAAGAAAATAAATAGAATGAAGGATAAAGATAAAAGCAATGAAGAGTAGAAAAGCGGGAGGGCCGACGGGAGTTGTGGGAGATATGTTGAAGGCAGCAGGAAGTTGGGGTGTGAAGAGAATGACAGAGATCTGTAATCTGGCGGTGAAAGAAGGCCGCATTCCAGTGGATTGGGAACTGAGTACCCTCACCCCTCTATACAAGGGGAAAGGTGACCCTCTAGAGTGTGGCTCGTACCGAGTGATAAAGTTATTGGAGCTTGGAATGAAGGTCTGTAAGGAGTTTGTGCAGACAGTATAGATGGTATAGACAGTATAGATGGTACAGACAGTATAGATGGTATAGATGGTGTGGACAGTGTATATGGTATAGAATATGTAGAGGACGGGGAAGACCGAAAGGGTGTTGGAGAGGAGAATAAGGAAGAAACTGAAGATCGACGAAATGCAGTTTGGATTTATGCCAGGAAGAGGAACGACAGACGCGCTTTTTATTGTGAGGCAGTTGCAGGAGAAGAACATGGAGAAGAGGAAGTAGTTGTTTCTTGGGTTTGTTGATCTGGAGAAAGCATTCGATGGGGTTCCACGAAAAGTATTGACATGGGCAATGAGGAAGTTAGGAGTGGAGGAATGGTTGATCAGAGTAGTGATGGCAATGTACAAAAGAGCGCGCACAGCTGTAAGGACGAAGGACGGGAACAGTGGTGAGTTTGAGGTGAAGGTGGGAGTGCATCAGGAGTCGGTACAAAGTCCACTACTATTTGTAGCTGTGATGGAGGTGCTGGCTCAGAACGTAAAGGAGGGTTTACCGTGGGAGTTGTTGTATGCAGATGATCTGGTGTTGATTGCGGAAAGTATGGATGGACTGAAGGAAAAGATGAACAAGTGGAAGGAATGTATGGAGACAAAAGGTCTGAAGGTGTTTATCGGAAAGACGAAGGTGATGGCAAGTGGTAAAGCATGTGGTGAGGTGGAAAGAACTGGAAAGTGGCCCTGTGCTGTGTGCAGGAAGGGTGTCGGAGTGAACTCCATTCAATGTACAATGTGCGCTGAGTGGGTTCATCAAAAATGTAGTGGTCTGAGAGGGTCATTAACCAGTGTGGCAGCTACATTAAAATGTAAGGTGTGCACAGAGGGAGCTGCAGATGGAGGAAATGTTGAGTTGGATCTTGGAGACGGCGTGAAGCTGGAAGGTGTGAAAACATTTTGCTACCTCGGAGACATGCTGAATGGAGAAGGTGGATCAGACTCGGCAACGGTTGCTGGAGTGAGATGTGCATGGAAGAAGTTTTGGGAACTGAGTGGTGTGCTGATGATGAGGGGAGTGTCGTTGAAGCTGAAGGGAAAGGTGTATGCTGCATGTGTGAGAAGTGTTATGATTTATGGGAGCGAGTCATGGGTAATGAACGTAGACCAGCAACGAAGCTGGAAAGGGTGGAAATGCAAATGGTTCGATGGATGTGCGGAGTTTCGTTGAGAGAGAGGAAGACAAATGATGAATTGCGAAAAATGATGGGAATAGAGCCTGTGATTGATGCTGTGAAGAGGAACAGGTTGAGATGCTTTGGTCATGTGTTGAGGAAGGATGAAAGTGACTGGTTGAGTAGAGTGATGGAAATGAATGTCGAAGGAAGTAGAGGACGGGGAAGACCGAGAAAGACTTGGTCAAAGATGGTGGAAGAAGAAATGCGGGCAAGGGGGTTAACAAGGAGAGATGCAGAAAATAGGGCAAGATGGAGAAGATTGTCATGGGGACTGCAAGGCTAACCCCCGCTCTAGCAGGGAAAATGGCCTTAAAATGCATGTTGTTGTTGTTGTTGTTGTTGTTGTTGTACTAGAGAGGATGGTACCATCCTAAGATATTGATTGTATGGTTGATTGCTATCATTGTTGTATCGTTATTCCTGTGTGCTTTTTAATATATTCTTTGTTTGTGGATAACTCTGGGTGTGGTTTCCATATAAATTCGACACGGAATAACATATTTTTCTGCCGTTGCCCTCCCGGGGTTCGGAGGTATACCGAGACCAGGAGGTCGGGGAGGAACACGTAACAATAGATGGTGCAGACGGTGTAGATGGTATAGATGGTGCAGATGGTATAGACAGTGTAGACTGTATAGACAGTGTAGACGGTATAGACGGTGCAGACGGTATTGATGGTATAGATGGTGCAGACGGTACAGATGGTATAGATGGTGCAGACGGTATAGGCGGAGTAGATGGGGCAGATGGTACAGACGGTATAGATGGTGTGGACAGTGTATATGGTATAGAATATAGATGGTGCAGACAGTATAGACGGTGTAGACGGTATAGACGGAGTAGATGGTGCAGACAGTACAGACGGTATAGAGGGTGCAGACGGTATAGACGGTATAGATGGAGTAGATGGTTCAGACAGTACAGACGGTATAGATGGTACAGACGGTATAGCTGGTATCCATGGTGTGGACAGTGTATATGATATAGAATATAGATGGTGCAGACAGTATAGACGGTATAGACGGAGTAGATGGTGCAGACAGTACAGACGGTATAGATGGTGCAGACGGTATAGATGGTGTAGACGGTATAGACGGAGTCGATGGTGCAGACAGTACAGACGGTATAGATGGTGCAGACGGTAGAGACGGTATATATGGTGCAGACGGTATAGATGGTGCAGACGGTATAGATGGTGCAGACGGTATAGACAGTGTAGACGGTATAGACAGTGTAGACGGTATAGATGGTGCAGACGGTATCGACAGTATAGATGGTGCAGACGGTATAGATGGTACAGAGGGAGTAGATGCGGCAGATGGTACAGACAGTATAGATGGTATAGATGGTGTGGACAGTGTATATGGTATAGAATATAGATGGTGCAGACAGTATAGATGGTGCAGATGGTACAGACTGTATAGATGGTGCAGACGGTATAGATGGTGCAGACGGTACACACTGTATAGATGGTGCAGACGGTATAGACGGAGTAGATGGGGCAGATGGTACAGACGGTATAGATGGTATAGATGGTGTGGACAGTGTATATGGTATAGATGGTGCAGACAGTATAGACGGTGTAGACGGAGTACATGGTGCAGATGGTACAGACTGCATAGATGGTGAAGACGGTATCGACGGAATAGATGGTGCAGATGGTATAGACGGTGGAGATGGTGCAGACGGTATAGATGGTGCAGACGGTACAGAAGGTACAGACGGAATAGACGGTGCAGACGGTACATGCAGTAAAGATGGTGCAGACAGTAGAGACGGTGTAGAAGGTGAAGACGGAATAGACGGTATAGACGGTGCAGACGTTATAGACGTTATAGACTGTGTAGACAGTACAGACTGTGTAGATGGTATAAACACTGTAGCCGGTATCGACAGTATAGAATAGACAGTGTAGACAGTGGAGACGGTATAGACGGTATAGACGTTATAGACTGTGTAGACAGTACAGACTGTGTAGACACAGTACAGACTGTGTAGACAGTACAGACTGTGTAGATGGTGCAGACGGTATAAACACTGTAGCCGGTATCGACGGTATAGAATAGACAGTGTAGACAGTGGAGACTGTATAGACGTCACAGACTGTGTAGACAGTACAGACTGTGTAGACGGTATAAACACTGTACTGTAGCCGGTATCGACGGTATAGAATAGACAGTGTAGGCAGTGGAGACGGTAAAGACCGTATATATGGTATCGATGGTGTGGACAGTGCAGACGGTATCGACGGTGCAGACGGTGTAGATGTTAGAGACGGAGTAGATGGTACAGACAGTACAGACGGTGTAAAAGGTATTCCTTGTGCATCTAATTGTGGTGTAATATTTAAAAATTAGTTTTCGTAATTACGCTGTGGTAATTAAGTCTGTAGACAATGGCACACACAAAATCAGACAGTTTAGTGAATATTTTATTTGTTATTCAAACTAAGCTTGACTTGTTTTTCTGCAACTTGCTACATTCCGTTATTTTCCATATTGGAGTCAGTTTTCTGTTTCAAGTGAGGCAGATTCCACGAATTCCATCCATTTTCCATGATTTTGGAAAATCTCTGACACTAAACGGCAATACTTACTCGGAGAGGGAAGGATTTCCATGGATTGTGGGCGTGAAGAGGTGCTGGGATTGACAACAGTATGCGAGAGAGAGATCCGCCTGTCCCCCAATGGATTCACTGCACTGCGTGGTCGTTGTGGTCTTATTGATGTTATCTGGAAGAAAGCAAAATATGACTGATTCACACAATAAACACTTCACCCTCTTCTCTCGACCATGCACACTAAGCAGGCCATTTTCCTGAATTGTTCAAGGCTAAAGGTTACGGCTCTGATGAGAAAACGAGTTACAGGTCAGGCGACTGCTTCCAATTTCAACAAATATCATACATTGTCCAGGAAATAGTAAGTGAGGATTTGCACTTCAGAGCAATTCGTCAAATTTCACTTTTATGTCTGCATTTCAGCAACTCCAGAGATCAACTGCACACCATTTACAACTCCAGAGATCAACTGCACAACATTTACAATTCCAGAGATCAACTGCACACCATTTACAACTCCAGAGATCAACTGCACACCATTTACAACTCCAGAGATCAACTGCACAACATTTACAACTCCAGAGATCAACTGCACACCATTAACAACTCCAGAGATCAACTGCACACCCTTTACAACTCCATAGATCAACTGCACACCATTTACAACTCCAGAGATCAACTGCACACCATTTACAACTCGAGAGATCAACTGCACACCATTTACAACTCCAGAGATCAACTGCACACCATTTACAACTCGAGAGATCAACTGCACACCATTTACAACTCCATAGATCAACTGCACACCATGTACAAATCCAGAGATCAACTGCACACCACTTACAATTCCAGAGATCAACTGCACACCATTTACAACTCCAGAGATCAACTGCACACCATTTACACATCCAGAGATCAACTGCACACCATTTACAACTCTATAGATCAACTGCACACCATTTACAACTCCAGAGATCAACTGCACACCATTTACAACCCCAGAGATCAACTACACACCATTTACAACTCCAGAGATCAACTGCACACCATTTACAACTCCATAGATCAACTGCACACCATTTACAACTCTATAGATCAAGTGCACACCATTTACAACTCCAAAGATCAACTGCACACCATTTACAACTCCATAGATCAACTGCACACCATTTACAACTCTATAGATCAACTGCACACCATTTACAACTCCATAGATCAACTGCACACCATTTACAAATCTATAGATCAAGTGCACACCATTTACAACTCCATAGATCAACTGCACACCATTTACAACTCAATAGATCAACTGCACACCATATACAACTCCAGAGATCAACTGAACACGATTTACAAATCCAGAGATCAACTGCACACCATTTACAACTCCATAGGTCAACTGCACACCATTTACAACTCGTTTGATCAAGTGCACACCATTTACAACTCCATAGATCAACTGCACACCATTTACAACTACATCGATCAACTGCACACCATTTACAACTCCATAGATCAACTGCACACCATTTACAACTCCATAGATCAACTGCACACCATTTACAACTCCATCGATCAACTGCAAACCATTTACAACTCCATAGATCAACTGCACACCATTTACAACTCCATAGATCAACTGCACACCATTTACAACTCCATAGATCAACTGCACACCATTTACAACTCCATAGATCAACTGCACACCATTTACAACTCCATAGATCACAACTGCACACCATTTACAACTCCAGAGATCAACTGCACACCATTTACAACTCCATAGATCAACTGCACACCATTAACAACTCCAGCACATGACCATCACCCCATTAACAACTCCAGTATCCCTACAGCACACCATTAACAACTCGAGATAGCTATAGCACACCATTAACAACTCCAGTATACCTACAGCACACCATTAACAACTCCAGTATACCTACAGCACACCATTAACAACTCCAGTATAGCTAGAGCACACCATTAACAACTCCAGTATAGCTACAGCACACCATTAACTCCAGTATACATACAGCACACCATTAACAACTCCAGTATACCTACAGCACACCATCAACTCCAGTATATCTACAGCACACCATTAACTCCAGTATACCTACAGCACACCATTAACAACTCGAAGTATACCAACAGCACACCATAAACTCCAGTATACCTACAGCACGCCATTAACTACTCCAGTATATCTACACCACACCATTAACAACTCCAGTATACCTACATCACACCATTAACAACTCCAGTACAGCTACAGCACACCATTAACTCCAGTATACATACACCACACCATTAACAACTCCAGTATACCTATAGCACACCATTAAGAACTCCAGTATATCTACACCACACCATTAACAACTCCAGTATACCAACAGCACACCATTAACAACTCGGGTATACCTACACCACACCATTAACAACTCAGTATATCTACACCACACCATTAACAACTCCAGTATACCTACATCACACCATTAACAACTCCAGTACAGCTACAGCACATCATTAACTCCAGTATACCTACACCACACCATTAACAACTCCAGTATACCAACAGCACACCATTAACAACTCCGGTATACCTACACAACACCATTAACAACTCCAGTATATCTACAGCACACCATTAACAACTCCAGTAAACCTACAGCACACCATTAACAACTCCAGTAAACCTACAGCACACCAGTAACTCCATTATACCTAAAGCACACCATTAACAACTCCAGTAAACCTACAGCACACCATTAACTCCATTATACCTACAGCACACCATTAACAACTCCAGTATACCTACACCACACCATTAACAACTCCAGTATACCTACACCACACCATTAACAACTCCAGTAAACCTACAGCACACCTTTAACTCCAGTATACCTACAGCACACCATTAATTCCAGTATACCGACAGCACACCATTAACTCCAGAATACCTACACCACAGCATTAACAACTCCAGTATACCTACAGCACACCATTAACAACTGCAGTAAACCTACAGCACACCAATAACAACTCCAGTATATCTACACCACACCATTAACAACTCCAGTAAACTTACAGCACACCAATAACAACTCCAGTATACCTACACCACACCATTAACAAACAACAACAACAACAACAACATGCATTTTAAGGCCATTTTCCCTGCTAGAGCGGGGGCTAGCCTTGCGGTCCCCATGACAATCTTCTCCATCTTGCCCTATTTTCTGCATCTCTCCTTGTTAACCCCCTTGCCCGCATTTCTTCTTCCACCATCTTTAGCCAAGTCTTTCTCGGTCTTCCCCGTCCTCCACTTCCTTCCACATTCATTTCCATCACTCTTCTCAACCAGGCACTTTCATTCTTCCTTAACACATGACCAAAGCAACTCAACCTGTTCCTCTTCACAGCATCAATCACAGGCTCTATTCCCATCATCTTTCACAATTCATCATTTGTCTTCCTCTCTCTCAACGATACTCCACACATCCACCGAACCATTCGCATTTCCACCCTTTCCAGCCTTCGTTGCTGCTCTACGTTCATTACCCATGTCTCGCTCCCATAAATCATAACACTTCTCACAAATGCAGCATACACCTTTCCCTTCAGCTTCAACGACACTCCCCTCCTCATCAGCACGCCACTCAGTTCCCGAAATCTCTTCCATGCACATCTCACTCTCGCAAACGTTGCCGAGTCTGATCCACCTTCTCCATTCAGCATGTCTCCGAGGTAGCAAAATGTTTTCACACCTTCCAACTTCAAGCCGTCTCCAAGATCCAACTTAACATTTCCTCCATCTGCAGCTCCCTGTAGCTGCCACACTGGTTAATGACCCTCTCAGACCACTGCATTTTTAGTGAACCCACTCAGCGCACAGTGTACATTGAATGGAGTTCACTCCGACACCCTTCCTGCACACAGCACAGGGCCACTTCCCAGTTCTTTCCATCTCACCACATGCTTTACCACTTGCCATCACCTTCATCTTTCCTATATTCACCTTCAGACCTTTTGTCTCCATACATTCCTTCCACGTGTTCATCTTTTCCTTCAGTCCATCCATACTTTCCGCAATCAACACCAGATCATCTGCGTACAATAACTCCCGCGGTAAACCCTCCTTTACGTTCTGAGGCAGCACCTCCATCACAGCTACAAATAGTAGTGGACTTAGTACCGACCCCTGATGCACTCCCACCTTCACCTCAAACTCACCACTGTTCCCGTCCTTCATCCTTACAGCTGTGCGCGCTCTTTTGTACATTGCCATCACTACTCTGATCAACCATTCCTGCACTCCTAACTTCCTCAATGCCCATGTCAATACTTCACGTGGAACCCTATCGAATGCTTTCTCCAGATCAACAAACCCAAGAAACAACTTCTTCCTCTTCTCCATGTACTTCTCCTGCAACTGCCTCAAAATAAAGAGCGCGGCTGTGGTTCCTCTTCCTGGCATAAATCCAACCTGCATTTCGTCGATCTTCACCTTCTTCCTTATCCTCCTCTCCAACACCCTTTCCAATACCTTCATTTCATGCTCCAATAACTTCATCACTTGGTACAAGCCACACTCCAGAGGGTCACCTTTCCCCTTGTTTCGAGGGACGAGGGTACTCAGTTCCCAATCCACTGGAATGCGGCATTCTTTCACCACCAGATTACAGATCTCTGTCATTCTCTTCACACCCCAACTTCCTGCTGCCTTCAACATATCTCCCACAACTCCCGTCGGCCCTCCCGCTTTTCGACTCTTCATTGCTTTTATCGCTTCCACAACTTCCTTCTCAGTTATCTTCTCTGCCGGTCCTAAAACTGGGTTACTCTCTATGTTGCCATCCCATTCATTCTCTGTATTCAACATCATTTCCATATATCTCCTCCATCTTCCTTTAATTCCATCTGGGTCCACAACGATTTGTCCCACTTCATCCTTCAAGCAACTCACCCCCATCACATCACACCTCTCTTTCGCTATCTGCTTTGCAATCCTGAATACCGCTCTCTGACCCTCTTCCGAATCCAAGCGTTCTCCGAACATTTTCCTACATGCCTCCTGCGCCTTTGCTACCTCTTTCTTTGCAGCCTTCTTGGCTGCCTTATAACTTTCATGCTCTGCTGTTTCTGCTCCCGTACCCTTCGCCTTCTGCCACTCCTTGAACTTCTTCCTCTTCTCGTCAATTCTCTTTCCAACTTCATCATCCCACCACCATGTTTCCGAGTGCCTCGGTGGTCCTTTTGTCCATCCACATACCTCACCAACGGCTACCAACAGACTATCTTTCATTGACATCCAACCACTTTCAAGCTCAACCACATCATCCTCTACCCTACTCAGCCTCTCTTTTAAAGCCTCCCTTACTGTCACCTCTTTCAACCTCAACACCTTCATTCTCGGTTGGTACTTCACCCGCCGAGCTCTCCTCGCACCTTTCACCCTTATGTCGCAGACAACCAAGTGGTGCTGTGAAACAGCCTCCTCCCCCGGGATCACCTTTGTGTCCCGGAGGTGCCCCCTATCTCGCCTACGCACCATCAGGTAATCAGCGGTTGTCGTCGACCCACCTGACGTGTATGTAACAGGCTTATTATCCTCTTTCTGGAACTGAGTATTACAAATCAACAAATCACCTCCATCAGCAAACTCCAAAATCCTTTCATCTTCTCCATTTCTCACACCATATCCGTAACCCCCATGAACTCCCTCAAAACCGTCCATACTCCTTCCTACATGTCCATTTAGGTCTCCTCCTACCACAACAACATCCTCATATTTCACGTTTTCCATCAGCTTCTCTATCGCACACCAGAACTTGTCCTTCTCTTCATCGCTCCGACCAACCTGTGGAGCATATCCCGAGATGACGTTCACCAAGAGCTTTCCAATCATCATTTTCACCATCATCAACCTATCACTCACTCTAGTCACACTCACCACACTGTCTACAAACTCCTCAGAAAACAGGATCCCAACACCATGCACGCCTTCCGGGCACCTTTGCCACATAAACTTGTATTTCTGTCCCTGCCTACTCTTCACCATTCTCACACCACTTCCCTTCCATCTCGTCTCTTGCACACAACATATGTCCACTCTTCTTCTGACCAATACTTCCACCACTTCTCCTGATCTCCCTGTCATTGGCCCTACATTCCATGTCCCAAACCTCAGAAGCCGATCTCCACTTCGGGCTGCACCCTGCCCATATGTAGTTGTAATTGTCATGGTTCTCTTTTTGAGGCAATGTTTTTATGGCCGGATGCCCTTCCTGACGCCAACCCTCTTAGTCGCTTTTTACGACACGCAGGGATACGTTGTACCTATTCTAAACCAGGGTACACACCGGGAACACCACACCATTAACAACTCCAGTATATCTACACCACACCATTAACAACTCCAGTATACCTACAGCACACCATTAACAACTCTAGTATACCTACAGCACACCATTAACTCCAGTATACCTACAGCACACCATTAACAACTCTTGTATACCTACAGCACACCATTAACTCCTGTATACCTACAGCACACCATTAACTCTCGTATACCTACACCACACCATTAACTCCAGTATACCTACAGCACACCATTAACTCCAGTATACATACAGCACACCATTAACTCTAGTATACCTACAGCACACCATTAACTCTAGTATACCTACAGCACACCATTAACTGCAGTATACCTACAGCACCCCATTAACAACTCTTGTATACTTACAGCACACCATTAACTCCTGTATACCTACAGCACACCATTAACAACTCTTGTATACCTACAGCACACCATTAACTCCTGTATACCTACAGCACACCATTAACTCTAGTATACCTACAGCACACCATTAACTCTTGTATACCTACAGCACACCATTAACTCCTGTATACCTACAGCACACCATTAACTCTAGTATACCTACAGCACACCATTAACAACTCTTGTATACCTACAGCACACCATTAACTCCTGTATACCTACAGCACACCATTAACTCTAGTATACCTACAGCACACCATTAACTCTTGTATACCTACAGCACACCATTAACTCCTGTATACCTACAGCACACCATTAACAACTCTTGTATACCTACAGCACACCATTAACTCCTGTATACCTACAGCACACCATTAACTCCTGTATACCTACAGCACACCATTAACTCTAGTATACCTACAGCACACCATTAACAACTCTTGTATACCTACAGCACACCATTAACTCCTGTATACCTACAGCACACCATTAACTCTAGTATACCTACAGCACACCATTAAATCCAGTATACCTACAGCATACCATTAACTCCTGTATACCTACAGCACACCATTAACTCTAGTATACCTACAGCACACCATTAACAACTCTTGTATACCTACAGCACACCATTAACTCCTGTATACCTACAGCACACAATTAACTCCTGTATACCTACAGCACACCATTAACTCTAGTATACCTACAGCACACCATTAACTCCAGTATACCTACAGCACACCATTAACTCCAGTATACCTACAGCACACCATTAAATCCAGTATACCTACAGCATATCACTGAAATCACACAAATTGTTGTGCTGATGCTCTTTTTCACCGTCTCGCTGAGAGTGAACACATCTGCAGATGCTTGAGGTTCCACCGGTTTAACCTCACGGTCTAACACTTCACAATGACGACTTCCACGTTTTTCCTTCGCATTTGATCTGGAATCTTCACCAACAATGTTCAACCACTCTCGGGATCTTGAAACGACTGACATCTTCCGTGGTGTTGACATTTCATGTCTGCATTGAATATAAAATCACGACATCGCATTGAACACAGACCTCACCATAGTACAGCTTATCGATTTGTGGTATATCTTAGAACCAGTGCAGACTCACTCGGTGAACGATGCAAAGTATAATATACAATTTCATTTTGTGTTCAAAGTATACAATATACTTTTGTGTTCTTTCAGGAACAGGTGAGAATAACAAGTTAACCAATAAAAAAATAAATCTCACATCCATACACATTATGCATGATAAATACATCGGTCATGGTTTGTACACTGGAAAAGTTAACATATCTAATCAGTATTATTAATTAACATGTATCATTGTATGTGGGGTTCCGCTTCCGGTCCCTCGAGCGACGGGGCTTGCTTTGATCTCTCCACGGCATCAAAGTTTGAGTGTTTTCCCGTTCGTTTCTTTGTCAAATTTCCGCTGCGTATTTTGTTGTGTATGTGTTATTGTGTGTTTCTATTTGGTTTTGGTTTTGTAGTTGTTGCAAATTTGTGTGTAATTAGTCGTTTCTTTGTCCGCGCCTCGTGCGGCCTCCTCGTCTCGACTTGTGCCCCGCCCCCTATATTCTCGTTTGTTCTTTCACCTCTGCTCCTGCTTTCTCAAATCCACGTTCTCACTTAGAGACTTTTCCCAGATTGTTTTCATGGTTTTGTTTAAATATTTATTTTAATATGTTTAAACCGCAGCGGTGATCCCGTCACCCCCCCCCCCCCCCCCCCCAGGATTTCCATGTTTTAAACGTTTCCCAGTGTGTACCCTGGATAAGAATAGGTACGCCGTATCCCTGCGTGCCGTAGGAGGCGACTAAGAGGGTTGGCGTCAGGAAGGGCATCCGGCCATAAAAAAAAAAACATTGCCTCAAAAAGAGAACCATGACAATTACAACTACATGTGGGCAGGGTACAGCCCGAAGTGGAGATCGGTTTCTGAGGTTTGGGACATGGAATGTAGGGACAATGACAGGGAGATCAGGAGAAGTGGTGGAAGTATTGGTCAGAAGACGAGTGGACATATGTTGTGTGCAAGAGACGAGATGGAAGGGAAGTGGTGTGAGAATGGTGAAGGGTAGGCAGGGACAGAAATACAAGTTTGTGTGGCAAGGGTGCCTGGAGGGCATGAATGGTGTTGGTGTCCTGTTTTCTGAGGAGTTTGTAGACAGTGTGGTGAGTGTGACTAGAGTGAGTGATAGGTTGATGATGGTGAAAATGATGATTGGAAAGTTCTTGGTGAACGTCATCTCGGGATATGCTCCGCAGGTTGGTCGGAGCGATGAAGAGAAGGACAAGTTCTGGTGTGCGATAGAGAAGCTGATGGAAAACGTGAAAGATGAGGAAGTTGTTGTGGTAGGAGGAGACCTAAATGGACATGTGGGAAGGAGTATGGATGGTTTTGACGGAGTTCATGGGGGTTACGGATATGGTGTGAGAAATGGAGAAGGTGAAAGGATTTTGGAGTTTGCTGATGGAGCTGATTTGTTGATTTGTAATACTCAGTTCCAGAAAGAGGATAATAAGCTTCTTACATACACGTCAGGTGGGTCGACAACAACCGTTGACTACCTGATGGTGCGTAGGCGAGATAGGGGGCACCTCCGAGACACAAAGGTGATCCCGGGGGAGGAGGCTGTTTCACAGCACCACTTGGTTGTCTGCGACGTAAGGGTGAAAGGTGCGAGGAGAGCTCGGCGGGTGAAGTACCAACCGAGAATGAAGGTGTGGAGGTTGAAAGAGGTGACTGTAAGGGAGGCATTAAAAGAGAGGCTGAGTAGGGTCGAGGATGATGTGGTTGAGCTTGAAAGTGGTTGGATGTCAATGAAAGCTAGTCTGTTGGGAGCCGTTGGTGAGGTATGTGGATGGACAAAAGGACCACCGAGGCACTCGGAAACATGGTGGTGGGATGATGAAGTTGGAAAGAGGATTGACGAGAAGAGGAAGAAGTTCAAGGAGTGGCAGAAGGCGAAGGGTACGGGAGCAGAACAGCAGAGCATGAAAGTTATAAGGCAGCCAGGAAGGCTGCAAAGAAAGAGGTAGCAAAGGCGCAGGAGGCATGTAGGAAAATGTTCGGAGAACGCTTGGATTCGGAAGAGGGTCAGAAAGCAGTATTCAGGATTGCAAAGCAGATAGCGAAAGAGAGGTGTGATGTGATGGGGGTGAGCTGCTTGAAGGATGAAGTGGGACAAATCGTTGTCGACCCAGATGGAATTTTTTTTTTTTTTTTTTTTTTTTTTTTTTTTTGTATACAAGTTCGAGGCTCGTGAAAGAGCGAACATTAATCACACAGAAAGACAAACCGACACATAAAACATATAACATAGGGAGCGGTAGACAAGATGGGGAGAGAGGGGGAAGGACACAAACACAACATTTGAGAGCAGGGACCGAGAGACATGGAGACATCGAGAGATCTGAGAGAGGGCGAGGGCTTTGGGGGGGGGGGGGGGGCGTGGGAAGGGGGCAGTGGGAGAGGTATAAAACATATGGACCCTGCCAGGACTTACAGGAAAGAAGTTGGAATTTCAAACAAGGTGGATCTGGGGTGAATTAGCGGGGGTAGAAAAGATCAAGGTTTTGGATGGGGGAAGATAAGAGATGGTGGTGAACAGCTGTTTTAAAGACCTGGAGGGAGGAGTGGGATTGAAGGGAGTGAGGTAGTTTGTTCCAGAGGCGGGAGAAAAGAGGAATGAAAGAGTGAAGGTGAGCGGAGAGCCGAGATTTCGGCAGTTTAACCATCAGAGGGTTGCTGGCAGATCTTGTGCGACCTGTAGGAATATTTGGGGGACAGAGCACAGAGAGAGCTGGGGGTGCAAGGCCGGAGAGGAGTCGGTAGAAGACAGAAAGACCACCTACCTGCCTGCGGTGAGTGAGTGAAAGGCCCTCAGAGATAGCTTCATCGCGGGAGATTCCAATAATTCTGAAAGCTTTGGTTTCAACAGCGTGAAGCCGAGCTAGGTGTGAGGCAGGAGCACCGGCCCATAGGGGAGAACAGTATTCCATTGAGCTGCGGATGAAAGCCTTGTATGTGGTGAGGAGCTCAGGTGTGCCGAGGAAGGACTTCGCACGACGGAGGATGCCCAGTCGGCGACTGGCTTTGGAGGCCAGCTTGGAAATGTGGTTTTCCCAAGAAAGATCATGGCAGATAGTGAGACCCAAAATCTTGAGCGACAGAACTTCTTGGAGAGGATTGTTGAGAAAGTAGATGGGAGGGTTGTCCAGTCGATCTTTTCGGAGAGACATAGTAAGAGTGTGAGATTTGTCAGGATTGAAAGACATGTTCCACTTGTTTGACCAGTCTGTGATTTTGTCCAGGTCTTCAGAGAGTGAGGAGGCAGCAGACTGCCGATCTGAGGGAAGAGGAATGGAGCGGCAGAGAGTGGAGTCATCAGCAAAGAGATAGAGAGGATTTTCGAGAGAGTCAGAGAGATCATTGATGAAGACCAGAAAAAGCACGATGGAAATTAAAGGAAGATGGAAAAGATATATGGAAATGCTGTTGAATACAGAGAATGAATGGGATGGCAACATCGAGAGTAACCCAGTTTTCGGACCGGCAGAGAAGATAACTGAGAAGGAAGTTGAGGAATCGATAAAAGCAATGAAGGGTAGAAAAGCTGGAGGGCCGACGGGAGTTGTGGGAGATATGTTGAAGGCAGCAGGAAGTTGGGGTGTGAAGAGAATGACAGAGATCTGTAATCTGGTGGTGAAAGAAGGCCGCATTCCAGTGGATTGGGAAAAGAGTACCCTCGTCCCTCTATACAAGGGGAAAGGTGACCCTCTGGAGTGTGGCTCGTACCGAGCGATAAAGTTATTGGAGCATGGAATGAAGGTATTGGAAAGGGTGTTGGAGAGGAGGATAAGGAAGAAAGTGAAGATCGACGAAATGCAGTTTGGATTTATGCCAGGAAGAGGAACGACAGACGCGCTTTTCATTGTGAGGCAGTTGCAGGAGAAGTACATGGAGAAGAGGAAGAAGTTGTTTCTTGGGTTTGTTGATCTGGAGAAAGCATTCGATCGGGTTCCACGCAAAGTATTGACATGGGCATTGAGGAAGTTAGGAGTGGAGGAATGGTTGATCAGAGTAGTGATGGCAATGTACAAAAGAGCGCGCACAGCTGTAAGGACGAAGGACGGGAACAGTGGTGAGTTTGAGGTGAAGGTGGGAGTGCATCAGGGGTCGGTACTAAGTCCACTACTATTTGTAGCTGTGATGGAGGTGCTGGCTCAGAACGTAAAGGAGGGTTTACCGTGGGAGTTGTTGTATGCAGATGATCTGGTGTTGATTGCGGAAAGTATGGATGGACTGAAGGAAAAGATGAACACGTGGAAGGAATGTATGGAGACAAAAGGTCTGAAGGTGAATATCGGAAAGACGAAGGTGATGGCAAGTGGTAAAGCATGTGGTGAGGTGGAAAGAACTGGGAAGTGGCCCTGTGCTGTGTGTAGGAAGGGTGTCGGAGTGAACTCCATTCAGTGTACAATGTGCGCTGAGTGGGTTCATCAAAAATGTAGTGGTCTGAGAGGGTCATTAACCAGTGTGGCAGCTACATTCAAATGTAAGGTGTGCACAGAGGGAGCTGCAGATGGAGGAAATGTTGAGTTGGATCTTGGAGACGGCGTGAAGCTGGAAGGTGTGAAAACATTTTGCTACCTCGGAGACATGCTGAATGGAGAAGGTGGATCAGACTCGGCAACGGTTGCTCGAGTGAGATGTGCATGGAAGAAGTTTCGGGAATTGAGTGGCGTGCTGATGATGAGGGGAGTGTCGTTGAAGCTGAAGGGAAAGGTGTATGCTGCATGTGTGAGAAGTGTTATGATTTATGGGAGCGAGACATGGGTAATGAACGTAGAGCAGCAACGAAGGTTGGAAAGGGTGGAAATGCGAATGGTTCGACGGATGTGCGGAGTATCGTTGAGAGAGAGGAAGACAAATGATGAATTGCGAAAGATGATGGGAATCGAGCCTGTGATTGATGCTGTGAAGAGGAACAGGTTGAGATGGTTTGGTCATGTGTTGAGGAAGGATGAAAGTGACTGGTTGAGAAAAGTGATGGAAATGAATGTAGAAGGAAGTAGAAGACGGGGAAGACCGAGAAAGACTTGGCTAAAGATGGTGGAAGA
Organism: Myxine glutinosa; assembly: GCF_964187855.1. Taxonomy (NCBI): domain Eukaryota; kingdom Metazoa; phylum Chordata; class Myxini; order Myxiniformes; family Myxinidae; genus Myxine; species Myxine glutinosa. The sequence continues at coordinate 271,512,474 of NC_136262.1, read as the reverse complement.
AGAAATGCGGGCAAGGGGGTTAACAAGGAGAGATGCAGAAAATAGGGCAAAATGGAGAAGATTGTCATGGGGACCGCAAGGCTAACCCCCGCTCTAGCAGGGAAAATGGCCTTTAAAATGCATGTTGTTGTTTGTTGTATGTGAACAAATAACTTCGGTGAGTGAGGCAATTCGGGTGCACATTAAAATAGATCATTTGGGGATGGTTTAAAAACACACACACACACACACACACACACACACACACACACACACACACACACACACACACACACACACCTATCTATCTATCAATTAATAATAAAAGGCAGTGTCTGTCCATCCATCTGTCTCCTCCATAACTCCAAAACCATGAAACCTAGTGGCCACAAAACTTTGCATGCATACACCTGGACCTCCAACAGATTGCAAGGATGGAAACTCGGTGTTTGGGTGTGTTATAACATCCTTTTTGAAGATGATTAAAGAGGTGCTAACAAGAAAACAACACCGAAAGTCGAACAGCGGCATAGCAGGGATGTTTGATACTTTCGTTGAAGATAGACGTAATGAGTAATGACGTAGCGTGACACAAAACTGCCGCTGCTTTAATATATAGAAGATATATTTTAACCTCTAGTAACTTTGCATTCACTAGGACTTACATTACATTTTTTGTTTAGATTACATTTTTTATAATATTGACGTTACGTTATCATTATTACGAAAATTATATTACTATAAAAAAAACCCGAGGCTAATTCCTTACTTACGCGGTTACACCGCTTATCATTGATTCATGAACCATACACCGCTTCAATCCATCAACTTTCCATTCACGACATTGGGATTAAAGTGATATGGTTATATTTACTATATCATTATTACGAAAACGATACTACTGAAATGATACACTACTGTATTAAGAAACCTGGGCTTAATTTGTCCAAAGCGGTCCGAAGGTGAGGCATGAAGCCGAAGGCCTATACGTACCATTTTGTTGGAAGAGCCGTAACGCCGATGCTTTCGATATTTCATGATCATTTTAACAATCGGTTTGTTTGTGTTTCACACTGGATGAAAAACGTAAAGGTGGAGCATGGCGATTGTGATATATGACAGGATCGACTATATGTTCGGCATGAACAAAATTGCAATTAAAATGGCGGTGTGCGGAGTCAGCCGCCGTACCGACATCAGACGTAATCACATCACCCTGTCATATGACCAGATCCTCAGCTCTGATTGGTACATGTTTGAGGGGACATACGGACGGACAAACACTGTCATAGACAGCTTTGCCCTTTGGACTACGCCGTAAAAACCCGATGTGGTGATGTACCAATATGGCGGCCCGCCATCTTGGTCAGCCCACTGCACCTCGCTGGGTTCTTAAGCCGCCATTTTGTTTCGGCCTACTTAAATGTACCTTGCCTTGGAAACACGATCGATTATTATCATTACATAATTGAAGCATGCCATCAAAATCTGGATTCGGATATGAGGATTGGATGCTGTAGACTAAATAATGTCCAAATCTGGAGTGAAATCTGACAATATTTACCACATCTAGAGATTGGTGAACGCTATTCAGGCTCCTTTTGCAAGCCATGGCCTTACAGTAGACAGAGCTCCCTTTTTGTTTTTAGTCACAAGGCCGGGGAGGTTTGGGTGTCATAACAACCTTTCTGAATATGATTAAAGAGGTGAACCACCACTTGATGAACACTATTCAGGCTGCTTTTGCAAGCCATGGCATTACAGTATACAGAGCTGCCTTTTTGTTTTCACGCACCCATTTTTTTATCGACTAACTTTTTTGGGCGAGAGACACTCTCCCCCTCCATTCCACTGCCCCCCAACCCCTGTTTCCTCGCTCCACCCTCTTTCCCTTCTCTCTACTCCCTGCTCCCCCATCCTCCTCAATCTCCATTTCCCCCTTCATCCTCCCTTCTTCTCTCCTCCCTCATTTCTCTCTCCCCTCCACCCTCCCTCCTCTCTCTGCCCCTCCCATATGTGTGTGTGTGTGTGTGTGTGTGTGTGTGTGTGTGTGTGTGTGTGTGTGTGTGTGTGTGTGTGTGTGTGTGTATATATATATATACAGTATATATATATATATATACAGTATATATATATATATATATATATATATATATATATATATATATATATATATATATATATATATATATATATATTGTTGTAGGTGACGGGTCGCGCCTCCCGGCACGGCCGTCCCACGGGTGCAACGCCGGCTGGTTCGACACAGATCTCGGGTTACGCGCCTCTATCGCGATACCAAATTACACCTGTGCCTTGCCAGTTGGGGAGACACCCGTCGCTACAGGTTGGGTTTGTCAGAGACCGAGCGAAGTCTGCCGCAACCTGTAGCCAGTTTGGTTTTAATTACAAATCGAGCGGATTGCTCTTCAATGCGACACAGATGAATGCAGTGCGGCAACTTCCATACGAATCAACCAGATTTAATGGGGGAACATTAGGGTACACAAAACAAGCAAGGCGTTCACGATAACATTATAATTCAACTATGAGTAATAACCCGCTCTTATCTAGGGAGCTACAATTAAGGGTTTCGCGGGGTGACCCTAACGAGATAAACCTTAGGCCTGGACAACATTCATACAAGACAGGGGGTACTTGGTGGTGTTGATGGACGAGAGGTGAAGATGTGAAAAGGGCGAATGCAGCTCGTAACAAGCCGATGTCGCCGGATTCGAAGGCCCCGCTTGGGCCTGCAGTCTGCCAAATGGCGGCCCGCCCTCTTATCGGCCACGCATCAAGCGTCGCGAAACGGCGGCCACGCGATCAGCACGATTGTCGAACTCCCTTCTTCCGAGAGAGAGAGAGAACTCCGTTATTCTCACTCGCCTTGGTGGTTCTCGTCCGCCGCGAAGGCCTGTCCACACGCCATCCGCGCATGCATCTTTTTCCACCTCTTCCCTCGCACGTGCTCAGCGACTACCTGGAAGCGCCGCTTCCGGTTTTCGACGGCGCTTGTCGTTTTTGCCCGCTCAATCGCGCTTTCTCACGTCAATCCATTGCCTTGATCATGGCATTGCCACCGAGGCCGGTCTTAATGGAACTTGCACCTTGTTTGATTGTCAAGATGTAATTAAAAGGGAACCGTCTCTTGTACACCACCAATGCACCACACAAAACAGCCTGCTACACCTTCCGACACAAAACTACCATCCCAGTACAGACGATCTATGGTAAACATACATCTAAGAGGGGACCTGAACTAATTCTATATTTAATAAACCACTAAGGGCCATTTCCGCAACACTACCCCCACCTTTCTCCCGAGGCTCTCCCGAGCCTCCACTAGGGGCAGCCCGCGGGAATGGCCCTGTCTAACGTACAGCACAAATCTCCCATTTACTCTAACCCACAACATTGCAAGCACTTAACTCCAAGAAGCAAAGTATCAGTAAGATTGGCATGTCCCTATCCTAGTGTGTCGGATCACTAATCTAACAAACACATCCACACTCTATGCACAATACTTAACATTCTAATTATGCATTTGCGCAGGAGGGCATTCAATGTTACTTTCAACACCAATATTCACATCGGAGCAAGACATTCAGAGTTTCAAAGCTTCTTGACGTGTTCGCTCCTTCACGCCTCCTCCCGGCAGTGTTGTGTCTTCACCCCAGAGGGGTTTCCTTACTCCGTGGCCTTATTGGCCTCTCACCAGGTGAGTTCAGTCGGCCCAGTGGCCTAATCTCACAAAGAGTCCTTCGGCCCACTGAGCCCACAAGACGGCATGAATCTTCGGCTGCAACAGCCCGCAAAAGCACTTTGGCCTCCATGGCCCACAAAAATGCTTCGGCCCACATGGCACACAACCGAGCAGCAGCAGGCAACAAGCCCTGCCTTGGACAGCAGGTGGCACAGTTCTACCGATGGTAAGCAAATGCAGTCTGGAGGCATTCTTGAGGGTGCAAGTGGGGGTGATGACCTCAGCCCAGGCAAAATGAAGAGTACCCTTAACCTTCCTTGCCTGACTTATCTTGGTACGACTTGTTTTAGTATGGTCTTCTTAAAAAGTCCTTTCACTTTTTAGCTGACAGGATGGTGTGCTTCTTAATCAATTGTTATCTGTGTGCTCATGACACACTGGTGGCTTCTCTGGCACTTGGAGAGGGCGACCGAACCTGGCCCTTGTTCACAACTTTCCCATCAACACGACTCGTACCAGGTGTCACACATGAATGGTGCGGAGGAGAGTTCATCGAACCTAACCTTTTACTTGAAGCTCTAACCAATGGCACAAACCCTGCCATTGCCACAATGATCCTAATGACCCATTTTTCCCAACCTGGCACACTGTTCCATTCTTTTAAACCTGGGCAAGGCCCTTATTTGTCTCTTTTTCTTCACTTGGTGGTGCCAGGCATAACTCATTGGCTGGGGAGTGTGACTACAACTAGGCCTCTTTGCCTGCTTCCAATAGGTGGTGGGGGACACCCAGCGACCTCGGGGTTCACCTGAGCGCGCCTCTGGCGCTCCTAAATAAGGGGTGGCTCTCTAGCCCCCACACTGTGCTCTCCAAGCACTCTAACCGGGTGGCTCTCTAGCCCCCGCACTGTGCTCTCTTAGCACTCTAAACCCTACTGTCTGGTGTCCCCTCCCGACTCACCAACTTCCAATACCATGTCACACTCCCAGCCAGTACCACCATACCTTGGCTGCACCTACCCCTAGCAGTCCGCCTGCACAATGGAACAGCAGCCAGAATCCACGTCAAATCCACTAAGTCCCCCTAACCTACACTCACTTGGTTAGGAGACTCCTACCAACAGGGTACATTGTTCGCACTCACTCTCCTCATTCACACAATCACGCCATTCATCCCAAACACCTTCGTCATTCATTCCACAGTGCCACACACCCAGTCCACAACACCATCCAACACCTTCCACTTTTTGCAGGGGTGTTTAACGCCCTGTCTGTCATGTCCCCACTATTTCTCTCACTTTTTTTTTTTTTTTTTTAAATAGTCACGCACATCCACTTGTGCCACTCTTGTCTCTTCTGTCAGTCTCTCAATTTGCAATCTCTCTCGATATTATTTTCAGTCAAGAATTCCCTTTTTTTTTTTTTTTTTTCTTTCCAATCTGGCCTGCTTCTGTGGCTCATTGGAAAGGGAGTGAGGGAAGGAATCCCTCATTACCCCTTACATGGCCCCGCCGCCTTTCCGCCACGGCTCATAAGGGTCACGTCTCAATTGGGGTCGTGGTCCACCCCCTCCTTTTCTCCAGGGTTCGCGGAAGTCAGGTAGACCCCACTTGGGGGAGCGGCCTCCCCCTCTTCTCTTTAATTCCCTGAAGACAGGTAAATCCCATTTAGCTAGCCGAACCCCTCGTGTCCTCAGAGAGGTCCGATGACCAAGGGACACCTGGCGGTGTCGTTGCTGGGCCCCTCTTGTTCGAAAATGGGTCCAGGGAGTATGTGACGCATGCCAACGCCGCCTGCTACGCATCTGCGCTCTACCTCGAAGTTCCTGTGAAGCTGAGGGAGAAATTACAATCCCCTTTCTAAAGCCTGCTCCTGGTGGAATTTCTATTTCCCCTTGCACCTCGAACCTATTTCCTACGTCACCACTCATTCCATGCTCCGCACTCACACACGTTTCGGCCTTGACAGCACACCCCGGTGCTGTAAACTGGACTATGGGCTCACAGCATTCATCCACAGGCATTCCATCCACACATTCAGGTGTCACGCATACGTGCACCCCATCGGACAGAGTCTCTTGATTAACATCAAATCCAATTGCGAACTTAAGCTCATCGTCCGCACCATGTATGCAGATGCCCACGTACCTGCTTCGTTCCAAAGTCACATCGGTCCGGTCGCTCATCATTGGTTCGCCACACTCCTCTGGGCCTGTCAGCTTCACTTGCTGGACCTGCTCAAAATGTATTTCATGAGTCAACAACCCCGTATACTCCCTCCATGTCTCCATCACCAGGGTTTGCTCCAATTGTTGTTTCATTCGACGAGTGATGCCAATCAAGTCCTGCACCACTAACATTCCTCCCTGTGATGACGTCACACATCCCACATTATTGTGCTGCCCTACTTCCTGGCTCCATTTTCTTTCCCAGTTGAGTCGTTCTTCCTCTCTGAGCCTTTTTAGTTGTTCGTTACCTTTCCGGAGTCTTTCCATCTCTGCGGACTCCACCCTTGCTTTCTCCTTTACTTGGTCAATTTCCGATTCATATTCCTCTTGTTTCTTATGCCACCGTCCCTCTTGTGCTTCATTCTCCAATCTCGTCGTTTCTCTCAATTGATTGATTTCCTTTTCCTGCTTCATTCGTTGTTCTTTCATTACACGTTCATCCATCTCATTCTTTGACCTTGCTTTGGCTTCTGCCTGTTCGATCTGCACAGTGTAGTTCCTTTTTAGTTGATCAATTTCAAATTCATATTCTTTTTGTTTCGTATCCCATCGTCTCTTTTGTTCTTCATTCTCCAATCTCGTCGTTTCTCTCAATTGATTGATTTCCTTCTCCTGCTTCATTCGTTGTTCTTTCATTACCCTTTCATCCATGTCATTCTTTAACCTGGCTTTGGCTTCCATCTGTTCAATCTGCACAGTGTGGTTCCTTAACATTTCACTCTCCATCCTCTCTTTTTCCTCACTTATCTCCTCTACTCTTTCGCATGCTTCCTCTCTCCTTTTGTCCATCCTCTTCCCGTATTCCTTGCTACTTTCCATTTGACGTGCCAGTTCATTTCCTCTGTACTCTGATTCCCGAAACTGGCTTGATTTCTCAGACAATTCTCCCTTCAGTTGTTCCAATTCCAATTCGAGAATCCGTGCTCGTTCCCATCTGGAATCTGTGTTGTCTCGCAATGCGCCGGCCAAGGCCATTTCCGTCCAGTGAATTCGTTCCTGTGCATCGACCAATTGTTGTGACTCCCTTTGCTCCTCATTTTCCTGAACCTCACTTGCCTGCTGTAGTGCCTCATGCAATTTCGTGTGTAACTCCCCAATATAATCCTCCTTACACTCCACCTGCTCCCAGGCATCGTCCAATCGTGCATGAAGCTCGTTAATGTACGCATTGTCGTCCTGCTTATTTTGCCATGACGCATGCTGTGACCACGTGGTTTGGATCGGTGGGTGGGAGCGTTTTCTTCGTGATGTGCGGCTCGTTGCACTCTTAATACCGATTCTCTCCCACCTCGTGTCACGCTGCTGAGCCGCGCAGCCATTTTGCGACTCCATCTTCCTTTATAAATTACGAAGTTTGACACCCAATCCACTCAAAATAAAAATGAAACCAAATTTGGAATTTGCGAGCGACGTGTTTTTTTCTTTTTTTTTTTACGCGCCTCTCACAATCGATGTTCGGGGTGCGAAATGCACCCCAGGTCCAAATCCTGACTCCTGACACCAGTGTTGTAGGTGACGGGTCGCGCCTCCCGGCACGGCCGTCCCACGGGTGCAACGCCGGCTGGTTCGACACAGATCTCGGGTTACGCGCCTCTATCGCGATACCAAATTACACCTGTGCCTTGCCAGTTGGGGAGACACCCGTCGCTACAGGTTGGGTTTGTCAGAGACCGAGCGAAGTCTGCCGCAACCTGTAGCCAGTTTGGTTTTAATTACAAATCGAGCGGATTGCTCTTCAATGCGACACAGATGAATGCAGTGCGGCAACTTCCATACGAATCAACCAGATTTAATGGGGGAACATTAGGGTACACAAAACAAGCAAGGCGTTCACGATAACATTATAATTCAACTATGAGTAATAACCCGCTCTTATCTAGGGAGCTACAATTAAGGGTTTCGCGGGGTGACCCTAACGAGATAAACCTTAGGCCTGGACAACATTCATACAAGACAGGGGGTACTTGGTGGTGTTGATGGACGAGAGGTGAAGATGTGAAAAGGGCGAATGCAGCTCGTAACAAGCCGATGTCGCCGGATTCGAAGGCCCCGCTTGGGCCTGCAGTCTGCCAAATGGCGGCCCGCCCTCTTATCGGCCACGCATCAAGCGTCGCGAAACGG